>NC_056739.1:188850077-189190910 GCF_019279795.1 Protopterus annectens | reverse complement strand
ACCAAAAATCTTGATGGTGACCCCCTTTTGGCCAAGGCAGCATTGGTTCTCCCTGCTCCTGCATTTAGCCAAGGGCAGTCACAAGTTACCCCATGGAGTGGACCTTTTCACACAACACATAGGAACTCTAATCCAACCTCACTTGTCTCCTCTTTAGCTGACGTTGTGGGTGATAGGGTCTTAATTAATTTCAGACACTTTTTTTAGAGGACGTGCTTAGGGTTCTGCAGGAGGCCAAGAAACCCAATACTAGAAAACCTTACTTATCCAAATGGAAGAGATTTTAAAATTGGTGTCTTTCTTGAAACCAGGACCCACTTACAGTGGAAGGCCCATTGGTTCTCTCATCTATGTGAATTATTGGATGCTGGCTTAACTTACTCTTCAGTAAAAATGCATTTGTCAGCTATTTGTGCCTGTCTGCCTCTATCTCCACCTTTATCTTCTAGATTTGAGGCTAAACATTTCTTAAAAGGCATCCTTTACATGGGACCCCTCCCTTCCTGGGATCTTAACTTTATTATTGGAGAAAACTGACCCTAGTTCCTTTTTAGCCAGCAGCTTCTGCTTCCTTGAAATACTATTTTGCCACTTGCACTATCCTCAGCCAGAAGGGTTTCTGAACTGCAGGCCCTATTGGCTTCTCCTCCTTTCTTGTTGTTCCACAGAGGCAATGTGTTTCTCTGCAGCAGCCCTACCTTTATGGTTAAAGTGGTAAATGGGTTATCCCTCAACCAGTTCGCACCAACCCTACCTTTATGGATAAAGTGGTAAATGAGTTATCCCTCAACCAGTCTTTTCATTTACCTATTTTTTCCCCACTCCACAAAACTCTGCGGATAGCATTCTGCACACTTTGGATGTGCATAGACAGCTTAGGTTCTATCTTGACAGAACAAAGAATATCTGGAAATCTGACCAGTTTGGTCTCATTTCTCCCTGGAGGTCTAGGACTTCCCATGTCAAAACACATTATTTCCAGCTGGATCTCTAAAACCATTTCCTTCTGCTATGAGCACTATGGAAAGAGCCTCTCCTGTCCTGTCAAAACACACTTCTACCATGGCTGTTGCTTCCTCTGGTGTAGTCTTAAAGGACTGGACACTAACTCCATTCTGGAGGCAGCCACCTAGTCTTCAGTCCATACCTTTACCAAACATTACAAATTGGACATTATTTCAAAATCTAGGGTAGGGTTTGCCAGAGCTATTCTCCATGGCTTCATGGAGAGCTCCATGGTCCCTGCCTCAGTCCTTTCCTCATGAGCTTTGGTAGTCTCCCTAATGTTAAGAATACTGCAACAGAGGAATAGAAGGAAATAGGTTTTGAGTAAAATCTTACCATAAAGATAAGTGTCCTTCTCTTCTGTGTTGCAGTATTCCATCTGCCCTTCCCTCCTTCCCCCTAACTTTGTTCTTCCTTGGATGTACTTGGCCTACATACTTTCCTTAGAAGGACATTTGTCCTAGGGCATTCAGTTATGTGGATGGTTTGCGAGTAAATCACTTTTATGGCAGAAGTCCAACAGCAGCTTAAGTACCACATACCCCTAAATAGTAAAAAAAATTTTGTATATGGATGTCTGCTCGTTGCAGCAGGCAACTCCCTCATGTAAAGAATGCTGCAACAGAGAAGAAAAGGACATCTAGCGTTATGGTAAAATTTTACGCAACTAATCTGTATTGGTATGTATACGAGTGTGTGAGAGTGTGTGTGTGTATGTATATATATATATATATATATATATTTCCATATATATGAGAGATTCCATCATCAGCACCCAAAGTTTCGATGTAGGTTCCCCTTCAAGGTTTGATCCACTGCTGCCGTCTTCAGATGTGATACCATTGGAGCTGATCTTAACAGATGAGTCACTGGCAAGGCAACTGAGTAAACATTCTTCAGAGTGTTAACATTGCAAGTCCTATCCTGACCTCTTCTGGTATCCTCACTTTGGTCTTTGTGAAGTGCCTTTAATCTGGAACTGGATTGAATGATGTGCACATTTTTGACTTTGCTGAAGGTGTAGAGGGACTGATCCTTTTTCCCCTATTTTTGCTCCTTCTCCAGCTCACATCTTTGAGACTGTGCTTGGAACAGTCAACCAGACCAGAGTGTCTGTATTCGGTGGTGAGGTTTTTGGAGCAGAGTGGAACTCCTGTCATACTGACTTGACAGAGTACTCCGTTATATCTTCAAAACCATGCTTAATGGCTGTGTACTTTGGGTCCTTGGTGTTTGAGAGACGGGGCCAGTCCCCTCTTCTTATCTTTCCTGGAGTCAGGACTCTTCCTTTAAATTGTAGCTGTCCCTTCTTTGGTGGGATGGTCTGTGGGCTGGAGGCAGGTTCCTTGGATCCGGCAGATGTTGGATCAGTCTTCAAGGCCATGTGGAGAATGATTTCATCTCCTGAGAATTGTCAGGCTTTGCAGGTCATGTTTTCACCTCGATAAATCTTCTATTGTTCCTCAACCTACTCATGCATCCATGGGTCAGAGTTGAGCCTTTAACCTCAAAAGGGCTGCCCAAAGCACCAACACTATCCTCTGACTATTTGAAAAGCCCACTATCTGATGAACCAAGAGAGGACATGCATAAGGGTTCATATGGACTTCCCTGTCTGAGTCTCTCATATCAGACTCAGTTTTGGATGCTAGAACAGTGTCCTTCGCAGTTTCCACTTGATGAAGTTACCTTTTGTGAGGTCCTGGAGCTCATGGACCAGAGGTGCAACTGCCTCTCCCACACATGAGGAAGTCATGTTTGAGGCTTATGGTTCCAAACTTCTGCCTCGTGTGCTTCTTTCTGCAAACCAACTCTCTGATGTAGCTATTTGAAAATCATGTTAGAAGTCCAACTCGTGTGAATCTGGCAGCCAAACAAAATTTTAAGGCCACCAAAGGATGGGCACTGTAGAATGAAGTGTCCTGTGGTGGATTTCCTTCATTGTCTCAGCTGCCGCTAAGAAGGAACTGACCCAAGGGTATTGCCATGCTCCAGCCACTCAACAGGGAGTCCTGGGCAGTGGACCAACCAGGAAAGTGGGCATACACTTCTGGCTCCTTTGCAGTTAGGGCTCTGAACTGTACCACATGTATGAACAAATTTCAGTGGGACCTAGCTAAGCATGCATCTGAAACTCAGAAGAAACCCACTACACTGGACCCTAGAAAGAGCTGGCAACCACCATGAATATGATTTACAGTAATACAGATCCTTTCATGTGGCTTATGCACAATGCAACTGATGAAGTAGCCTGAGAAGCTGAGGCAGCCATCTGTGTGAAGCATGTTGCTAGCTCTGTTTATGCAATTCAGAGAGCCCTTCACAAAGCCCTGTATGATGAATCTTTATTTAACCCAGCTGTTAAGGAACACATACCAAAGGTTTTAGCAGGATGGGAAGATGTATTCTGTTGGCATGAGATTTCAGAATCCCCAGAGACCCATACAGCTAGAACCAAAAAGGGCTCAAGTGTCTCTCTACATACAAAAATGTGCCCTCCCTTTGACTCAGTTTCTGAGGGGCAGCAGAGGAGGGCACTTCATTGGACACAGGCTCAGAGGTCATGGAACTTTGCTGAACCAAGGATAGTGTGGGCTGTTTTCATGCCACCAGCACTCAAATCCCTGAAGAGGTATCAGACTGCTCCCCTCTGGAGTCTTTTATCCATCAATACCCCTATGTGGATGGCCATCACACTGGATTCCAGGGTGATTAGGATAATATTCCAAGGCTGCTGCATACTCTTCCAACCCCTGCCCCCAACAAAAATCTATGTCGTCAGTCCCAGATGTACCACCCTTCCAGTTCTAAGTGGTTGAAAAGAAAGTTCAGTCCTTGTTAAAACAGAGCCACCCAGAAGACCAGACCAGCTACAGCCAGGTCACTACTCAAGATTATTTTTGTTTCAAAAAAAGAACAAGGATCTCGGGCCAGTCTTGGACTTAAGTTATGTAAACACATGTTGAAGACCCCATTCAGGGTGATCATGGGGCAGCCAATTCTACCATATTGTAGACAAATGCCTAGATGTGATCCATGGACCTCCTGGATTTTTCTTCACATATCAAGATTGCCTCATTGTCCAGGAGATTTCTCCACTTCTGAGTAGAAGCCAGTCACTGTCAGATCAGGGCCCTGCCTTTGACTAACCACAGTACCCCCCCCCCCCGGGTGTTCACCAAGTGCATGGCTGTTGTTGCAGCCCATCTCTTGTCTTTAAGGAACTAATGTGATGTCCTTCTATTCCCATGTTGCAGTATTCTTACTGTGGGATCCTCCTCTTCAGGCGTTCAGAACGTCCGGCTCCTGTGCAAAAACTTAAGCCTGGTTGCTGCCAAGTGCGTGGGATGTCATATGCAGGACCATAAACCAGGGGCCTTAAATGTGACGTCTGCACACACAGACCTCAGAACTTTTCTGCCCCAGTAGAACATCAGATCAATCGCTTCAATCCACAGTCTTTAAGACATCTAAATGATGAAAACCTCTTTTTCTTGCTTGCGCTTTGTTTGGTTGCTGTTATTCTTAGCCAGTGTCTGCTAGAAAGGGGAAATGTAGATGTTCTTCTATTCCTATGTTGCAGTATTCTTGTTGTGGGATCTCCTGCCCTCAGGCAACGTGTACGTCGGCTCCTATACAAAAGCTTCAACTTGGTTGTTGCAGCTGCGTGAGACGTCACACGTAAGGCCATAAACCAGGGGCCTTAAATGTGACATCTGCATGCACAATCCTCAGAATTGTTCAGCCACAGACAACTGATGCATCGTGTTCGCTCCTTCTCATCAGACGTCTCAATAAAGTTAAGTAACCCATTGGGTTTTTATTTTTTCATATCCGATTGTTATTGCTTAGGTTTGGTTTATTGTAGCAATTTATAGCTGATGTCAGGTAAAAAGAGTCAATACCATTGCGGGCGCCAGATACCCCATAAAGACACCAATGATAGGTGTGATTTTTGCTTGGGCCGGGAGCACGACCATTCCACTTGCTCTATTGGTCAACCGTTTGTGCTAAAGACCTGTCTGGCCACACTAAACCTCTACGTAGAAAACCAGCGCCTTAAGCGGTTTGCCCTAAGAATGGATCCCGGCTTGGAGGCCGCGTCAGAACCTCCGCATAAGAAGCCCAAGTTTCCTTGGCTTTCTTCGCCTGCTGCTCCGTTACCGGACACCCTGCCAGCTGCCGATTTAGGAGCTGAGGAGCGCCCAGCGGATTCTTCAACTTCGACTACCTTTGGGGAAGCTGTTGCTCAGACAATGACCAGCACGTCCACGGAGCCAACCCAGACCCCGACTGTCGTCATGGGGGAACCAGAATCTGTGGCACCTCTGACTGGGATCCTGACTTCACATATGGTTCCTACTAAATCTGATTCCAGGCCGGTTCCAATGTCCACCCCGGTTAAAAAGAAACACAAGTCCAAGCATGCCTGTGCCACTGCTGAAGGCCTACTTGATTGGCAGTCCTTCACTTCTTCCCTGATGCAGGCATTTATGGCCTTTAGGCCTTCAGCCTCATCCTCCACTATTCTACCTTTGCTCAGTCCTAGGCCTGCTTCCCCCCCCCCCCCCCCCCCCAGGAAGAGGAGCTTGATGCATCCTTTTCCTCCTCAGAGGACGTCCATATCTTATTCCTCCCAAGTTGCATCTTCCCAGGAGTATTATTCTCCTGATGAGGAATCTATTGAGGGGGATTTATCCCCTGAGGATATTACATTTGGTGAGACCATCACCAAGATGACAGACTATTTCAAATGGGATACCTCACAAATGTGACACCCAAGAGGTATTTTGAGCTTCTTCAAGTTGAATCCCCCTCCCCTTCTGCTGTTCCTCCAGTTCTACCTGCATATCTGAATGCCTTTAATTCTGCATTGAAGGCCCCAGACTCTCAGCCACCTGCCCCCAAGTGATCAGATCGCTTCTACAAGGTGCCTGATGAGCAACAATTCTTAGTCAAACTACTCTTGGCAGACCCAGCAGTGATTGCCACCTACCCTGATAAGCAATCCAGACTCCTTCCCTCCGCCTCACTCCTACTCACTGATAGACAGGAAATCTGTGGATAGGATTGGTAAGAAGGTATACACATACTCCACATTGGCTTTCAGAGCCATTTGACTGTCAAACGCACATGACTAAATATGCTCTGGACTTGGTATCTCAAGCCTCCTCCATGCTGGCCTCTATTCCTGACAGCCCCATTAAGGCGAACATCTTTTCCAAACTTGCAGACACACTTACATGCAGCTGTGATGCTGCAGAAACCTCTGCTCACTCAGAATTTCACAGAAGACTTCAAGTCAAATATCCTGGATGCCCCCCTGGATCACAGTTTCCTTTTCGGAAAACAATCGGCAGATCTTTTTAAGAATCTACAAGAAAAAAGTAAGGAATTGCAGGACATAAAACATTTACTGGTGTCCCCCATTCCCAAGTACTACAGAAGCTATCCAACTAAAGCCACTTTTTGTGAGGTGAAACCCTACCCAGATGGGTTCCTCTTCCAGATCTAGAAGAGGTGCAAGAAGACCCACCACGTCCAGACCTGCTGCCCTGCATCCTCAGCCTAACCCTTTCAGGACAGAAGAGGCCTCAACAATGCATGACTGCCTTAGCCCCCTTCCACTCTCAGCACACTTTTCCCACTGCCTCTCCTTCTGGCAAACCATAACCTAGGGCCAGTGGGTACTATCCATAATAAAAAAGGGTATTTCCTCTCCTGGAAAGAAAAAACACCCATGCGAGGCATACCATACCCACCCAAAAACCAACAGCATCTCCTTCCACAGGTTCTGACAGACCTGCTGAAGCTGGGTACCATAGAACCTGTTTTCTCAGGACAAGAAGGAATAGGTTTCTACTTTTCATTTCTTCCTGGTTCCCTAGAAAGACTGCCCTTGAAGGACCCATCTCAGACCTCTCCTTCCTAAATCTTTACCTTCAGGTGCCCACCTTCAAAATGCTGTCACTTTCCACCCTACTACCTCTCATACCAGCCAAGGCTTATATGTTCATCTTGGACCTAAAAGAGGCCTACCTACACATATCCATCAGAACTTCCCACAGAAGATTCCTGCATTTCTCTGGACCTTCCTCTCTTTTCCAATTTACTGCTTTGCCCTTTGGTTTGTCCACTGTCCCCAGAGTTTTCACAAAATGCCTGGCCCCGGTCATTGCCTTTGCAGAACTCAGGGAGTCCAGATTTACTCCTGTCTGGACGATATCCTAATACTGGCAAAGTCAAAAGGTACCCTCTCAAAGCGTCTGCACTTCACCATGTCCCTTCTGCAGAATCTAGGGTTCACCCTCAACCTTCCAAAGTCCTCCTTGCACCCAGACCAAGACAAGATTTTCCT
This sequence comes from Protopterus annectens, assembly GCF_019279795.1. Lineage (NCBI taxonomy): Eukaryota > Metazoa > Chordata > Ceratodontiformes > Protopteridae > Protopterus > Protopterus annectens. Next base: position 189,183,547 of record NC_056739.1, on the reverse strand, counting down.
GGTTTGCAGAATCTGTACGGACAGAATGGAGGCCTTTCTCCCTCAGGACAAGGTTCCTATCCCTGACCTCCCACTTCTAGATGCTGCTACTCTGACAATAACTGCAAGGCAATTCCTTTAACTCCTGGGCTTAATGGCAACGACCATCCCTATGCTACCACTGGCCAGAATGCATATAAGCTAGCTACAGTGGTACCTCAAAAACATTTGGCCCCAGCACCTAAATCACTTGGAACAAATAATCCCCTTCCTTCCCTGTCTAAAGAAAGAAATCAGCTGGTGGCTCCAACAAGTCCATTTAAACCCGGGGCTTCCACTTCAGTCCATCCCCCCAACCCAAGTAATGCATACAGATGCCTCAGATTCAGGTTGGGGACCAACAGTGGCAGCTTACAGAGTTCAAGCAAACTGGCACCCTTTCCTGAAGGCCAAACACATCAATTTCAGAGAGATGACTGCAGTCAGAAGACTGGTCTAAAAACTTTTAGCCCCTCTGCTTTTACCAGGGATCCTTCATCAGACAATACCACAGTAATGTGGTACATCAACAAACAGGGAAGGGACAAAGGCATATCAGCTGTGCAGACTAACCCTGCTGATATGGGATCGAGCCTCTCGCCACAACTTGTCCCTGCAGGCAACCTACACCCCCTTGCAGGACAAGCAAGCAAGCAGATCTCCTAAGCAGGACATCCTCTCCATAACACGAATGGATGTTGAACAGGACCATCTTCCTAGATATAGTCCACCGGTGGGGGCACTCCTCAAATAGACCTGTTTGCCTCCCACCAGAACAGGCATCTGAAGACCTTTTGCTCAAAGACCTACTCCCCTCTTGCCTGGAGAGTAGATGCTTTCAACATCTCCTGGGAGGGAAAGTTTCTTTATGCCTTCCCCAGTTTCCACTGATTCAGAAAGTCCTCTTGAAAATCAGGAAGGACAAACCGAAAATGTTAGTGACCCCCTACTGGCCAAGGCAGCACTGGTTCCCCCTACTTCACAATCTAGCCTAGGGCAGTCACTACAAGTTACCCTACAAGGTGGACCTCCTGACGCAAGAAAAAGGAGCTCTCCTCCAACCACACTTGCAGATGTTATCCCTGATACTGTGGGTGATAAACTTTTGATCCCATTCAGACACCACTATTCTGAGGATGTGATTTCAGTCCTGAGGGAGGCCAAGAAACCTACAACAAGAAAATCATACCTAGCTAAATGGGAAAGATTTACTAAGTGGTGTCTAGACAGGGGAAGGGACACTTGCATTGCTGATTCCCCCCTAGTCCTTGTGTGTCAACTGATAAAAAATGGGCTTTCCTATTCTTCGGTGAAAGTACACCTTTCTGCAATATCAGCATGCTTGTTTCTTGATCCCCCCTTGCTATCCAGGCTCGATGTAAAACTCTTAAAGGGAGTGTTGCACATTAGACCTGCAAAAAAGCTGCTCCCTCCACCCTGGGACCTTAACTTCATCTTGGAAAAGCTTACCCAACACCCATTCGAACCTGCTGGGACAGCTTCTCTTCAGATATGTACATGGAAAACAGTACTAGTGGTTATCACTACAGCCAGAAGGGTTTCTGAGCTGCAAGCCTTAATGGCTTACTGCCCTACACCACGTTCCACAAGGATAGGGTCACCCTGAGAACCAACCCCTCCTTTATGCCCAAGGTGGTCAGTGACATCACTAAACCAATCCATCCACCTTCACACCTTCTTTCCCTCTCCCACAAATGAAGGGGAGAGGATACTCCACTCCTTGGATGTACACAGGCAACTAAGATTTTACGTGGACAAAACTAAATCCATTAGGAAATCTAAACAACTCTTTGTTTCCTTCCATCCCAGAGCATTGGGCAAGGCAGTCTCCAAACAACCATTGCATGTTGGATCAGGAAAACCATCTGTCTTTGCTACTCCCACCACAGGAAAAAAACCCCAGTGGGAGTAAAGGCTCATTCCACAAGGGCAGTGGCTGCCTCCAAAGGCTTTCCTGAAGGGGATAGACACTGCTTCCATTATGAAAGCAGCCACGTGTTCCACTATCCACACTTTCACCAAACATTACAAGCTAGACCAAGTCTCCAGAGCTTGTGCAGGATTCGCCAGGGCAATCCTACAAGGCTTTGTAGAATCCTCTTCTGCATCCGCCACCCTCTCATCCAACTAAGCTGTGGTACTCTCCCACAAAAAGAATACTGCAACATAGGAATAGAAGGACATAGAATAGCTGTGTAAAATCATACCATAACCATAGATGTCTTTCTCTTCCATGTTGCAGTATTCCTTCCTACCCACCAATAACCCCCTCATCAAACTTTCATTCCAGCATCACCCTGGACCTACCAATGCTATAGAAGGACTCCAGGGTCTCATACTTGACACCACTGGCTCCTACACCTGCTGGGCCTTCTACTCTACCTGCTGAGCTTCAAGTTTTGAGGATTGTGCATGCAGACATCACATTCAAGACCCCTTTGTTCTTCTTTGGTCAGGAACACGACCACACCACCTGTAGTATCTGCCAGTTGTTCATACCGAAAACCCTCTGTAGTCGTCCGGCAGCCTTAAAACTTTACCTCACGAACCAGAGGTTAAAACGCTTGGCCCTACATATGGATCTGGTGTCAGCTGTCAAGGAGGAGCCACCTAAAAAGGCCATGGTTGCAAGGCCTAAAGCTTCTGCTCCTCTGTCGGACATCCCGCCAGCACCGATTTATGGGTTGAGAGATGTCCGATAGAACTGCTGTTTTCAGCAACTACCCTGGTGGAAGCCACCTCGGAAGCACTGGTAGCCATGTCCTTGGAGGTTGTTCTGGTGTCAGCTTTGGCCGACGGGGAACCAGGCTCCATCGGACATCCGTCCATGGTCCAGGAATGTGAATCCTCTCCTACGATAGTAGGCCTTCTGTCTCTACTGAATCTACTCCTCTTAAAAGGAAACAAAAAATAAGCATTATTCTGAAACCACACAAAAGACCAGTGAAAACAGCTCTACTTTCCAAAATAAGAATTTAATAAAAACCTTTTAGTTGTCTCTCCTCTCCTAGCGCCTCGGCTGCAAGCCTTTACAGAGTAAAAAAGTAAAGCTCACTCACACAGTCCTTTTTACAGCTGCCATATCAATTAACAATTCATTACATAATAAAATCAGTTCCTAATTGTTAAGCTAACAATTAACCCATGAAGTTCTGCCAATTGCACTCTTTATTCATTCCTAAAGGCTGCAAAGTTTCATATTTCATTATTAAAATTGCTTCTTTTCTTCTTAAAATCTTTTTCAATACATTTTCATCTCCATATCTGTTATATACTTGTTCCAAAATAGTGACTTTTCATATTGTCTATTATACCCCCATGTTCTGAATGAAAATGTTCTGCCACTGGGCTGCTCATCTTCCTATTTTTAACATCCCTAACATGTTCTTTTATTCTCTCAGCCAGACTTCTTTTAGTTTCCCCAATATAGCCTTTGCCACAAAAGCATTTTATAAGATATATAATCCCCCTGCTAGTGCAGTTAAATGTTCCTATAGTATTAAAACTTTTCCCCTTAATATCTTCAGCTTCTCTGATTATGTAAGGGCATATTGCACACTTTCCACAGGGGAAAGTTCCTTCCTTGTTATTGCACATGCTAGCTTCTGTGTTGGTCTCTCAAACCTGCCTCTTACTAAAAAATCCTTCAAACTTCTCCCTCTCTGGAAAGAAATAGTAAGCTCAACATTCACCAAAGAAGGTACCTCCCTTCTTGTCTTGTTCCAACTATTTTTTATCATTTCATTAAATACTTTAGAAAAAATAGTATATTTTGTACCAAAAAACATTTTTGAACATTCTCCCTTGTAATTTGTAACTACATGCTGACTATTTTTGTCCTTGTTCCCATAATCTTGTTTTTTGCTACTTTTTCCAAATACTTTATTATAACTTAGTTTCACTTGATTTGGGTCATAACCTCTCTCCATGAATTTATTGCAAACCTTGTCACACTCTACTTCTGCTTCCCTAACATTGGTACATAGCCTTTTGACTCTTAGCATTTCCCCATATGGGATAGATTTCAATGTATGTTCTGGGTGGCAGCTAGTAGCATGTACCATCCTACTCATTTGTTCGAACTTCCTATATATTTTAGCTTGAATTTTTTTGCCTACTTGCCCCTTCAAATTTATGTCCAAATAATTGATTTCTTCTCCCATATGGATGTCATCAAATTTGATTTTATATTCATTGTTGTTCAAATATTGTATAAATACCTTAGCTTCCTCTCTATCACCCTTACAAATAAAAATCAAATCGTCGATAAAACGAAAATATTGTATTACATGACCCCTAAAAAAACTATTTCTATAGACATGTTCCAACTCAAACAGTCCCATGAACAAATTGGCATACGCTGGGGCGAAGGCTGCCCCCATTGCAGTTCCCATTTTTTGTTTATATAATGTCCCATCAAAGAGATGTCCGATAGAACTGCTGTTTTCAGCAACTACCCTGGTGGAAGCCACCTCGGAAGCACTGGTAGCCATGTCCTTGGAGGTTGTTCTGGTGTCAGCTTTGGCCGACGGGGAACCAGGCTCCATCGGACATCCGTCCATGGTCCAGGAATGTGAATCCTCTCCTACGATAGTAGGCCTTCTGTCTCTACTGAATCTACTCCTCTTAAAAGGAAACAAAAAATAAGCATTTGTCTCCTTCCTCTGAGGAGTAACCAGACTGGCATACCTTCTCCCAGTCTTTCCTGCAGGCCTTTATGGCTCTTAGGCCTTCAGCCTCTCCTGCTGCCACATTGCGTGTCCTCAACTCCAGGCCATTCTCAGCTGTTTCCATCCCTTCTACTCATACCCAGGAGGAAGACTCTTCCTCCTCCTCAGATGAGTCTGTGACCTACTCCTCACAGACAGCTTCCCTTTAGACTACTACTTCCCAGATAACTCCCTAGAGGGAAATTCTCCCCTGAAGACATTTCTTTTGGGGAAACAATTACTAAAATGAGGGAGTACTTCAAGTGGTATGCAGCTCAGATGACAGAAGTCCAAAGGAGGTATTTTTGAATTACTCCAGGTGGTTTCACCTTCCCCCACTGCTATCCCCCCTGTGATTCCAGCCTACCTAAATGCATTTGCATCTGCCTGAAAGACACCAGAATCACAGCCACCAGCTCCCAAAAGACCTGACCACTTTTACAAGGACCCTGATGAGCACAAATTCCTCATAAAGCCACCAGTGGTATATCCAGCAGTTATGTTGCAGTGGCCCCTGACACAGTCCAGACTTGTACCTTTCGCTTCCCCCTTGCCATCAGATGAGGACAGCAAAGTTATGGACAGACTGGGGAAAAAGATGTACATGTCTTCAACACTGGCTTTTAGGGTTATCAAGTACCAGACCCACATGGTCAAATATTCAAATATCCCCTAGATTTGGTCTCTCAGGCTTCTTCATAGGTTCATAGGTTGGTACTAGGCTATCGGCCCTAGGGCCTATACAAGTCTAGCCATAACAATTCTCTGGCTATTTCTTCCCACACTATTTACTTCCCTGGACCCCTGTCGAGCAGGGCGCCTGATATGATCCCCGGGGTGAATTTCCTATCTCCCATCCAATCGTCAAGGTTCCTTTTGAAGAGGGCCAAAGAGGCGCTCTGCTTGACATGTATGGGCAGTCTATTCCAAAGTCTGGGGAGTCTCTGGGTCAGGAACCTATCCCTCCCGCATGTTTTGTTTATTGTGATGCCAAGGTTTAGATCCCTGGAGCGTGTGGCTTTGAGGGATTGGGTTTTCTTTAAGTGTAGCATGTCCAACAGCTCTGGGTTTGACATGGCCTTGTGTGTTAAGCAGAGATCGCCTGTGAGTAGATGATATGCGACAGAGTATAGCTGGAGTTTTTTAAGGCAGTCAGCATAGGGCATCTGCTTTAGGCCTGTGATTCTTTTAGTGAGGTATTTCTGCGGCCTTTCCAGATGTTGCAGATGTCTTGAGAGGTACATACCAAATGGGGTGTTGTATTCTATAATGGGCCTAATGAGGGATGAGTACAGTGGGACAATGACCTCCTTTTTTTCTTGGATGAAAAGCCCTTAGTGATGAGGTGTGTCACATAGAAGGATTTCCTGACTGTTGTGGCAATGTGGTTATCGAAGGTGAGACCACTGTCCACCTGTGTCCGTAAGTCTCTTATCACACTTTCGGTGTTTAGTGTACTGCCACCTATGTTGGTAATTCACGGGTACATGTTTTTCCCCAAAGGGGATAACTATACATTTCTTGGCATTGAACTTGAGCCCATGTCTCTGGCACCAAGCATCTGTCTCTGTAATGCCCTTTTGTAGAGTATCCACATCATTTGAGGATTCAATAATGGCTCACAGTTTGCAGTCATCTGTGAACTTTGTTAGCCATAGTCCCTTAGAGTTGGCCTGTACTTCAGAGAAGTAGATGCCAAACAAGAGCGGTCCCAGGACTGAACCCTGAGGTACTCCACTTGTCAGGAGCTGGATTTGGAGTCAGCTACTTTTACAGTGTGGATTCTGTCCGTAAGCCAGTTGGCAACCCATCGTGTGACGTAGGGATTAATGCCCAGCTTAGTAAGTTTATCTACGATTCCAGAGTGGGGGATGGTGTCAAAGGCCTTGGCGAGGTCCAGATAGGCTGTGTGGACTGCCTTACTGTTGTCCACGGCTCTGGAGACTGATTCTGTGGCGATCTTCCTTGCTTTCCTCCATGCCTGACTCTCCCAGCAAATTTCAGGTAACATCTAATTTGTCCTTGGCATCTGAGGTTGCCAGACACGCTATAAAGTGCAGCTATGATGCAGCTGAGGTCTCTGCTAGGTCTGCAGCTTCAGCTTCTGTTCTGCGCAGGTACTCCTGACTTGGGTTTCAGCCCCTTCCTGAGGATTTTAAAACCCAGATTTTGGATGCACCACTGGACAACAAATTCATTTTTGGCAAACAGTCTGCTGAACTGTTTAAAAGCCTCCAGGAAAAAAGCAAGGAGCTTCAGGACCTAAAAAATTTGCTGGTCTCACCCATTCACTAAATTTTACAGAAACGACCCTGCCAAAACCTCCTTTGTTAGAAGAGCCCCAGCACCATCCACCACCTCCACTTCTAGGCACAGAAAAGGGAAGGCACCCTCCAAGGACAGCTTCTCCTCATCCTACCACTAGGCAACCCTTTCAAGACAGAAATAATAATGTGTGACTCCCTCAGCCATCTCCCCCTCTCATCCCACCTCTCTCACTGTCTCCCCCTTTGGAAAAGTCACTTCAGATCTCTGGGTACTGCAATAGTGGAAAAAGGATACCTCATATCCTGGCAGGAAAAGCCCCTTCCACAAGGCATCCCCTTCCCTCCCAAAAAACAGCTACACCTAATCCCTTAGGTTATCCAGGAATACTTGCCCAGGGGACCATAGAAACCATCCCCTCATGCCAAGAAAGGAGGGGGTTTTACTCCAGTCTATTCCTAGTACCAAAAAAGGATGGCCCTTGAAGGCCCATTATGGTTTATCCTTCCTAAATCTCTTTCTGAAGGTCCCTTCCTTCAGAATGCTATCACTGCAAAGTCTTCTTCCACTATTGCCACCCAAAGCTTTCATGGCCACTTTGGACCTGAACGAGGCGTACCTCCACATTCCCATCCACCCAGAGTACAGGAAGTATTTGCGTTTTGCTGGACCCTCTTCACACTTTCAATTTAATGTCTTGCCCCTTGGTTTATCTACTACACCAAGAGTCTTCACAAAGTGCCTAGCCCCAGCAGTAGCCTACTGCAGAACAGAGGGCATTCAGCTCTACCCCTATCTAGACCTCATCCTAGCAGAAAAGGAAGTCACTCTAAGGAACCACCTAGTATTCACCATGTCCTTACTGCAGAGCTTAGGATTCACTCTCAACCTGCCAAAATCATCCTTTGCTCCAGCCAAAGAGAAAACCTTCCTGGGCTGCAGGATAAGAACCAACCTGATGAAGGCTTTTCGTCCTCAGGACAAAGTATCCTCCCTAGTTAGCCACTTCCACAACCTCTTACAGGTCATCCACCTCTCAGCCAGGCAGTTCATGCATTTCCTAGGCCTCATAGCAGTCACAATTCCTATGCTGCCATTAGCCAAGCTGCACATGAGGAAGTTCCAGTGGTACCTAAAAATGTCTGGTCACAGTACAGCCACCCCATGGACTTTCAGGTACCCTTCTTACCATGCCTGAAGACAGAACTGATGTGGTGGATCCAAGAAGTACAACAGGACCCAGGCATTACCCCTGCTACCCACCAACCCAATACAATACATGCACGCAGATGCCTCTGATGTAGGATAGGGAGCAACTATGCATGACCTCAAGGTACAGGCCCAGTGGGAGCCCCTCCCTCCAGGAAAAGCATATCAACATAAGAGAGATGACTGTGGTCCATCTAGCCTTACAGACCTTTCACCTCCTTATGCAACCAGGACCCCTCCAAATCTTCACAGACAATACGACTGTGATGTACAACAACAAACAGGGAGGGACCAGGTCGTACCTGCTCTGCATGCTAGTAATGCAGGTATGGGAGTTAGCCTCTCAGCACATCTCACTGCAGGCAGTCTGTATTTCATCCCAGGACAACTATCAAGCGGATGCCCTCAGCAGATCCTTCTTTCTGCATCACGAGTGGATGTATCACAGAGATGTGTTCTTAGACATTGTCCACCAGTGGGGCACACCTCAAATAGATCCATTTGCCTCCCACCAGAACAGACAGTGCAGCTTTTCTGCTCCAGGGATCCCTCCCCACTAGCCTGGAGAGTGGATGCCTTCACCATTTCTTGGAAGGGGACTCTTCCTTTATGCCTGCCTTCCCTCCCTTCCCACTCATTCAGAAAGTCCTTCTAAAAATCCAGAGGGGACAAGCCAAGAATCTTGTTGGTGACTTCCGTATTGGCCAAGGCAGCATTGGTTCCCTCTTCTTCAATCTCTTGCCAAGGGCAATTACCACAAGTTGCCTCACAAGGTGGACCTGCTCACACAACAGAAGGGATCTCTTTCACCCACCCCTGGCTGGAGATGCTCTGCTTAACCCTCTGGGTGATAAACTCTTGATCCCCTTCAGACCGTACACAGAGGACGTGCTATCCATAGTGCAGGAGGCCAGGAAATCCAATACCAGGAGGTTCCGTTTCCAAATGGAAAAGGTTCACCAAATGGTGTCTCCAAAGGCAAAAGGACCCCTTCCAAGTAGAGGTTCCTCTAGTCCTAGCCTGTGTGTGTGAGCTCATAAAATCAGACCTTTCACATTCTTCAGTGAAAGTCCACATGTGAAGCTGTTCTATCTCGCCCGTTCATTCTTATAGATAGGTTCGGAGCTGAACCCGAGTTGGCCAGTTACAAAGCTCGAGGTCTTCAGATAGCTTGAGGCCAAGTCCTTATCCCATGATGCACCTTGAGTTACCTCAGATCTACTTTGCTGCTGCAACAGATCAGAGGTTTTCTCACAGCTTGGGCCAGTATAAGATTTTTTTTTTTCTAGAAAAAAATTCTCTTTTATAATACTTTATAACTTTATAAGTTTAGAACTTTAATATCTTGTTAAACTAGTGTTAGCTTGAATTGTGTTAGTTACTTATAGTCCTTTTGGCCATCGTTCATATAGGCCTTTATTATCTCCCTTCTCTTTTTGGTGTGCCTTTTTATACATTAGAATAAGGTTTAATAGTGTGTTTGGCAGACATTTATAGTCTTTAGTGTGTGTTTATACTAAAAGATGGTTTATATTTAACTTTATAGAGCCCTTTTCTTTTTTTAAGGGTTGCTTACTATTTAAATTCTATAGTGTGGTTTGAATTTGTTAAATATTTGTGTGTGTATTTTTGATAATACATTTAATGCAAGTTTTTATTGCGTGCATTTAAATATTTTTCATGGCTGACCAGGATAAGGAGAAACAACCCACGCCTGGGTTTAAAAAATTTCCAAAGTGTGGACAAAAGATGTCTGTGACCGATGGTCATGTTAATTGTGTTTATTATTTGGGTGCTTTGCACTTGCAAGGGAGTTGCTCCATCTGCCATTCCTTTAGTAGCCGTGTACTTCATGAAAGGAAAAGAAAGTCAATTGATGAGGACTATTAAAATCATCCTTTCAAGAAGCTTTGGGCATCCATGATAAAGCTAGTCAATCTCCCAAATCTTCCAAGTCCTCTAAGGCTTCATCATTGGATTCGACAAAATAAAAAAAACCTTGAATGTCTGCTCCACAGCCTTCGGAGCTGAGCATAGTACAGTTGTGTACACGTACCATAAATGTAGATGTTAGTGTCTTCACTGTTGCAGTCATAACTGTAGGGTTCTCCCCTGCCGGCAGGCAGTCCTCGGTCAGCCAGAATCCCAAAGTCTGGGTCCGGTGCCAGCTGCTCAGCCATGCTCCCTGACGTCAGAGCGCCAGGAGTACAAAGCTGACAGCCGACGCCATGTTCTCCAGTTTTTCTTGCCCCAGATGTCAGGTTTTCCAAAATGAGTAAGATCCCATACCCTTTGCAAATACACCTCAGAAGAAGGGTGAAGAAGGGAACCACACAAAAGAAAAAATAAGAGGGGACAGGAGGGAGGGTAACCCAGACTGCAACAGTGAAGACACTCGAACATCTACATTTATGGTAAGTGTACACAACTGTACTATGTTCATCGTGTTTCACTGGTGCAGTCATGACTGTAGGGTTGAATCCCAAAGCAGAATAAAAGGGAGGTGGTCATAAAGTAGAGGCTAAAAGGCCCTGCAAAACTGCAGAAGCAAAGCCTGCCCTAGACTTAGAGTAGAGAGGTAGATTGTAGTGCTTAGAAAAAGTATGCACTGAACTCCAAGTTGCAGCTTCCAAAATGTCTTTGGTAGGAACTCCCCTGAGGAAGGCAGCTGAAGTGGCAGCAGCTCTGGTAGAGTGAGTCCTTATACTCCCTGGGATTTGCTTTCCATGGTGTGAATAGCAAAATCTAATTCCATGAGCAATCCATTTAGAAATGGTCTGTTTTGAAATGGCTTTACCTTGGGAACTTGAAGCATAGGAAACAAACAATTGCTCTGATTTCCTTGGTTCTGTCCAGGTAAAAATGTAGTTGTCTGTGTACATCCAAGGAATGCAAGATCCTTTCCCCCTTATTTTGAGGACTAGGGAAAAAAGTTGGCAAGTGAATAGTTTGATTTAAAGCCACTTTGGAAACCACCTTAGGCATGAAAGTAGGATTAGTCCTTGGACACCCTGTCTTGATGAAAAATAATATAAGGTTCCACAGCCATGAGAGCTTGCAACTCAGAAACTCTACTGGCAGAGGTCAGAGCTAACAGGATGGCCGTCTTCCAAGATAAAAACTTGATGTCAGATGTGGCAGCAGGCTCAAAAGGAGGTAAGGTGTGTTTTTCCAAAACATAGTTGAGATCCCAAGCAGGAATGGGTGGAGATCTAGGGGGCCTTAAGTTCATAGCTCCTCTGAGAAACTGTCTCATGAGCTGGTGGGAAAAGATTGGAGGGTCTGTATTATAATGAGCAGAAATAGCAGAGGCATGTATCTTTATGGAAGAGAAAGAGAGACCCTTATGTAAGAGGTCTGTCAGGTAAAGTAAAATCAGAGGAATGTTAGTAATAAGAGGATCCGAATCCTGAGCCTGCATCCAGGAGCAAAATCTTTTCCATTTTCCTGCATAAGATTTTCTAGTGCTAGGACGTCTGGCTTCTAAAATGACATCCATAACCTGCTTGGGTAGAAGAGAATGAATCATAGACCCTGGATTAACCAGGCCACCAGGCTGAGTTTTGACATGGGAGTGCAGAACCTGACCCTGGTGTTGGGACAGAAGGTTCGGAGTCTGTGGTAAAACCCAAGGGGGCTCCAGAGAAAGGTTTTTCAGTGTTGGGTACCAGAACTGTTGAGGCCAATTTGGGGCCAGCAAAATTATCATCTTGGGCTTGTCCTGTTTGATCTTTAATAACACCCGTGGAAGAAGAGGTAGAGGCGGGAAGGCATACCCCGAGAGGTTTCTCTAACTGAATGATAGTGCATCCACTTTCCAAGCTAGTTCGTGGAATGTCCTGGTGCAAAAAATTTGTAGTTGATGATTGAGGTGGGATGCAAAGAGGTCTATGTGAGGACATCCCCAGACTGCTGTAATCATCTTGAATATTTCGGTATCCAGCATCAATTCGTGTGGGTCCGACAGGTTTCTGCTCAGACTGTCTGCCAGGAAGTTTTGCTTCCCTGGTAGAAACTGAGCTTGAAGGTCCAGTTTGCAAGCTAGAGCTGTGTTCCATAGATTCATGGCTAGTCTGCAAAGGGGATAGGAATGTGAATCCCCCTTGCTTGTTTATGTACCACATAACTGTGGTGTTGTCTGTCCGTATCAGTAGTTGTCCTGGTTGTAGAAGATTCCTGAAGGCCAATAGAGCGTTCTGAACAGTAACATTTCCTTTAAATTGATATGCAGGTGCTTCTGATCCTTTGTCCAAAGGCCCTGCAGACAGTTGCCCTGCAAATGGGCTCCCCATGCATAATCTGAGGTGTCCGTGGTTAGTATCTGACTGGCTGGAGGCAGACTGAAGGGTTTTCCTTTGTTCAGAATACATGCCTCAGACCACCAAAGGAATTCCTTTTGAAGACAAGGCAGGACGGTGATCTGTATGTCTAAACTGTGGCAATGCTGAGACCATACACTTTTTAGGTACCACTGTATTTTCCTCATATGTAGTCTTGCATATGGTACGAGAAGGATGCAGGAGGCCATGTAACCCAAAGCCTGCAGGAATTTCCTTGCAGATAGCTGAGTTAATGTTGCCAAAGTTTTGAAAGCTGAAGCCAGCTGTAATTGTTTTTCGTAGGTCAGAAATGCCATCTGGGTTGTTGTGTTTAGAAGAGCACCCAGAAAAGTTATCTGTTGTGAGGGTGTCAAATTTGACTTTTTTATGTTTACAGTGAATCCCAGGAACTTGAGAAGATTCTGAACAAATTCTAGATGCTGGAGTAAGACATCCTTGCTGTCTGCCTGAATAAGACAGTCGTCCAGATAAGGGTAAATTTGAATTCCCTTGAGTCTGCAATAAGCTACTACTGGAGCCAGGCATTTGGTGAAGACCCTGGGCGCAGTAGACAATCCAAAGGGCAGCAGAGAATTGATAGTGCCTCGATCCGCCTTGAACCTGAGGTATTTTCTGCATTCCTGCCTGATGGGAATGTGTAAATATGCCTCCTTTAAATCCAAAGTTACCATCCATGCATTTTTGGTCATCATTGGAAGTAGCTGCTGTAGAGTAAGCATCTTGAATTTTGGTATCTCGAGAAAAGTGTTCAAGACTGACAGATCCAGAATGGGTCTCCATGAATTTTGCTTTCTGGGGACTAGAAAGAGCCTTGAGTAAAAACCTTGTCCCATTTCTGAAAGTGGAACCAGTTCTATGGCTTTCATAGCCAAGAGAGCTTCCACCTGGTTTAAGGCCTCTAACCATTGATGTTTTGGAAGATCTGGCCATCCGCTTGGTCTTGGTAGGGTATGAAAATGGAATTTGTAACCTCTTGAAACCACATCCATAACCCACTTGTCTTGGGTTATAGGAGTCCAATTTAGGTGAAAAAGAGAAAGTTTTCCTCCGAGAGGGGCTTCCAGGCAAGAAGTTCCTGCAGCCCAACAGAGGGAGTCATTGAGCCTGTTTTCTATGAGCTTGCGACCTGTCCTCTCCTCCCCTAGGGGTGGAAGCAGTCCACTGTCTTGGTCTATAAGAGGCTTGCGTTTGAGGCCTTCCTCGGGGGCGTCTGTATCTACCCCTCTGAGGCCTGTCTGAATTGGGAAAGGACCAATTTTTGTAGGCCAATTCCTACTAAATCTGGGTGGCTGTACTTGTAAGAAATCTTTAACCGTTTGCATGGATTTTGCCTTGTCCTCCATCTTCTTTATCACCTCTTCAGCCTTAGATCCAAACAAAACATTATGCTGAACAGGAGCATCCAATAACTTAGCTTTTACTTGATCTGGCAAGTTTTGTTCCTTTAACCAAGCATGCCTTCTAATGACTGTACCAGAGGCAGCAGCCCTACAAGAAGCCTCCAAGGCATCAAATCCACAGTGTAAACCATGCTTCCCAATTTGTTCAGTGGCATGCATTAAGTCATGTAATTCCTTATCTGCATAGACGGAAATGGAAGTTAGCTTTTGTTTCAAAACAGACAGAAGGAATTGCTGGTATTTCAGCATATGCAATTGACAGTTTAAAGCCCTAATAGCTAAAGTAGCTGACGTGTACACTTTTTTGCCCCATCTTTCTAAAGATCTGGAATCCTTCTCAGTGTGAATGGGGTTTTTAGCAGTAGCGGCCTTAACCCCCTTAGGGCCCTGAGAAATAGTTTCAGGATCAGCAGTAGGATTCTTGTATAAAAACTGGTGGGAATCAGGAACCCTATAATATCTGTCTGGCTTAACAGGAGCTGGAGGAAGAGAGTCAGGAGTTAAGTTAGCCTCCGAAAAAGCATCATCCACAATATCCAAAATAGGAGGGATAGCCAGGGGTCTATGTTGGGGAAGAAGAAGAAAATCCCCAAGTCTTTTCTTAGATTCCGAGTACTCCTGTCCTTCCCAGTGAAAATGTTCCCTCATTTCATGTAAAGTTTCCCCAAAAGAGAAATCCTCAGGGGGAGAAGCTGAAGGAAAGGATTCCTCAGCATCAGAATCCTCATAAGGAGGGAAAGTATATTCCTGGTCAGAAGAAGAAACTGAAGAAACAGAAGCCTGATCAGAGGAGTTATAATACACTTCCTGCCTTGGCCTTTTATCTGGAGGGGGATGTGAACCCCTAATCATAGTAAGTAAGTCCTTCGTCATCTTAAGTAACTGTTTCTGAGACTTGGGTCCCAGATCAGAAGAGGCCTGGGCTGTAGTCTTAGATTTTGAAGGAGTCTTTGCCTTTGTCTTTGGCTTTGCCTTTATTAGAAGCTGAGTAGGCCTGAAAACCCCTTCGGAAGCCGGTACCTGCACAGCGGCTCCGGACCCATCCGAAGGAGCATTGTCCGAAGGTCCTGCAACAGAAATATTCAAAGGCCTAGTTGGCTCCTCGTGGGAGTCCGTTTCGGCCATCGGTTCCGAAATGGCTGATGACAGGGGCTGCAAAAGCGCCTCACTGACGACGGCCGAACCTGAAGCTGGCTCTGCTTGTACAATATCGTCTGATTTGGACCTCGGAGGCCTGTCTTTATCCTTGCGTCGTTTGTGAACTCCGGTAGCCGGTGCCCGAAGCAGAAGCAGTTCGCAAGTGCCGGTCGGCCAGCTCCTGAAATTACGAAAATTTTGCAACCGAAGTCTTCTTGAAAGCTAAGTACCCCATTGGGGAAACTTTTCTTGCCTCAGACCGATGTCAGACAAAGTTAATAATTGTATTTCACGTGGGAAGCAAATACCACATAAGGATTTCCATTCCCTCTGTATTCCTTGTTTAGGCCCAGACCACGACGTCTCGGTCTGTCGTTTTTGTGCTACATTCAACAAACGCACCATTAAGCGTCGGGCGGAGTTCGCCCAGCATTATTTTGGCAAAAATTTAACTATATTATGTCGTCGGATACTCCGACTCCAGTTTTGTCTAAAAAGCGCAAAGATAAGGACCGACACACGAGGTCCGCGGCCTCTAGCGACACCACGCCAAAGCCGACTACAGGTGGTCCGGTTCTCAGCGAGGCCTCGCAGCCCCTGACTACCGACGACACTTCATTGGCAGTGTCTTCTGTGCCCGAGGTCGCAGGCTCCTCGGCCCACACCCCGACTACAGATACTGAAGCCACTCTTGGTGGTGAATCTCAAAATGTGGACAGGTCTGCCTCCTCTCAAGGTGTCTTCAGACCTTCCTCTTCTTTCTCCATCAAGGCTTTCACTAAGTCTAAAGCAGCCATGCATTCTAAGAGACAAGCTACACAGGGCCCATCTCCAGGCCCCATGCCTAAAAAACAGATGCTTAAAATGGCTGAGGATTTAATTACTCTTATCAGGGGTTCTCAACCCCCCCCCCGGACAAAAGGCCCAGAGTGGAGGAAGAATCCCCCTCCTCTGATCAGGCCTCCATTATATCAGAGCACTCTGATGAACAGGAACATTCTTACTCCCCTTTTGAAGATTCTGATGCAGAGGAGTCCTTTCCCTCTGTATCCCCCCCAGAGGATTACTCATTTGGGGAAACCTTGCATACCTTAAGGGAACACTTCCACTGGGAAGGCCAAGAGTACTCTTGATTCCAAGAAAAGGCTTAGGGTATTTCTCTTGCTACCTCAGCACAGGCCTCTGGCTATACCTCCTGTCTTGGACATACTAGATGATGTGTACTCGGAGGCCTGCCTTAACCCGGATTCTTTACCTGCAGCCCCAGTCAAGCCTGACAGGTACTACCGGGTTCCTGACTCACACCAATTTCTATACAAAAGCCATGCTGCTGACCCAGAAACTATCTCACAGGGCCCCAAGGGAATTAAGGCCTCCACTTCTAAAAATCCATTACCTTCCGAGAGAGATTCCAGATCCTTAGAAAGGTGGGGGGAAAAGGTATATACCTCGGCCACCTTAACCATGAGGGCATTAAACTGCCAGTTCCATACGCTAAAGTAGCAACAGTTTCTGATATCACAATTGAGAAGTAAAATGTCACAACCTGAACAACCAGACTTGAAGGAGTTGCGGGATGTGATGCATAGTGCAGAACAAGTGGGTAAACATACCTTGCAATGTGGTTTTGATGCTCTAGAGGCCTCATGTAGAGCTGCTGTTACAGGATCAGTGATACGTAGACATGCCTGGCTCAAGGAACAAACCTTACCAGATCATGTCAAAGCTAAATTACTAGATGCCCCTCTACAAAAGGATGTATTATTTGGTGCTAATGCTGAGGAGGTATTAAAGAAAATGGAGGAAAAGGCTAAATCAATGCAAACAGTGAAAGATTTTCTACAGGTACAACCCCCACGTTTCAGTAGAAATTGGCCTTCAAAAATTGGTCCTTTCCTGCCATGGACAGACCCCAAAGAGGTAGATACAGGCGCCCGAGGGGCAGAGGGCAATCCCAAGGATTGTTTAGAGGCAGACAGTGGCAAGCTCCTACACAAAGAGGTGGTGAGGATAGTTTGCAGCCATTCAGAAAGCAAGCCCAATGACATTCCCCTTTGCATGCCAAGCAAGACTCCAATGGCAGCACCCTTAGGTGGAAAACTGGCATTATTTTCAAAAAATTGGCATATTGTCACAAAAGACAAATGGATCCTGGACATTATGAACAGAGGCTACAGATTCCATTTTCACACCCTTCCAAAAATGAGAGGCATGCCAAACCTGCCACACAATCAAAGGGCAGAGGCACAAAGACAAATTTCAGATCTCATAGACATGAAAGTTATTCAAGAGGTACCTACTCACGAACAAGGTCAAGGTTTTTATTCCAGACTATTCCTGGTACCAAGGAAGGGAAAAGATTGGAGACCTATTTTGGACCTATCCATCCTAAACACATTTTTACTCGTACCAAAATTCAAGATGCTCACTTTACAGCAGCTTCTTCCCATGCTGGGCAAGGAGTCTTGGCTGGTAGCATTGGACCTCAAGGAGGCATACCTGCATGTCCCAATCAGACAAAATTGCAGAAGATAGCTCAGATTTCTTGCAGGTTCAACCCATTATCAATTCTCTGCATTGCCCTTTGGCTTATCTACTGCGCCCAGAGTATTCACGAAATGCCTGGTATCAGTAATTGCCTACTGCAGACTTCAAGGGATACAAATATACCCCTATTTGGACGACTGCCTGATCCAAGCGGACAGCAAGCACATACTTCTGAAACATCTGGCTTATGTAATAATGTTGTTGAATTCTCTGGGATACACAGTCAACAAAAAGAAATCAAGGCTAATACCCTCTCGGAAAATAATTTTCCTGGGTGCCAACTTGGACACAAACACCCAGATGGCCTACCTCACGCCAGAGAAGCAGGGGCAACTAACTCAATACTTCAGAACACTAGCAAATTTCACCAGACTGACTGCAAGGAAAATCCTGCAGGCTCTGGGATTCATGGCATCTTGCATCTTACTAATCCCATGTGCAAAGCTGCATATGAGGAAACTTCAATGGTACCTGAAAAACCTATGGTCTCAACACAGCCACAGTTTGGAAACAATAATACCACTAATTCCATGTCTTCAAAAGGAATTTCTGTGGTGGGCTCAAGCATGCCAAACAAACACAGGTCTCACATTCAGCAAGCCTCAAGCAAATCAAGTCATCACAACAGACGCCTCGGACTACGCCTGGGGGAGGGGGGTGCACATGACAGATCGGTGCATTCAGGGCAAATGGTCCCAAAAGAAAAGCACCTTCACATCAATCAAAAGGAAATGCTAGCAGTAATAAATGCTATTATAGCTTTCAAAGACCTTCTGCATCCAGGTCAACTATTGATAAGGACAGACAACACCACAGTAATGTGGTACATAAACAAACAGGGAGGAACCCATTCATACCCCCTATGCAGGCTGGCCATGTCACTTTGGAACATGGCTCTGGAATTACAAATCGAACTTCAAGCACAGTACTTGCCAGGCAAGGAAAACACGCTGGCAGACAACCTAAGCAGAAATATGACAGATCCACACGAATGGAAGTTGCATCCTCAAGTTTTTACAGAGATAATTCAAGCATGGGGAAGGCCAGACATAGATCTCTTTGTCTCCCACAAAAATCACCAATTGACAAAATTCTGCTCAAGGATTTTTCATCCAAAGGCCTGGAGAGTGGACGCTCTCTTTCAGTTGGACAACAATGACAGTTTTGTCTTCCCACCCCTTCCTCTGCTGCCCAAAGTTCTATTAAAAACCAGAGCAGACAGACCAAAGATGATAGTCATTGCTCCAGACTGGCCAAGACAACACTGGTACCCACTCCTGAGGAGCCTGATGCATTCCCCACCATGGACCCTGCCTCTAATGCCTCTTCTTCTGACTCAGCACAGCTTCAAAACTCTTCACAGTCAGCTGAAAACACTCATTCTAGCCGCATGGAAGATTCCTTAACATCACAACAGACCCTACTCTCTAAGGAGGTGCAGGATGTCATTTTGGAGGCCAGAAGGCAGTCTACTAGAAAAGCTTACTCCGCAAAATGGAAACGTTTTTGTGCCTGGAATGAGAAAAAGGGCCAGAATCCTGGAAAACTGAATTTACCTCAAATATTACAGTATCTAGCTGAGCTGCTAAGCAGTGGACTTTCATTCTCCTCCATCAAAATCCATGCCTCAGCCATTTCTGCAGAATACAACACTGATCCACCTTTATTCTCTCACCCCCTCTTAAGACAGTTCCTCAGAGGGGCTAAGAATCTAAAACCCCCAAGGAAACAACCAATACCTGCTTGGGATCTCAATTTCATTCTAGAAAAGCTGACCTTGCCTCCTTTTGAGCCAGCTGCCTCAACAGATTTGCAATATTTGTCCTGGAAAACAGCTTTCCTTCTGGCTATTACCTCAGCTCGTAGGGTATCGGAACTACAAGCTCTCATGGCTGTGCAGCCCTTTATCATCTTCCATCAGGACAGAGTTTCCTTACGAACCAACCCGTCCTTTATGCCAAAAGTGGTATCCAGGGTAGCTTTGAATCAGGCTATACACTTACCTACCTTTTATCCTAATCCTCAAAACAAAGGGGAGAGATTACTACATTCCTTGGACATCCACAGACAACTGCGTTATTATTTGGACAGAACAAAGCCTTTCAGAAAATCAGAACCGCTCTTTGTGTCCTATGCTATAGGAGCTCAAGGGAAGCCAAAAACAGACAATCTCAAAATGGATAGCCCGCTGCATATGCTTTTGTTATTCTTTTCATGGCAAAACTGTACCTACAGGCATCAGATCTCACTCCACAAGGGCCACGGCTACCTCTGCAGCTTTCCTCAGAGGAGTTCCTACCAAAGATATTTTGGAAGCAGCCACTTGGAGTTCTGTGCATACCTTCTCCAAGCACTACCACCTTCCATTATACTCCAAATCTAGAGCAGGCTTTGCCACTGCAGTCTTGCAGGGCATTCTGGCTCCTCCTAGTTCCACCTAGTGCCTACCACCCCTTTCTTAGCTTTGGGATTCTACCCATCTGTTATGACTGCAGCTGTATGCTCGATGAACATAGTACAGTTTTGTACCTACCATAAATGTAGCTGTTCGAGTGCTAATACAGCTGCAGTCCAGGATGTTCATCGTGCATACAGCTGCAGTAATCACAGATGGGTTTTCTGCCGTCAGGCGGGTCCTCGGTCGGCCGAATTCCAAAGTCTAGGTCCGGCGTCGGTTGTTGTCGCTTTCTTTACTGACGTCAGTGAGGCAGGGGTATATAAGACACAGCCGACGCCATTTTCTTCCGTCTTTTTTGCCGCGCGGTGCTCGAAGCAGAAGCAGTTCGGAAGTGCCGGTCGGCCAGCTCCTGAATTTACGAAAAATTGGAAACCGAAGTCTTCTTTAAAGCTAAGTACCCCATTGGGGAAACTTTTCTTGCCTCAGACCGATGTCAGAAAAAGTTAACAATTGTATTTCTTGTGGGAAGCAAATACCGCATAAGGATTTCCATTCCCTCTGCATACCTTGTTTAGGCCCAGACCACGACGTCTCGGGCTGTCGCTTTTGCGCTACTTTCAATAAACGCACTATTAAGAGTCGGGCGGAGTTCGCCCAACACTTTTTTGGTAAAGCCTTTGATTATAAAATGTCGGAGACTCCGACTACTGTTTTGTCCAAAAAACGCAAGGACAAGGACCGACACGCGAGGTCCGCGTCCCCACCGACACCACGCCAAAACCGGCTACACGTGGTTCAGTTCTCAGCGAGACGCCTATGCAGTCCCTGACTACAGACGACACTTCTTTGGCGGTGTCTTCTGTAACCGAGACCGCAGGTACCTCGGCCCATACCCAGACTACAACCACCGAAGCCACTGTGAGCGTTGAGCCTCCTAATGTGGACAGGTCCACTTCCACCCATGGTGTCTTTAGACCCTCATCTTCCTTTTCCATTAAGGCCTTTACTAAGTCCAAGTCAGCCAGGCATCCCAAGAGGCCTGTTGCACAGGGCCCATCTCCAGGCCCTATGCCTAAAAAGCAGATGCTTAAAATGGCTGAGGATTTAATTTCTCTTATCAGGGGTTCCCAACCCCCTCCAGACTAGAGACCCAGAGTGGAGGAAGATTCTCCCTCTTCTGATCAGGGCTCCATTTTTTCAGAACATTCTGATGTAGAGGAACACTCTTACTCCCCTTTTGAAGATTCTGATGCAGAGCAGTCCATTCCTTCTGTATCTCCTCCTGAGGATTTTTCTTTTGGGGAAACCTTGCACACCTTGAGGGAACACTTCCATTGGGAAGGCCAAGACTTTTCTGATTCCAAGAAAAGACTTAGGGAATTTCTTTTGTTACCTCAACACAGACCTCTGGCGATACCTCCTGTCTTGGACATACTTGATGATGTTTATTCGGAGGCTTGCCTTAATCCGGATTCCCTGCCTCCTGCCCCAGTCAAGCCTGATAGGTACTACAGAGTTCTTTACTCTCACCAATTTCTTTACAAAAGCCATAATGCTGACCCTGAAACCATTTCTCAAGGCCCCAAGGGAATGAAGGCCTCTACTGCTAAGAATCCACTACCTTCCGAAAGAGAGTCAAGATCCTTAGAAAGGTGGGGAAAAAAGGTATATACCTCGGCCACCCTAGCCATGAGGGCCTTAAACTGTCAGTTTCATATGCTTAAATATCAGCAGTTTCTGTTATCACAATTAAGAAATAAAATGTCTCAACCTGAACAACCAGATTTGAAGGAGTTGGAGGATATGATGCATAGTGCAGAACAAGTGGGTAACCGCACCTTACAATGTGGCTCTGATGCCCTAGAGGCCTCAAGTAGAGCTGTTGTTACAGGATCAGTCATTCGTAGACATGCCTGGCTTAGGGAACAAATCTTGCCTGATCATGTGAAAGCTAAACTACTAGATGCTCCTTTACAAAAGGATGTGCTATTTGGTACTAATGCTGAGGAGATACTACGGAAAATGGAAGAAAAAGCCAAATCTATGCAAACTGTCAAAGCTTTTCTACAGGTTCAACCACCACGTTTTAGCAGAAATTGGCCTTCTAAAAACTGGTCCTTTCCAGCCACGGACAAGCCCCAAAGAGGTAGATACAGGCGCACAAGGGGCAGAGGACAATCACAAGGATCATATAGAGGCAGGCAATGGCAAACTCCAGCACCAAGAGGTGGCGAAGGCGGTGCACAACAATACAGGAAACAAACCCAATGACTTCCTCCTTTCCATGCCAAGCAAGTCTCAGCTGGCAGCACCCTTGGGAGGAAAGCTGGCATTATTTACAAGAAATTGGCATATTGTCACAACAGACAAATGGATCCTGGACGTTATAAACAGAGGCTACAGATTTCATTTTCACACTCTTCCAAAATGAGAGGCATGCCAAACCTGCCACACAATCAAAGGGCAGAGGCACAACTACAAATTTCAAAGCTCATAGACATGAAAGCTATTCAAGAGGTACCTACTCACGAACAAGGTCAAGGTTTTATTCCAGGCTATTTCTGGTACCAAGGAAAGGAACCGACTGGAGACCCATTTTGGACTTATCCATCCTAAACACATTCTTACTCGTACCAAAATTCAAGATGCTCACATTACAGCAGCTTCTTCCCATGCTGGGCAAGGAGTTTTGGCTGGTAACATTGGACCTCAAGGAGGCATACCTGCATGTCCCAATCAGACAAAGCTGCAGAAGATACCTCAGATTTCTTGCAGGTTCAATCCACTATCAATTCTCTGCATTGCCCTTTGGCTTATCTACTGCGCCCAGAGTATTCACAAAATGCCTGGCATCAGTAATTGCCTACTGCAGACTTCAAGGGATACAAATTTACCCTTATTTGGACGACTGCCTGATCCAAGCGGACAGCAAGCACATACTTCTGGAACATCTGGCTTATGTAACACGGTTACTGAATTCTCTGGGATACACAATCAACAAAGAGAAATCCAGGCTAACACCATCTCAGAAAATAACTTTCCTGGGTGCCAACTTGGACACAAACACCCAGATGGCCTATCTTCGCCAGAAAAACAGGGGCAACTAACTCAGTACTTCAAAATACTAGCAAATTGTACCAGGCTTACTGCAAGGAAAATCCTGCAGGCTCTGGGCTTCATGGCATCTTGCATTCTTTTAATCCCATGTGCAAAGTTGCATATGAGAAAACTTCAATGGTACCTAAAAAACCTATGGTCTCAACACAGCCACAGTTTGGAAACAATAATACCAATAATTCCATGTTTGCAAAAGGAATTTCTATGGTGGGCCCAAGCATGTCAAACAAACACAGGTCTCCCATTCTGCAAGCCTCAAGCAAATCAAGTCATCACAACAGATGCCTCAGATTACACCTGGTGGGCGCACATGACAGACAGGTGCATTCAGGGCAAATGGTCCCAAAAGGAAAAGCACCTTCACATCAATCAAAAAGAAATGCTAGCAGTGATAAATGCAATTACAGATTTCAAGGACCTCCTGCATCCAGGACAATTATTGATAAGAACAGACAACACCACAGTAATGTACATAAACAAACAAGGAGGAACACATTCATATACCCCCTGTGCAGACTAGCCATGACACTTTGGAACTTGGCTCTGGAATGGCAAATCGAACTTCAAGCACAGTACTTGCCAGGTTTGGAAAACACGCTGGCAGACAATCTAAGCAGAAATATGACAGATCCACACGAATTGAAGTTGCATCCTCAAGTGTTTACAAAGATAATCCAAGCGTGGGGGAGGCCAGACATAGATCTCTTCGCCTCCCACAGGAATCAGCAATTGGAAAAGTTTTGTTCAAGGACCTTTCATCCAAAGGCCTGGAGAGTGGACGCCCTTTCATTCAGTTGGACAGCATGGACAGTTTACGCTTTCCCACCTCTGCCTCTTCTGCCCAAGGTGATCTTGAAAGCAAGAGCAGACAGACCGAAGATGATACTGATTGCTCCAGACTGGCCAAGACAACACCTGGTACCCACTCCTGAGGAGCCTAACACATACTCCTCCCTGGTCCCTACCTCTAATGCCGACTCAGCACAGCTACAAAACTCTTCACAGTCAGCTGAAAACACTCAATCTCGCTGCATGGATAATTCCTTAACACCACAACAGACCCCACTCCCCAAAGAGGTGCAGGATGTCATTTTGGAGGCCAGAAGGCCATCTACTAGAAAGGCGTACTCCGCAAAATGGAAACGGTTTTGCTCTTGGAATGAGAAAAAAGGCCAGGACCCTAGAAAACTGAATTTGCCTCGGGTATTACAGTATCTAGCTGAGCTGCTGAACAGTGGACTTTCATTTTCCTCCATAAAAATCCATGCCTCAGCCATTTCTGCAGAATTCAACACGGATCCACCCTTATTCTCTCACCCACTCTTAAGACAGTTCCTCAGAGGGGCTAAGAATATAAGACCACCAAGGAAACAACCAATGCCAGCCTGGGATCTTAATTACATTCTAGAAAAATTAACATTGCCTCCCTTTGAACCAGCTGCCGCAACAGATTTGTAATATTTGTCCTGGAAAACAGCTTAGCTCGTAGGGTTTCGGAACTACAAGCCCTCATGGCTGTGCAGCCCTTTCTCATCTTCCATCAGGACAGGGTTTCCCTTCGAACCAACCCGTCATTTATGCCTAAAGTGATATCCAGGGTAGCTTTAAATCAAGCCATACACTTACCTACCTTTTACCCCAATCCTCAAAACAAAGGGGAAAGGCTGCTACACTCCTTAGACATCCATAGACAGCTACGTTATTATTTGGACAGAACAAAGCCTTTCAGGAAATCAGAACAACTTTTTGTGTCCTATGCTGTAGGAGCTCAAGGTAAGCCAGTTACCAAACGGACAATTTCAAAATGGATAGGCCACTGCATACGGTTTTGTTACTCCTATCATGGAAAATCTGTCCCTACAGGCATCAGATCCCACTCCACCAGGGCCACAGCTACCTCTACAGCCTTCCTCAGAGGAGTTCCTACCAAAGATATTTTGGAGGCAACCACTTGGAGTTCTGTGCATACCTTCACAAAACACTACCACCTGCCTTTATATTCCAAAACTAGAGCAGGCTTTGCCACTGCTGTGTTACAGGTCATTCTGGCTCATCCCAGTTCCACCTCTTGCCTACCACCCTGTGCGTAGCTTTTGGATTCTACCCATCTGTGATTACTGCAGCTGTATGCACGATGAACATAGTACAGTTTTGTACCTACCATAAATGTAGATGTTCGAGTGCTAATACAGCTGCAGTATAGTTTTCCCTCCCTCCTTCCCCTCTTGGTAAAGGCCTAGGGCCTAACCCCTCTTCATACAACCTGATTGGGTTATCCTTCTATGGTATATTTGCTTGCAACTACTGATTTTTGATTATATTGCATTGCATGTATATAAATATAATTTATGTATTGCCTTCCTTCTGGGGGCACCTGACATCTGGGGCAAGAAAGACTGAAGAAAATGGCGTCGGCTGTGTCTTATATACCCCTGCCTCACTGACGTCAGGAAAGAAAGCGACAACAACCGACGCCGGACCTAGACTTTGGAATTCGGCCGACCGAGGACCGCCTGACGGCAGAAAACCCATCTGTGATTACTGCAGCTGTATTAGCACTCGAACATCTACATTTATGGTAGGTACAAAACTGTACTTTTCCCTCCCTCCTTCCCCTCTTGGGACAGGCCTATTGGCTAAACACCTCCTCATACAACCTGATTGGGGTATTCATTCATGGTGTATTTGCTTGCACTACTGTATTTTGATTATATGGCATTGCTTTATTACCCAAATTTATGTATTGCCTTCCTTCTGGGGGCACCTGACATCTGGGGCAAGAAAAACTGAAGAAAATGGCGTCGGCTGGTTCTTTTATACCCCTGTCGCACTGACGTCAGGGAAGAAGCGATGACAACCGACGCCGGACCTAGACTTTGGAATTCGGCCGACCGAGGACCCGCCTGACGGCAGGAGAACCCATCTTTTATGACGGCAGCTGTATTAGCACTCGAACATCTACATTTATGGTAGGTACAAAACTGTACTTTACAGGCACCGGCGTTTGCAAAATTTTTATCAGTTCCGACCCAAGTGGTTTCGGAACCGAAAACTGTTCCTCCATCTACTTCTTTTCTTCCTCTGAGCCATACCGGTCTGTCGGAGCCGGAGGAATTGGACCTCATGATTCTGGAGCCTTCAGAACTGACGTGTGTTCCAGTGCCATCAGTTCCAATTACTTAGACTTCCTTGGCATCCATCGAGGAGCCGACCCTTGCCGGTCAGGTCCAGGGAGGGTAGTCGGACCGACCTATCGGTTCCAACTTTTCCTCTTGGGGCTTCGGCTCGGATGAGTTCGGCTCCTACCTCTGGATTGGAGCCCACTATTCCAGTGCATTGGGAAAAAGCTGTTTTTTCGGTTCCAAAATCAATATATATACATATTTTAATAATGCACTGATTTTTAGGTTGCACTGTATCTTTTATTCTTTCAAGTATGTGTAATTAATCAATTGAGGTTGACTATTTAAGGATGGATGCACTGAATTTATTTTGTCTGAAGTTTAGTCAGTGCACTAAATGAAAAGCGCTTAAGTTTTAAAGTTTTATTAAAGTTGATTTCATTCAATATTCGCCTTTTTTTTCGTTGTCTTTTCTACAGTTTTGGTTTGCTTTAACTGTCAGGCCTCCTAAAAGAGCTTGGAGATACTCTACAGGGTACGGTAGCTGAGGGAACTTCAGACAAGGTTGCGTCCCAGCTTGCTACCCTTATTTCCATAGTGAACTCATCTATGCGTCTGATTTCATATGCAGCTGATGGAACGAGTAGGGCAGCAGGTACAGAAATTGCCCTTAGGAGACACTCCTGGATGCATTTATGTTCCTTTGCAGAGCCCTTTGTCAGCACCCCTTTTGATGGATCATCTCTTTACAGACCCAAAGGTAAGGAAACTTTGACCAGGTGTGAGCAGGAAGGAAAGACTCTGTCTGCTGTCTGAGTCTGTTTTTCCACCCCTACTAGACTCTACCCCAAGGGTCAAAAGGGAGGAAAGATGTGGTTCCAAAAAGCCCAAGAAGCCTTTCTGGACACATGTAGTGAATCCCCTTCCAGAGGCAGAGGAGGGGGCAATAATGGAAGACGCTGTCCTCACAGCAGAGGAGGTCCTCAAAACCAGGTTGATAGAGACCAGTTCTTTGGGAAGCCCTACCAGCACTCCTGAAAGGAGGACAGACTTTCCTACTCTGGAGGCAGTCGGGGATCGCTTATCTTTGTATCCAGATGCCTGACTCAAAATAACAAATGACAACTGGGTGCAAAGCATAGTTTCCAGAGGATATTTTATTCCCTTCGCCCCCCCCCCCCCCCCCATTCATGACAAAAATCCCGGACGTTCCACCCAGTTACAGGGAACAAGCAACAAACGTTGCTAGCAATAAGAGGCATCCATCTAGTCCCAGCAGACCAGATAGGATCCAGAACTTACTCAAGGTTCTTTTTATTTCCAAAAAAGATAGGGGACTGGAGACCAATTTTAGACCTCAGCAGACTAAACAAATCTGTCAAGAAGGAGAAGTTCCAGATGGTCACTCTACAGTCGATTTCCCTTCTTAGGGAAGGACAGTTTGATGTACTCAATAGATCTCCAGGATGTGTACTACCACATAAAAATGGCCAGACCATCCAGGGATCATTTGCCCTTCTGGCTGGGAGCCAGTTATTACCAGTTTCGAGCCCTGCCCTTTGGTCTCGCTACATCCCCCAGAGTGTTCACCAAATGTATGGCAGTGGACACGGCTCACCTGAGTCATTTGGGATTTCAGGTGTTTCCGTACGTAGACTATTGGCTCCTCACTGCCACCACCAGGCATCAGCTTATATAAGCCAGGGACACCACACTTACTCTTTGCAATCAACTGGGGATTACCATAAATTCAGAAAAATCTGCCTTGTCATTGCAACATTTCATTTTTATCAGAGTAGAATTGGACACCACCACCACCACTTTAAAACTTCCATCAGAAAGGATATCAGTAATTTGTCAGCAAATTCAGAATGTCATATCCAAAGACAAGGTGCCAGCCTCAGAAGTGCTAAAGTTGTTGGGGACGATGGCAGCTGCAATAATAGCGATTCCATTCTGTCGTATGCACATGCAGATTCTAAAATGGCTTCTGTTCACGCAATGGTCTTATCAAGAACTCCCAATGTCTCATCTCATTATTCTAACAAACACATGCAAAACGGATCTTCGGTGGTGGTTGACCTCTCTACAAGTAACGATAGGTTGTTCTTTTATCCTACCTTCACCATCGGCCATGGTGACCATGGACGCTTCCCTGATTGGGTGGGGCAGAGGCATTTGCAGGGAAGAACAGCCCAAGGCACGTTGACTGAACGAGACACATCTGCACGTCATTGTCTGGAGATGAGAGCAGTACTCTTGGTGTTGCAGTACTTTCAGGACTCTCTTCCTCTGGGGGCAGTTGCGATTCAGACGGGCAATATGGTGGTTTGGTACTTGAACAAACAAGGAGGAACCAGGCCCTATCCCTTTTGTCGAGAGGCCCTAAAACTATGGCTGTGGGCTACATCCACCCAGCGCTTTCTGATAGCAATGCACATCTCTGGGAAATCCAGCAGTATTACAGACAAACGGAGCAGGGCAATCTTTTTGCCTCATGAGTGGTCTCTCAAAAAAGAAATAGCAAGAGTATTCCACAAATTGGGCCAGCCTTGCTGCAATCTCTTTGCATCCCACATGGACACAAAATGCAGAAGCTACTTTGCCCTAATTCCCCCTTCAGGAGATTCCCCAAGGGACGCAGTTGTACACGATTGTCCTCCAGGTCTCCTTTATGCATTCACACCAATTCCCCTGATACCCGAAGTATTACAGAAAGCCAAAGCCCTGGGAAGGACCATCATTCTAATAGCCCCTCATTGGCATCGTCAGATCTGGTTCCCCTTCCTTCCACCTCATCTGTTGGAAGAGCCTTGGATTCTGGACCCAGTTCCGGACCTTCTGATGCACTTGTCAGGGACTCTTCATCCCTCCCTTCACTCCCTAAAATTGACAGCTTGGCTGTTCCAATTCCCAACATAGCCAGGTTCCATAACCTCTCAAATGAAATGCAACATATCTTAATATCTTCTCATAAATCCTTTACGAGGAAGTTGTACTTCAGCAAATGGAAGAGATTTTCCATATGGGCTTCTCAGAATAACATTGATCCTTACCAAGCCTCCGTTTCCTCTATTTTAGAATTTTTGACTATGCTCTTCAACAAAGGAGCGGCGGCAGCTACAGTTCGTGTGCAACTTCCTGCCATCTCTAACTTTTATCTTGGTACTGAGGGCTTTAACATAATGTCACACAAGTTATCCACAGCCTTTCTCAAAGGGACTTTTCATCTTAGACCACCAGTTAATTCCCCTTATACCCCCTGGAACCTAAATTTTATGCTCACACATTATTCTCCTACCGTTTGAGCCAGCTTCTTGCAATTTGAAATTTTTATCTTGGAAGACTATCTTTTCAGTAACTATCATGTCTGCTCTAAGAGTCTCAGTACTACAAGCCTTGTCCATAAAACCTCTGTATTTGGTTTTTCATAATGACAGAGTTTCATTGCGTACAAATCCTTCATTCTTGCACAAAGTTTGTACTGAAGCTAACCTTAACCAAACTATAGATTTACCAGTGTTTTTCCCTAAACACACCAACAATTTGGATTACATGCTGCACAAACTTGATGTTCACAGACAGCTCAGATTTTACCTAGATAGAACTAAAGAATTCAGAAGATCTGAACAACTTTTCTTTCCTTTTCCGATTGTAGAAAAGGTATGGCTGTGGCAAAAACAATTTATTTATTTATTTCAGTTTGATGACCGGGGAGGTCCACTGGGCTCAGGAGCCCATTTTCAGTGGAGGCCCGGGGAGAAAGGCTCCACATTACATAATAATATCAAAGATAAAAGATAAAATTAAATTTGGCTCAAAGATACAGATGCATGAAGATGCAACAGTCAGCCTAAGTGATAAGAATACTGGTAGATTGTGAATCAGAGACATTAAGAGGTATAGTATTTACATAAACATATGAGTTGTGTATTGACATATTGACATACGAGTCATATATTGACATATGAGTCCTATATTGACTTGGTTGGTTACATAGAGTCTGAGTCATTGTTATGGCAGAGTAGTAGAACAAGCATAAATGTTAGGGAGGGGAATAAAGGGAGAGCAAACTATTTACAATGCATACATATATACACTTGACAACAGTAGACAGAAAGTAAATCCAGGAACAAAGTTGATGGTAGTAGGAATTAGTATAGAAATACAGTGTGTGTGGAGTAAAAGTCTAGGTGGGAAAAGTGCAGTTGCACTTCCACCTAGAGAACAAGTAGGAATGGAGTAGAGTTTTGAAGTTGTCAGAATTTTCTGTCATTCGTAAAGAAGGGGAGAGAGAGAGTTCCACTTTTTGGCTAAGGAAAAAGATAGGAGGTACTGCCCGGCAGGTCGCTTTGGTTTATGGACAGTGAGTAGGTTTAGGTGAGCAGATCTAAGTGGCCTGTTAGGGGTGTATGGTTGTAGGATGTTGGATAGCGCAGGACATTTAGAGGGGTTAAATAATAGCCTGTGGGCAGTGGTAAGTTGGTGGTAGTCTAGAAGGTTGGGAAGTTCTAACCAGTTTAGTGAGCGGAGTGCAAAGCAATGGTGGGAGAAGTGTTTGGCTTTGATGGCGAATTTTGAAATTTTATTATAACAACTTTCCATTTTTGAGGAGATGGAGGCAGATAAGTTGGTTAATAGAGGGGCACCATATAATAGTGATGGAAGAAGATAGGTAGTGGCGAGGGTTTGAGTAGGAGGAGAGAGAGATAGTGGATGTTTCTATATAACAGACCTAATTTTTGATGTGTTTTCTTGATGTTGAGAAGAATGTGTGTCAAATTTTAGGTTTTCATCTATGGTGACTATGGTGAACAACTCTATCCAAATGGTTTTCGAGTTGCATCACTTTGACTTACTCAGCTGCCAGTTTTCCTCTAAAACACAAAATTAAGGCTCATTCAACCAGGGCTGTGTCCACTGCTTCTCCATTTTCAGCTAGGCTACCAATAAACAATATTTGTGCAGCAGCCACTTGGTCAAAGCCTCATACCTTTATCACTCATTACAAAGTTGATAGGGCCTCCAAGGGACATGGCCACCTTTGGTTCTACTGTCCTGAGAAGCATACTCCAGTGAGCCACCAGAGAAAGATGGTGATTGGGATGCTATCTGTAAGAATGAACGGCGAGATAGAACAACTTCACATGAAGAAGTTATGTACTCACCATAACGTTCCGTGTGAGTTGTTCATCTCTTCTTCATTCTTACTTCCCATCCTCCTTACCCCCTCCAGGTTTTTTCAGTGACGGGGATTCTGGCTTTATCATGGTTGCTTTGTTTTCCTACGGCTTTTACCTTAAAAAGTGACAGAATGGCATATGGTATTATTAGAGGCAGCAAACAAGATCTGAGGTAACTCAAAGTGCACCATGGGATAGAGACTTGGCCTTGAGCTGTCTGAAGACCTTGAGCTTTGTAGTTGGCCGACTCGGAGCTGAGTAACTGCTCTGAACCCATCTGTAAGAATGAAGGTGAGATGAACAACTCACATGGAACATTATGGTGAGTACATAACTTCTTTTTATCTGCTATCTTTCCATGTTGGATGTCAAACTGTTCTTAAAAGGGGTTCTCCACATTAGGCTACCACAGAAACCTATTCCACCATGTTGGGACCTAAACTATGTATTAGAAGATCTCACAATTGCACCCTTTGAACCAGCTAGCTCTGATTCTGTGCAGATGTGCACATGGAAAAAATGTCCTACTAGTAGCCCTTACTTCAGCCCGAAGTGTTTCAGGATTACAAGCTCTAATGGCATCACCACCCTACAAAATCCTCCACAAAAATAGGGTGACCTGTACACACCAGTCCCTCCTTTCAGGCCCAAAGTGGTCAGTGAGCTATCCCTCGATCAGTTATCCACTTACCCACCTTCTTTCCCTCTCTACAGAATGACAGTGAGAAAGTACTCCACTCCCTTGATGTCCACAGACAGTTAAGGTTCTATTTGGACAAAACCAAAGCTGTCAGGAAATCCAGTCAGCTCTTTGTGTCCTTCCACCCCAGGGCCCTGGGCAAGGCGCTATCCAAGTAAATTTTCCTCCTGGATAAGGAAAGCTATCTCCTTCTGGTACTCCTACCACAGAAAAGACTTGCCTTATGGGATTAAAGCACACTCTACAAGAGCTGTGGCCTCTTCTGGGGCCTTCCTCAAAGGCCTGGACACAACTACCATTCTTGAGGCAGCCACATGGTTCTCTGTCCATACCTTCATCAAACATTACAAATTGGACCACGTCGCCAGGGCAGGATTTGCAAGGGCAATCTTGCATGGATTTCTGGAATCTGCAACTTCTTCCACCACCCTTCCTTCTTGAACTGTGGCACTCTCCAACAGTAAGAATACTGCAACATGGGAATAGAATGACAAAGAAAAGAAAATCTTACCATAACCATAGATGTCCTCTTCCATGTTGCAGTATTCCTTCTCTCCCACCTACCCCCCTTAATTACAGTTATCCTGTATAGATAGCATCCTTTTGGTTCTCAGACTATTGTCCGACTGGCTAGTCAGTTCTGCGGTCTGTGCGTGCAGACATCACATTTTAGGCCCCTAGATTATGGCCCTGCATGTGACATCTCATGCACCTGGCAGCATCCAGACTTGAGCTTTTGCATAGGAGCTGGATGTTTGGGTCACCTGAGGCAGAGGATCCCACAGTAAGAATAATGCAACATGGAAGTGAGGGACATCTGTGGTTATGGTAAGATTTTACACAACTGTTCTTCCCATACTTGAATGATTGGCTCCTGGCTGCCACAGCAGTGGAATCCCTGTGGAAAATCAGTGATTAGTCTCTAGATTTCACTGTCCTTTGGTATCGCAATTGGTACTACAATACCATTACTAGAACCATCACAGAGCGTCCAGTTCAACAGTTGAAATGGTTCACCATTTCAGCTCCTTGTTCAGTGTCAGGATATGGGTTTTACAGAAGGCAGTCCAAGATCTTCTGCAGTGCAACAAAAACCACCAGTTTTTGTCCTGTGGCTCCTGGATCTCATGGCTGCCTGTATTCCAATGGTTCATTGTGCTGTAGCATGAGTACTGCAGTGATTACTATTTAATCAATGGTAACAACTGATTCTAATCTTCTGCTTCCCCATCATTATAACCAGCACTTGCTAAGCTCATCTTACTTTTGATTTATTCACCACCTGTCCATGCAGGAAGATCCTTCCTACTTTGTCCCCATGACAGCTGTAGTCATCATGGTCTGTCTTAATGTGGGAGTAGGGGGATTTCAAGGGCAGGATGGTCCAGGGTGTTTGGAATGCTCAGGAAGCCAGTCTTTACCTGAGTATCCTGGAGCTGATCAGTCCTCTTTGCTTTGCGGAAGTTGCAACATTTCTTCTTTCTGGGTCCAGTTTTGTTTCAAGCCAACAACATTATTGTGGTGTACTACCAGTAAGCCGGAAGGGGATCCAGTTTGTACCCTTTTTGTGTCAGGAAGCAGTGATGAGTATGGCAGCGAGCCGTGAGGTCACACTGCTTACTGGTAGACATTCATATTCCCCCAAAAATCTAAGTGCATTGCAGACAGGCTGAACAAAATGGTGATCTTCATGTTGCACTGTTGCAGTCCTGACTTGTGGGATTTCCAGCTGTGGAAGCCCTTGGCCAGCCTGACTACCAGAGAAAAAACCACCAGCATCAGTAAGCTCAGGTATAAGGGGAGTCAGCATGATCTCAGTTCGTTCCTTCTGTTGGAGCCCAAAGCAGAGATTTGGTCAGTCTGTACCAGAGAAGACTTCAGAAAACCAAGTACCCCATTGGGGAACCCTTTCTATGTTTTTTGACTAATGTCAGAGAAAGTCAGTAGTTACCTCTGTTGTGGTAAACCGATCACATACTGAGACTTCAATTATTTTTGTGTAACTTGTTTGGGCCCAGATCACTATGTTCCCAACTGTCGTTTCTGCATCCGTTTCAGACCTAGCAGTATTAGATGTAGGGCTGAGATTCTAGGTAGGTATCTCCGCGAATTGTCAGGTAGTTTGCTTGTTATGGAGTCTGCTAGTCATTCTGAAGCCAGTTTATCTAGGCCTAAGTGGGATAAGGAAAAACACCCCAGACTTGGGGCCATTGTTAGCCAGTCCTTCCAGGCTTGTTATTGCTGAAGAAGGTGAGCTGCTTTCACAGCCCCCTTCCATGACTGTGGTGGTGGCACAGGCCTCTTTCGAGACCTGTTTGGAGTCCGGTATACCTTCAGGTCCCTTGACTTTTGCACAAGCCTTGGGTCTCAGTTCATCGGTTGGATCTGGGATCACTTTGCTGGTCTCTGCTTCCGACTGCAGCACAGCTGATGCTCTGTGGTGCCAAAGTTTGACTGCAGATGTTCTGAGGGAGACTGGCATCTGTGCTTCGGACAGCACCACGCCTAAACCAAGAGCTACTACAAGGAAAGGGGCTTCCTCCCAGCCACGGCCTACTGGCTCTCCCTGAACTCCTGACTGATGCCTTTGAGTCAGATGAGTATTTGTTTTTGAGGAGGGCCCTTCCATGGCACCCTTAAAGACTCAAATTCTGAGGAGAGTCTGGCGTCTGACCCCCCCCCCCCCCCGAGGATTTATTTTTTGAGGAAACACACACACTCTAAGGGAGCATTTTCAGTGGGAAGGCCAGCTTACTCCCAGTCCAAAAAAAGGATGAGGGAATTTCTCATCCTCCCAGAGCATAAATCACTTGCCATCCTACCAGTTTTGGAGGTGATGGATATATTTCAGGAATCCTTGAAACCAGGCACCATCCCTCCTGCTCCTAGAAAACCTGACAGATTTTGTAAGGTTTTGGATTCTCATAAATGTCTTTAAGAATCCTACAACTGATCCCAGAGGTAGTGACCCCCAGCCCCAAAGGAGCCAGAGCTAACTCCCCCAGAAACCCTTAGCCCACAGATAAAGCAAGTAGGACCCTAGACAGATTTGACAAAAAATTGTACTTCTGCCACCTTATCTATGAGGGGATTAAACTGTCAGTTCCCATGATAAAATATCAGACCACCTTACTGGATCAGATGAGACAGACGCTTGACTTTAGAGAACAAGGGGCTCTCGAAAGAGTTACTGCACTTTTACAATTCCAGCTCCGAGGTAGCAAGACATTCCCTCCACTGTAGGCATGATGCCATAGAAGCCACCAACAGGGCTGCATCTACAGGCCCTTTCATTAGGAGACACGCATGGCTGAGGGAACAGTCCCTCCCAGAGCACATCAGATCTGATCTCTTGGATGCCTCCTTGGACAAGGAATTCCTCTTTGGCCCCAGAGCAGAAGCTATGCTCAAAAAAAAAAAATGAAGATAAAGCCAAGTCTGTGCTAGATTTCCTACAGGTGCAGCCCCAAGTTTCAGCAGAAACTATCCTTCTAATCATTAGCCCTTTCCTTTCCAATCTAAGCTAGGCAAAGAAAGCCATGTAGGAAAGGAACTAGAGGCAGCACCAAAGACACGGGCAATGGCACTCAGAAACCTGTAGGCCAGGGAGTTCTAGACCTCGGGCCCCTAGCAGGGAACAGTCATGACTCTCATGATAGTTTTTCCTCTCTTCCCTACCCTCTCTTAGCCTCACTCTCCCAGACTTGGAGGAAGGCTGTCCTTATTCCAGGCGAACTGGTCCCTCATTACTTCAGACCACTGGGTTCTATCCATTATTTCTAGAGGCTACATGCTCAATTTCAAGTAGCCTTTGAAGCCTTCAGGCTTCCCAGACATCCCCCCCAAACCAAAGGGTTGAGGCTCTTACCAAATACGGATGCTGTGTACTCTAGGCTCTGGAAACGGTCCCAGAGCATCAAAAAGGAAGGGGTTTCTATTCCAGGCTTTTCCTAGTTCCTAGGAAGGAAGGCACATGGTGACCAGTACTGGATCTGTCTGCTGTTAACCAGATGTTCTTCATGTTTCACTGTTGCAGTCCTCACATTTGGGTTATCCCTGTGAGGATAGCCCCCAGTCGGCGCAAATACCAGGTGGTTAGTATTTCAGCGTTGGTTGCTGTCGCTTCAGGACTGAAGTCAGGGCGTCAGTAGTATAAAGTAAGGCAGCTGACGCCATTACATCAGTCTTTCTTGCTGAAGAGCCCGAAGCAGAAGCAGTTCGCACGGGTGCCGTTTGGCCGCTAAGTAAAGTTTCTTTTCCGAATTGAAGCTGAAGGTCATCTAAAGCTAAGTACCCCCGTTGGGGATCCTTTTTTCTTGCTCTAACCGATGGCAGCAAACGTTAACAATCGTCTTGCCTGTGGAAAGCAAATACTACACCAAGACTTTCATTTTTACTGCGTCACTTGCTTAGGCCCAGACCACGACGTCCCTTGCTGTCGCTTTTGTGCTTTGTTGAACGCCAGAACTATACGTCGTCGGGCCCTTATTGTTGCTAGATATTTTCGCTCAGTCCTCGAATTCCAACATGGCTTCGGTAAGCCATCCGACAGCAGATCTTCCGAAAAAGCATAAGGATAAAGACAGACACAGGCCTCACAGGTCCAAACCTACCGACGATGCTTCCGTTAAGCCAGTCGTCAGTTCTCCGGTCCTCAGTGAGGCGCTTTTGCAGCCCCCCTAATGCCCACTTCTTTGGATTCACAGGCCACTACCGAGAACCTTTCGGAGTCCAGTATGCTGCAAAGCTCTTCATCAGCTAAGGATCCTGCGTATATCTCTACCTTGGATAGGTCCAGAGCTACTGAGCAGGCAACGGTTTCCGAGGAAGTACTTCGCACTACCGTTTCTCGACACAGGCAGACTTCTTTTGCGTCTACCGTTCTTTCGAAAACTACTGAGTTTCTAAGACCCAGGGTATGCACTACACCCAAGAAAAGTACAGTTGTGTACACTTACCATAAATGTAGATGTTTGAGTGTATTCACTGTTGCAGTCATTATATTAGGGTAATCCTGCTGGCAGGTTGCCCTCAGTCGGCCTGAATTCCAAAGTCTTGGGTCCTGCGTCAGCTGCTGTCGCCCCTTCCCTGACGTCAGGTTGTCAGGGGTATAAAAGAAGCAGCCGATGCCATTTTCTTTAGTTTTTCTTGCCCCAGATGTCAGGTGCCCCCTAAAAGGGTAGCCAAAATTTATATCTATAAATAAAATTGCACGCACCAATATAAACTTTACCTTCATCTACAAGCAAATACACCACATAGGTTGTATTAATCAGAGAAGGAAAGATAAGTTTCATCAGAAGAAAAGGGGGATGGCGGGTGGGTAACCTGGACTGCAACAGTGAATACACTCTAACATCTACATTTATGGTAAGTGTACACAACTGTACTATGTTCTTCGTGTTTCACTGTTGCAGTCATTACATTTGGGTAGATTCCCAAAGCTATGGTTGGGAGGCTGGAGCTAAACAGCATTAGGATCGGCTATGAGACCCTGCAGAACTGCAGTGGCAAAGAGTAGAGTGGCAGATAGTGCTTTGTAAAGGTGTGCACTGAACTCTAAGTAGCTGCCTCTAAAATGTCCTTAGTTCGTTTCCCCCTGAGAAAGGCTGCTGAAGTGACTGCAGCTCTGGTGGAATGTGGCCTTATGCCCTTAGGCAGTGGCTTTCCATGGTATAAGTAGCAGAAACGAATGCAGTGGCCTATCCACTTTGAAATAGTCTGCTTTGAGATAGCCTTTCCTTGTGATCCTGCAGCATATGCCACTAGTAATTGCTCTGTCTTTCTGAAAACTTTGGTTCTGTCCAAGTAGAGTCTAAGTTGTCTGTGCACATCCAAAGAATGTAGAATACTTTCCCCCTTGTTCTGTGGATTTGGATAAAAAGTTGGCAGATGAATGGTTTGGTTAAGAGCCAAACTGGACACCACCTTAGGCATAAATATTGGGTTTGTCCTCAGGGAGACTCTGTCCGGATAAAAAATTATAAAAGGTTCAACAGCCATGAGTGCCTGTAGATCTGAAACTCGTCTTGCAGAAGTTATTGCTAGGCGCAGAGCTGTTTTCCAGGATAGAAACTTTATATCAGCAGTAGCAGCTGGCTCAAAAGGAGGCAGGGTCAGTTTTTCCAAAACATAGTTGAGGTCCCATGCAGGCATTGGTGATCTCATTGGAGGCCTTAAAATTTTGGTACTGTTTTAATAATGGATGAGAAAAGAGTGGTGGCTCTGCATTGTAATGAGCCGAAAAGGCAGAGGCATGAATTTTAATAGATGAGAAAGAAAGACCTTTATCCAGCATCTCAGTTAAGTATTGTACAATGTGAGGAATATTTGGCACAGATGTATCTGTTTCTTGTGCCTGGTCCCAAGCACAGAATCTCTTCCATTTTCCAGTATAAGATTTTCTAGTACTAGGCCTTCTGGCTTCCAAAATGACATCAATCACAGCTTTGCTGAGAGGTGTGTTTTGTATGACTACATTATCCGCCATGCTGCCAGGTTTAAAGTCCTGAGTTGGCTGTGCAGGATCTGATTGTTTTGCTGGGACACTAGATGAGGTACTTGAGGTAAGGTCCAAGCTGGGCATTGAGACAATCTCTTTATGATTGGGTACCAGTGCTGGCGGGGCCAGTCTGGGGCAATCAGTATCATCTTTGGCTTCTCCTGTCTGACCTTTAGGAGTACCTTGGGGAGGAGAGGCAGAGGGGGAAAGGCATATACTGATAGGTTTTTCCAGCTAAAGGATAGGGCATCCACTTTCCATGCTTGTCTGTGAAAAATCCTTGTGCAGAATCTTTTTAGTTGGTAGTTGTAAGGGGAGGCAAATAGAGCGATGTCCGGGCATCCCCATTTCCTTGTTATCATGCTGAAGACTTGTGGATCCAGCTGCCACTCGTGTGGATCCATGAGGTTTCTGCTTAGTTCGTCTGCCAGAGTATTTTTCCTTCCTGGCAGGAATTGTGCCTGCAGATGTACTTGGTAAGTCAATGCTGTGTCCCACAACGTCATGGCTAGTCTGCAAAGGGGGGTAAGAATGTGTGCCCCCCTGCTTGTTTATATACCACATCACCGTGGTGTTCTCTGTCTTTATCAGTAGTTGTCCTGGATGAAGTAGGTCCTTGAAGGGTGCCAGGGCATTTTGAACAGCTAGCATCTCTTTTTGATTGATATGTAGATGCATTTGGTTTGAGGTCCATGTGCCCTGAATGCATCTTCCTGCCATGTGGGCCCCCGAGGCATAATCTGATGCATCTGTTAGTGTCTGCCTGGCTAGGGGGAATGTGGATGGCTGTCCCTTGTTTTGGTGACAGGCCGTTGCCCACCATCGGAACTCCTGTTGCAGGCAGGGAATGAGAGTAATTATAGTTTCCAGGTTGTGGCAATGTTGAGTCCAAACGCTTTTTAGGTACCATTGAAGTTTCCTCATATGCAGTCTTGCGTATGGAATTAGTATGATGCAGGATGTCGTGAAGCCCAAAGCCTGCAGAAGTTTTCTTGCAGATAACTGGACCTTTGTTGCTTCTGGCATGAGATAAGCCATCTGGGCAGTTGTATTTAAGCTTGCACCCAGGAATATAATCTCTTGAGAGGGTACTAGTTTTGATTTGTGTTCGTTGACTGTGTACCCTAAGCATGTTAAAGTCTTTTCACAAACGCCAGATGCTGTAGTAGAATGTCCTTGTTCTCTGCTTGAATGAGGCAGTCATCCAAGTAAGGATACATTTGTTTTCCTCTTTGTCTGCAGAAAGCAATTACTGGTGCCAGGCACTTTGTGAAGACCCTGGGTGCAGTAGATAAGCCAAAGGGCAGTGCAGAGAATTGGTAATGCTTTGAACCAGCCTTGAATCTGAGGTATTTTCTGCATGATTGTCTGACTGGGACATTCAGGTATGCCTCTTTTAGGTCTAAAGTGACGAGCCAAGCCTTTCTGCCCAGCATGGGCAGAAGCTGCTGCAAGGTCAACATTTTGAATTTTGGAATATCCAGGAAAGTGTTTAGAATAGACAGGTCCAGTATTGGTTTCCATGCTTTGTCTTTTCTGGTTACCAAG
Source organism: Protopterus annectens (assembly GCF_019279795.1). Taxonomy (NCBI): domain Eukaryota; kingdom Metazoa; phylum Chordata; order Ceratodontiformes; family Protopteridae; genus Protopterus; species Protopterus annectens. The sequence continues at coordinate 189,143,331 of NC_056739.1, read as the reverse complement.
AACAGTCTTGAGTAAAATCCTTGTCCCTGCTCTTGCTGTGGCACTTGTTGAATAGCCCCCATGTCCATGAGGGATGAGACTTGTTTTTGAGCCTCTGTCCATTGATTTTTTGGCAGGTCTGGCCAACCGTTTGCCCCAGGCAGGGTATGGAAGTGAAACTTGTAGCCTTGTGACACTATGTCTAGAACCCGTTTGTCCTGGGTTATAATGTGCCAATTTTGAGAAAAAAGTGCTATTTTTCCCCCTAAGGGTGCTGCCAGTAAATAAGTGCTTGGTGCAGGCAGGGGGAAGTCAATGGGACCGTTTCCTGTAAGGTTGTGATTTGTCTTCTCCACTTTTGGAGGTAGAAGCACCCCATTGTTTAGACCTGTACGAACCTTGTGGCTGGGATCTGCCTCTAGGGTGTCTGGATCTGCCCCTTTGAGGTCTGTCTGACACTGGAAAGGACCAATTCTTTGTAGGCCAGTGTCTGCTAATCCTAGGTGGCTGTACTTGTAAAAAAATCTGTGACCATTTGCATAGATTTAGCTTTGTCCTCCATTTTCTTTAACACCTCTTCTGCCTTAACACCAAACAAGGTGTCATGATGTAATGGTGCATCTAATAATTTAGCTTTGACATGATCAGGCAGATTTTGTTCCTTTAACCAAGCATGCCTCCTAATTACAGAACCCGTTACTGCGGCCCTGCAGGAGGCCTCCAGAGAATCAAAACCACATTGCAAAGTATGTTTTCCAACTTGTGCAGATGTGTAAATCTTTTTTCCCCATCTATCTAGTGCTCTAGAATCTTTGTCAGAGGGGGTAGGGTTTTTTTGCAGTGGAAGCCTTAACCCTTTGGGACCCTGAGAAATAGTTTCTGGGTCTGCAACAGGGTTTTTGAAAAGGAATTTGAGAGTCAGGAACCCTGTAGTATCTGTCGGGCTTAACAGGAGCTGGAGGTAAGGAGTCAGGGGTTAGACTAGACTCTGAAAACACATCCTCTACAATGTCTAAGACAGGTGGAATAGCTAGAGGCCTGTGTTGAGGAAGTAGAAGAAAGTCCCTGAGCCTCTTCTTAGATTCTGAAAAATCTTGGCTCTCTCAGTGGAAATGCTCCCTTATGGTATGCAAGGTTTCCCCAAAGGAATAGTTCTCAGGAGGAGAAGCTGAAGGGATAGACTCTTCAGCATCAGAATCCTCATAGGGGGGAAGAGAATATTCCTGCTCAGAGGAGGAATCTGAGGAAATGGAAACCTGATCTGAAGATTCAGTCTGTCTCTTGCCTAGGCCTCTTATCAGGAGGGGGGGATAGGAACCCCTGATCAAGGTAATTGTGTTCGGCCATTTTGAGCATCAGTTTTTTGGGCATGGAGGCCTGTCCATGTGGCTGGTGAACTTGTTTCTTTGCCGTTAAAGGTGCTTTAGTCTTTGCCTTTGAAACTGTAGTCGGTTTAATGTATAATTGTTTAGGTCTGAAAACACCCTCAGAAGCCGATGCCTGCTCAGCGGCTCCGGACCCATCTGAGGGAATAGTCTCCGAGGCTCCAATACCTTGAGTATCCAGCGGCCTGACCGACTCCACGTGGGAGTTGGTAGCGGCCTACAACTCTAAAGTAGCGGGAGTCAGGGGCTGCGAAAGCGCCTCACTGAGAACCGGCGACTGACTTAGGAGAAACTTCGTCATTGGTTTTGGACCACGGTTGCCTGTCTTTTTCCTTTTCTTTGCGCTTCTTGTGAACTCCGGTAGTTGGATGGCCATCCGACGGCATTGTATAATTAAATCTGTGCCCAAAATAGCGAAGTGCAAAATCGTACCGACGCTTGATAGTGTATTGGTTAAATCTAGCTCAAAACTGACAACTAGAAATGTTGTGGTCAGGGCCTAGGCAAGGAATACAGTAAGAGTGAAAGTCCTTATGAGGTATTTGCTTTTCACAAGAAGTACAGTTATTAACTTTTACTGACATCGGTCTGGAGCAAGAAAAAAGTTTCCCCAATGGGGTACTTAGCTTTTAATGAAGACTTCGGATCTGAAACTCTAACATGAAAACCTCAGGAGTCGGCCGACCCGCACTTGTGAACTGCTTCTGCATTGGGCATCGCGCGGCAAGAAAGGCTAAAGAAAATGGCGTCTGCTGCTTTTTATACCCCTGACGACCTGACGTCAGGGAAGGGACGACAGCAGCCAACGCAGGACCCACGACTTTGGAATTCAGGCCGACTGAGGGCAACCTGCCAGCAGGATTACCCTAATGTAATGACTGCAACAGTGAAACACGAAGAACATCCAACAACCCTATCTCAAGCACCTGCTTCTTTGCCACAGTCTCAAATGCTTAAAATGGTGGAAGACCTTATAATGCTAACGAGGGGAAGCCAAGCTACCCCTTCCAAAAGAAAGAGATTTGTCCCCAGTATTTTTATCTGAACAGGAGTCTAATGACTGTGGTGCATCAGATTATGAAGACATGCAGCCCTTCTCTGCTTATGAGGATACTGATGTAGAGGAATCCATTCCTTCAGCCTCTCCACCTGAGAACTTTTCCTTTGGGGAAACCCTTCATACTTTAAGGGAGCATTTCCAATGGGAATGTCAGGGTTACCCTCAGTCAAAAAAGAGACTCGAATTCTTAGATCTTTCGCTGCACAGATCCTTGGTCATTCCTCCTGTCTTGGATGTTGTGGATGATGTTTTCATGGAATCTAGTTTGTCTACTGACAACCCTCCCTCCTGCTGCCAGGAAACCTGACCAGTATTAGAGTCCCTGTGTCTCACAAATTTCTTTTAAAAAATCCTACTGCTAACCCCGAGTTCATTTCAGTAGAGGCCTGCGAATCTGAAGTAGCGGGTATCAGGGGTTGCAAAAGCACCTCACCAAGTACCTGCGAACTGGCGACTGGCTTAGGAGAAGCGTCGTTGGCAGCTTTGGACCTAGGCGGGCCTGTCTCTGTCTTTATCTTTGTGTTTTTTCGGAATGTCACTAGTCGGATGGCTTACCGAAGACATATCTGGATAATTGAACTGAGCACCAAAATATTTAGAAGCAAAAATATACAGACAATGGATAGTTCGTTGTTTAAGTTAGGCACAAAACCGACAGCGAGGTACGTCGTGGTCAGGGCCTAGGCAAGGAGTACAGTACAAATGGAAATCTTTGAGGTATTTGCTTTCCACAAGAAATACAATTATTTACTTTTACTGACATCGGTTTAGAGCAAGAAAGTTTCCCCAACGGGGTACTTAGCTTTAGTTGAAGACTTCAGTTCTGAAACTCGAAAACAAAAATTTCAGGAGTCAGCCGACCAGCACTTGCGAACTGCTTCTGCTTCGGGCACCACACGGCAAGAAAGACTGATGTAATTGCATCAGTTGCATGTTTTATACCCCTGACTACCTGACGTCATGGAGGAAGAGAGAGCAACTGATGCAGGACCCAAGACTTTGTTAATCAGGGCAACTTGAGGGCTACTGCAAGCAGATAACCCAAATGTGATGACTGCAACAGTGAATACACTCGAACATCTACATTTATGGTAAGTGTACACAACTGTACTTTTTGATGCCTTAGAAGCATCTTGCAGGGAGCAGTCAACAGTTCTGTCCTTAGAAGGCATGCTTGGCTTAAGGAACAGCCTTTGCCAGACCATGTCAGATCTAAATTATTGGATGCACCCTTGCACAAAGGCAACTTATTTGGAAACAAGGCAGAGGAGGTCTTAAAAAAAGATGGAAGAAAAAGATAAATGTATGCAGACAGTTAAGGATTTCCTACAGGTCCAGCCACCCAGGTTCAGTAGGCATTGCCCCTCCAAACACTTGTCCTTTCCTGCCCCCTCCAGGTCAGTTCAGTCCAAACCCCAGGGAAGCAGACCCACCCAGATAGCCACAGGGAATGCAGAGATCAAAGCAATGGAGTTACTCCACTTCAAAACCAGGGAGTGCAAAGCCACCCCCACATGGTAAGAACTCACAATGACTTTCCACTTTCACCCCCTCCTTCTGCCCACCTGCATATGCCACTAGGAGGAAAACAATCCTTCCACGCAAGCACCTGTGCCACCATTACCAACGACCACTGGGTCCTCAGTTTCCCAGGGATACAAATTTTCTTTCCACTCTCCCAACCAGAAAAAAGGGTTCCCAGATCTACTTCCAAACCAGTGGGCAGAGGCCAGAATGCAAGTCCTTTTCCTGCTCTCTCTAAGGGCAATAGAGCACGTTCCTGCAAAATACTCCAGGCTCTTCCTGGTACCCAGAAAAGAGGGCACCTGGTGCCCCATCCTCAATCTATCCATTCTAAACATCTTCCTGGCGATACCAAAATTCATAATCCTCACCCTCCTGCAACTACTACTTATGCTCTCCAAGAATGCTTGGCTAGCCACCCTAGACCTAAAAGTGGCCTACCTCCACATCCCAATCAGGGAATCTTACGTTTCAGTGCAGGATCTGTGCACTTTCAGTTCTCTGCGCTTCCCTTTGGCTTATCTACCGCTCCCAGAGTTTTCACAAAATGTCTGGCTCCTGCCATTGCGTTTTGCAGACAAAGAAACATTCAGATATACCCATACTTAGAAGACTGCCTAATTCAGGAAGACAGGAAAAGCTGCTAAAGCACCTGACCTTTGTAACGTCCCTACTCACCTCTATAGGGTACACTATCAACGAAAAGAAATCCAAGCTAGTACCCACCCAAAGGTTTATATTCCTGGGACAGGCCTGGACACAGCATCCCAGATGGCATTCCTTACTCCAGAAAAGCAAACTTACCTGACAACCTATTTCTCTCAGCTAGCCACCAGACCCCAGTTATCCACAAGGAAAATCCTGCAAGCTCTGGGGTTCATGGCATCTTGTATTATACTCATTCCATATGCCATATGAGGAAACGTCAGTGGTACCTAAAAAACCTTTGGTGTCAACACACTCAAGACCCGGAAACTGTTATACCAATAATACCTTGGTTAAGGAAAGATTTTTTGGTGGGCAGCAGCATGCTACCACAACAGGGGGACTACCCTTCTTACCACCCCACACCGCCCAGATCCTCACCACAGACGCATCAGACTATGCCTGGGGTGCACACCTGGACGGTAGGTGCATACAGGGCCAATGGAGCCCAGAGCAAATACACCTGCACATCAACCAAAAAGAGATTTTAGCTGTCCAGCACGCATTGACAGCTTTCAGGCCCCTTCTCTACCCCCAGGGGCTCTGCTGATCAAACCAGATAACACCACTGTGATGTGGTACATCAACAAGCAAGGAGGGGACTCACTCCTACCCTCTGTGCAGGCTCACCATGACCCTTTGGCACACGGCTTCAGCCATGCAACTACACCTGTTAGCACAATTCATGCCAGGATGCCTAAACACTCTGGCAGACAACCTAAGCAGAAATTTCCTGGAGCCACACGAGTGGCAGCTAGACCAAAGAGCCTTCACCGTTGTAACCCAGAAATGGGGCACCTCGAAGGTCAACCTCTTTGCCTCCCACTCCAATCATCAGCTCAGCAAATTCTGCACCAGGGAACCTCACAGCAAGGCCTGGAAAGTGGATGCTGTATCCTTCCAGTGGGTAAACCTCTCGGTCTATGCATTTCCCCCTCTACCACTCATTTCAATTGTACTGCTCAAAATAAGGGAGGAAAAACAGAGGGCAATCCTGATTGCCCCTGACTGGCCATGCCAGCACTGGTACCCACTGCTGCACAGCCTGTCACCCCTGCCACCACGGCACCTACCTCTGATCCCAACCCTCCTGACTCAGAGGAATTGAGAATTCATCCATCCCCAATCAGACCCTCAACCTGGCAGCCTGGCTTATTCCCATACCTCTTCTCAAGCTGCCAGCCTAAGCAAACAAGTTCTAGCTGTTATCCGTGAGGCCAGATGCCCCAGCACTAGAAAATCCTATGCTGACAGGTGGAAAAATTTTTGCACCTCGATCCAGGCTAAGGGTGCCGGTATGGCACAGCCCTCCCTACCTCTCATCCTGGATTACCTGGCAGACCTACTACACAGGGGTCTATCCTTCTCTTCTGTTAAAATTCATGCCTCAGTCATCTCTGCTCATTTCAGCACAGAGTCATCTGTCTTCTCACACCCTCTCATCAAACTGTTCCTAAGAGGGGCTAACAACTTAAGGCCACCCAGAAGGTAAGGAGACTGTCTCTAATACTTTGGGGATGGTGAGTGGTGCTGCTTGATGGCAGTGTCCCTTGTGGAAGTGAGGCAGCATTCTTCACATACCGCCTATTCTGTTACACCACTTTGTACGGATGTGGTGGGACTCAGACCACCCAATGGCTGTGTAAATGATGGCTATGTCTTGGCTGACACTCGACTCATTCATTTCCTTTTCATTGAGGGCATTTAGCTAAGAGGGGATTGATGACAGCCACCCGATGGGTGCAAATGTGCAAAAACAAGTCTATTTTTATCTGTGTGTTTTATTCTGTCACTGGCTTTAAGTTTTCATTTCTGTGTATGTATTTTCTGTCCTCCTCTCTTGCTCTTGCTGTATGTATCCTGTGTGGAAATTGAGTTTATTGCATAAATGAATGAATGCATAATCTTTTTCTTATTGTCAGTCTTCTACTATGCCTCTGTGCCTCTTACTTGGCCTGTCATTCCTTGTATTTCATCTTTCTGGATTGCTGCTTTCAGCTGTTATGGAGGGTGGCTGGAACTTACAAGGCCTAACCTTATGGTAGGAGTTTGTCCATTTTCAAGTGATCTTGTACTCTTTTTATTTTATTTTTCCCCCCTATTGAGGAGAAGGAATTGCCACTTTGTCTTGGGACCTGTGCTCTTGTATTTTTTAACATGCCTTTTTCTATGATACGTGTACATTTGTATTGTAAGTGTAGTCTTGCTGATATTTTGTAAAAACAAGAGTTCAAAGTTTGACAATGTTGCCAGTTCCAACAATCCTGCTCTCATTTTCTTGTTAATCTCATCTCTTTATGATGACCCCCTCATTTGAAGTTTTCTTATCAGTGTTGCAGTCCAACTTGTCTTGCTCTCTGTCTTTTTATCTTATGTCTCTGGTCTTTCAGGGGAAAGAGCATTTGGAGTCCTGGGTCATCTATTTCTTTGAGTCAGTTTTTAGGTCCGCTGACTTGGGAGGCTGGAGGCACTGTTCCTCATCCTGTATGACCCCTTGATGGGCAACACACAGTGCAAGTCCCCAGCCAGTTGGATTAAGTTGTTCTAAGCACCCCCTTGTCAATTTCTTTGCAGTCTGTCTTTGCCAACAGTGGCTTCAGAGACCGGAGCTTTTCCATGCCTTGCTATGTAATAATAGGACTTTTGTGGCCAAAGTGTTTACTCTTTTGCCACACTAGAATTTAATGCACTCCTATTTACACACACACACACACACACACACACACACACACACACACACACACACACATACACATACACGTATGTAGGTATATAAACCCTGTCCAAAGTCCAGTTCTTCCTTTAGGGCAAGCTTGGGGAGTTCCACGAGTGTCATCTCTGGGATGATTTTTTCTTGATTTTGTGTACAGTGGCTTAAAATAGGCCTCAGAGTAGGTGACATAACACTGGACCCAAACCACTTTGGTATTATAAAAGATAGGTAATGCCTACTGAACCTAGCTTGCTTTAAAAAGGTCACTGAAGCTTTGGGTGTGAGCCAGCCAATTTATATTTCTTATCTTGACCCAGCCAAGTCCTTTTTACATGATCCCACATGTTGGTATCATAGGTAAACTCTGTTGGTCCTTTTGCTGCTCACAGTTGATTACAGTTGTGAGATCTCCCTTTGACACACTGATTACTTCAGCAGGAACTGGACCAGATCAATGTCTGATTTCAGTCACAGGCTGATCGTAAATGTCAAAAAAATTCAGTGCACTTGCACTTAACTTTGGGAAATTCATCACCCCCTCCCCCTTTGCCACATTGGTAGTACACCCTGAAAGTAAGTACAATTATTTGGAATTTGTTTATGTATTTTTCTAGCAGTCTTTCTTTTGATCACTATTGATGTCCTTCTGTTCCCATGTTGGAGTATTCAAACTGTGGGATTTCCAGCCCTCAGGTGACCCAATGTCAGCTTCTGTACAAAAACTTAAGCCTGGCTGACGTAGGTGCGTGGGGTGTCACACGTAGGGCCATAAACCTTGGAGTGTAAATGTGATGTTGTCATGCACAGACTTTAGAACTTTTCTGCCGCAGTTGACAATTACTTCGACCGATCCAGTCCTACGTCCGAAGACATCTAAAGATAAGTACCCCTTTGGGATTTTTTGCCTTTTTGTACTTTAAGCTTTAGCTTGGTTGCTGTAGTTTTTCTGTAGCCGATGTCGGAGAAAAATACTAAATGTAGTTGCGGGTGCCAGATTCCACACAGACTCCCATGACCACTGTGTCTTTTGTTTAGGTAAGGAGCATGACCGCAAGGCCTGCTCTATTTTCCAGTCATTCGTATCCAAGATCTTACGCAGCCATCTGTCCACTTTAAATCTATTTCTAAAAAACCAAAGGCTTAAACACCTCATGCTTAGCATGGATCCCTAGTTGGCCGCCCAAGCTGAACAACCGCGGAAGAAGGCTAAGGTTTGCAGGCCTTCTCCAGATGCCACTCCGCCTTCGGATGTCCCACTGACTACCGTTCTAGGGGCCAAGGGACACCCGATGCTCCAGTTCCTACGGCTCCTCTAGAAGAGGCCGTGTCAGTACCCACGGACAGCACATCAACGGAGTTGACTCAGATGTCAGTCATAACCAACGTCGAGGGGGAACCTTCACTGGACTGGCCAAACGAGACCTCTCCTTACACCAGCACAGGCCTCTGTTTCCTTATTCACCCAGACACACACTCCTCCTAAAAGGAAGCAGATGACTAAATACTTGAGCCCGATGCCTCCGGCAGCCCCAGACTGGGAGTCCTTCACTTCCTCCTTGATGCAGGCCTTTATGGCTCTTAGGCCTACAGGCCCTATTCCCACCAGCATCCCTGTACTGAGCCCTAGGTCGGCTTCTGCCTCCTCCTTGCCTTTAGCATCTACTCAGCAAACAGTTACCCAGGAAGACCCAGAACAGTCTTATTCCTCCTCTGAGGAATCTGTCTCCTGTGTTTCACAGATTGGCTCTCCCATAGATTATTACTCACCTGAAGAAGGCTCTATTGAAGGGGACTCTCCACCTGAATACTTATCATTTGGGGAGACTGTCTCAAAAATGAAAGAGAATTTCAAGTGGGAAACCCAGAAAAGATACTTTGAGCTTCTACAGCTCGACTCCCCTTCAGCCATCCCTCCAGTACTCCCAGCTTTCTTGGATGCCTTCACTTGGGTTTCCAAGAACTCAGACTCCCAATCTCTTGCCCCTAAGAAGCCGGATAGGTTTTACAAAGTCCCTGATAACTACAAGTTCCTCATAAAAATCACCTTTGGCCGACCCAGCTGTTATTGCAGTATTTCCAGACAGTCTAGGCAATTGCCTTCTGCTTCCCTACTGCCATCCGATAGAGAGCAAAACCATGGACAGGATGGGGAAAAAAAGGTATACATCTCCTCTACCCTGGCTTTCAGGGCTATAAACTACCAAACTCACATGGTGAAGTATGCCCTAGACCTAGATGTCAGGCCTCCACCTTGTGGCTACCACCTTAAACTGTCCAGCCAAATCTGACATTTCCTCCAAATTGTCACTGGCCACCCAGGTAGCCAGACACTATATCCGCTGCAGCTGTGATGCTGCAGAAGCGGTTGCCAGATCTGCTACCACTGCTTCCAACTTGCGCAAATACTCATGACTCAGACTACAACCTCTGCCAGATGACTTTATAGCCAAGATCATGGATGCTCTTCTGGATAACAACCTTCTTCTTCTTTCGGCTGCTCCCGTTAGGGGTCGCCACAGCAGATCAACTGTTTCCATTTCTTCCTGTCCTCTGCATCTTGCTCTGTCACACCAACTGCCTGCATGTCCTCTCTCACCACATCCATAAACCTTATCTTAGGCCTTCCTCTTTTCCTTTTACCTGACAGCTTCATCCTTAGCATCTTTTTCCCAATATGCTCTGCATCCCTCCTCAGCACATGTCCAAACCAATGTAATCTTGCCTCTCTGGCTTTGTCTCCAACCCTTCCAACCTGGGCTGACCCTCTAATATACTTATTTCTAATCCTGTCCATCCTCGTCACACCCAGTGCAAATCTTAGCATCTTCAGCTCTGCCACGTCAAGCTCTGACTCCTGCCTTTTTGTCAATGCCACTGTCTCCAACCCGTATAACATAGCTGGTCTCAATACCCTCTTGTAGACCTTCCCTTTCACTCTTACTAGTACTCGTCTGTCACAAATCACTCCTGACACTCTTCTCCACCCACTCCATCCTGCCTATACTCTCTTCTTCACCTGTCTTCCACACTCACCATTATTCTGAACTGTTGATCCCAAGTACTTAAACTCATTCACCTTCACCACCTCTACTCCCTGCATCCTCACCATTCCTCTGTCCTCCCTCTCATTCTCACACACACATATTCTGTCTTAGTCCTGCTGACCTTTCTTCTATTTGGCAAAAATGCGGCATAACTATTTAAAAACTTGCAAGAAAAAAGCAAGCAACTGCAGGACATTAAGCACTTGCTAATGTCTCCAGTGCCAGATATTACAGGAACTACCCAGCCAAAACATCCTTTGTTAGATGGGCCACTTCCACATCTTGCCCCCTCTACTGCCAGACCATGTAGGGGCTCTCTGAGACAACCTTATCCCAGACCCCCTCAACCACAACTCCCCCAGCAAACACCCCTTTCCAGATAGAGGGGGACCCTCTTCTGCGTAATTGCCTTGCCCAAGTGCCCCTGTCCACCCACCTTACAAAATGCTTCCCTTTTTGGAAAACCATCAGTACAGATCGGTGGGTTATTTCCATCACCCAAAAAGGATACTTTCTTTCCTGGAAAGAAAAACCTACACCAATAAAAATTTCTTTCCCTCCCAAAAATCAACTCCCTCTACGTCCTCCCATCCTGCAGGAACTACTGTCCCAGGGAACAATAGAAACCAGTTCCTTCAGGTCAGGAGGGATTTTTTTGGTTCATAGGTAGGTACTAGGCTATTGGCCCTAGGGTCTATATAAGCCTAGCCAAACAGTACCCTGGCTTTTGCCACCCAAAAAAGTTATTTTCCTGTGCCCCTGTCAAGCAGAGCCACAGAAGTGATCCCTGGGGTGAATTTCCTATCTCCCATCCAATCATCAGGATTTTTCTTGGAGTGCTAATGAGGAGCTTTGTTTTGTTCCAGAGTATGGGAAGTCTCTGAGACAGGAATCTATCCCTCCAGCATGTTCTGTTTATTGTGGTGACAAGGTTTAGGTCCCTAGAGCATGTAGCTCGGAGGGATTGGGATTTCTCTATGTGGAGCATGTCCAACAGCCCTGGGTTTGACATAGCTTTGTATGTTAGGCAGAGATCGCCTCTGAGTAGGCGATATGCGACAGAGTAAAGCTGGAGTTTTTTGTGACTGTCTGCGTAAGGAATCTGTTTGAGGCCAGTAATCCTCTTTGTGAGGTTTTTCTGTGGCCTTTTCAGTTGTTGTAGATGTCTTGTGAGGTACATACCAAAAGGGGCGTTGTACTCTATAATGGGTCTTATGAGTGATGAGTAGAGGGGGACAATCACCTCTTTTTTCCTGGATGAGAAACCTTTTGTGATGAGGTGTGCCACATAGAAGGATTTGCTGACTACTGTGGTGATGTGATTATCAAAGGAGAGACTACTGTCCACCTGTGTCCCAAGGTCTCATCACACGTTCGGTGTTAAGTAGACTACCGCCTATGTGGTAGTTCATGGGTACAGAGTTTTTACCAAAAGGGATGACAATGCACTTTTTGGCATTGAGCTTGAGGCCATGGCTTTGACACCAGGCATCTGTCTCAGTGAGGCCCTTTTGTAGGATGTCCACATTAAGAGATTTGATTATGGCTCCTAGTTTGCAGTCATTTGTAAACTTTGTTAGCCAAAGACCTTCTGTTAGCCTGTACTTCAGAGAAGTAGATACCAAACAGGAAGAGGACCTAGGTCTGAAGTTGGATTTAGAGTCTGCCACTTTCACAGTGTGTGTTCGGTCAGTGAGCCAGTTGGCAACCCATCTTGTGACATAGGGATTTATACCTAGTTTAGTGAGTTTGTCTATAATTCCAGAGTGGGGGATGGTGTTGAAAGCCTTGGCGAGATCTAGATAGGCTGTGTGTACCACCTTACCTTCATCTACAGCTTTGGTGACCGCTTCAAAGAAGTCTGTCCGGTTTAGGAGACATGATCTGCCTTTTACAAACCTGAACTGGGTAGGGTCCAGAGTTTGGAGATTACCAGTGTCATTGTTTATAAGTTCCATGATGATACGCTCCATAGCCTTGCAGACCAAGCTCGTCAGGCTAATGGGGCGGTAGTTCCTGGGGTCTGTGGTGGCTCCCCCTTTGTGGAGTGGGATAACTGTTGCTGTGCACCATTCAGTGGGCACAAAGCCTGAGGTGAGGCTATGATTGAACATGGTACTTATGTGGGGTGCCAGTTCGTTCTGTAGTTCATGTAGAACGCAGCCTGGGATGTTGTCCGGTCCCATGGAAGCTGTGTTCTTGGCTTTGGAGAGTGTGTTTTTTACCTGTGCAGCCATGATTACAGGTACTTTGCATTCTTCCAGTATAGAGATGGGCCCTTTAGGGGATGAGAGAGGGGTAAAGTTAGCACTGAACCTATCTGCCAGGATGTTTGCAATGTCATATGGTTCTGTATATTTAGTGCCATTTTGGTGCAACTCAGAGCAGATCTGAGTGTTGCCATTGCGATTCTTGACATAGCTATAGAATGCTTTGTGATTGTCTTTAGAATCAGTGGCAATTTTGTTTTCGTAACTAGCTTTGGAGGATTTTGTGAGGGATCTCAGCTTCTTACTGAGGCTGACCACGGAGTTCCTTCAATCATGGGATTTTATTCTTTTTTGCAACAGTTTCTTTCTTCAGTTGTAGAGTTTGTTTATAGCAGGGGACCACCAGATTGGCTTCCTTTTTTGGAAGATAGCATCTTGGTTCTGTTAGGGATTGCATGATCTGTACACTTGTGCAAGTGCTTATAAAGTGCAGTTGTATAGGATTCAGCAGTCGTATCTCTATTGTCCGTCAGCATGGATGTCGTGAAGTTTGCCACTTCTGTCTTAAGAAGCGTGAAGTTGGCTTTGGAGAAATTTATTATGGTGGTTTCCCTAATGGGGGGTGGGGCTGGGATGTGGATGTCTAGGGTGATTTGCTTGTGGTCAGAACTGACCAACGAGGAATTGACCTCTGGTGTGGAACACCGGTTGCCCATGTTGATAATTACCAGGTCTAGGATATTGCTGCCCCTGGTTGGGGTGTGGATAAGTTGATCCAAGGCATTGGAATTTATGAATTCCAGAAAACGTTGAGAACAAGAGTTGGTACATGAGTAGTTTTCCCAGTTAATGGTGGGGTAGTTGAAATCGCCCATTATTAAGTTGTTAGGTTGTACCCTATTTTCCAGTGTCTCAAAAAATGAGGAGTGGGAATCCTGGGGCATGGTGGGGGATCTGTAGCAAGCTACAATTTGCATTGCGGTCTTGCCCAGAGGTAGTTGCACTTGGATAATCTTAGATGCATTATGTTATGCTGAGCAACTAGCCTGGAGGTGTGGGTATCCTTAATGAATATGGACACGCCTCCGCCTTTAGTGCTTCGGTTCAAGTTAGGTGGCCAAAACGTGTGGTATGAATTATAGCCTGGTAATGCAGGGGTGCTCTCTGGAGCCTTGAACCAGGTCTCTGTCACTGCACAGATGTCGATTTTCTACTCCCACTTCTTCTTAGTCCCAGAAAAGGATGACCCCTGGAGACCTATTCTGGACCTCTCCTACCTAAACCTGTTCCTACAAGTTCCCTCCTTCAAGATGTTCTCTCTTCAAACTCTTTTACCCCTCATTCCACCTCAAGCATTCCTGGTTACCCTGGACCTAAAGGATGCATACCTGCACATCCAAGTCAAACCCTCCCACAGGAGGTTCCTGTGCTTCTCTGGGCCCTCTTCTCATTTTCAATTTACTACATTGCCTTTTGACTTGTCTACGGCACCCAGAGTTTTTACAAAGTGCTTGTTGGCCCCTGCCATCGCCCACTGCAGAGCCAAGGGAATTCACATCTACCTTTACTTGGATGACATTCTCATTTTGGCAGAATCACAGTCCTCCCTTTGGGAAAATCTCTCCAATTTACCATCTCCCTTCTAAACAACCTGGGTTTCACTCTCAACCTACAAAAATCCTCTCTCCTCCCACAACAGGACAAGGTTTTCCTAGGGTGCAGAATCGGAACAGATCTAATGAGATCCTTCTTAACTCCAGACAAAGTACAAACCCTCTCCTCCCATTTTCTAAGTTTGTTGACAGAATCACATCTAACTGCAAGACATTTTCTCCAAATTATAGGCCTCATGGCTGCAACCTTTCCTGTGCTGCCATTAGCAAGGATGCACATGAGGAAATTCCAATGGTACTTGGACTGTTTGGTCCCAGAGCCAACAACCTCCAGACAAACTCATCCCCCTTCTGCCCTGTCTAAAATTAGAGCTGAAGTGGTGGATTCAGAAGGTTTCCAACAACCAGGGAATTCCTCTTCAACTTTCTCCCACTTCCCAGTCTATGCACGCAGATGCATCAGACCTAGGATGGGGAGCAACCCTGCAGGGTTACAGGGTACAACATTGCTGGACCCCTGCCCTGCAAAAACAGCACATCACCGTCAGGGAGATGACTGTTGTCCTCCTAGCTCTAAAAGTTTTCCTTCCCATGCTGCAACCAGGATTACTCCACATTGTGACAGACAACACGACTGTCATGTGGTGCCTAAACAAACAAGGAGGGACAGAGGCATACTGACTGTCGGATTACCCTGCTAATCTGGGAAATAGCAGCAAAACACAACCTCTTCCTGAAAGCTTCATACATCCCCTCTCAGGAAAACAAGCAAGCGGACTTGCTCAGCAGAACCACATCTCTGCAACACGAATGGATGTTGCACAGGGATACCTTCCTACACATAGTCCACCAGTAGGGCACACCACAACTGGATCTGTTTGCCTCCCCCCAGAACAGCAACTGAACAAATTTTGTAGCAGGACCCACTCAACACTAGCTTGGAGGAGAGTGGATGTCTTCAGTTTTTCATGGCAGGGAATGTACCTATACACCTTCCTGCCCTTACCTCTAATTCAGAGTCCTTCTGAAAATCAAGAAGGAACAACCAAAAGTCTTACTGGTGACTCCTTACTGGGCAAGGCAACACTTTTTCCCCCTAGGGATCCCTCCTGCACCCTCAGCTGTCCTTACTATAACTCTGTGGGTGATCCACTTTTGATCCCTTTTAGACAACATTACTCAGAAGACGTGCTCTCTGTCTTAAGGGAGGCCCGGAAACCAACAACTAGAAAATAACTACTTGTCTAAATGGCAGAGATTCTCAAAATGGTGTTCTCTGAGAAACAAGCACCCATTTCTAGCAGGTCCTCCCCTGGTCCTGAACTATACCTGTGGACTCATTAAGGAGGGGCTAGCTTGCTCTTCTGTCAAAGTCCATCTCTCAGCCATTTTGGCATGCTTGCCTTTACAGCCGCCTCTTCTCTCTAGACTGGATGTAAAACTTTTCCTGAGAGGGGTCTTGCACATCAGTCCACCAAGAAAGCCCATTCCTCCTCCCTGGGATCTCAACTTTGTGCTAGTAAAGCTTACCCTCCCCCCTTTTGAGCCAGCCAGCACAGCATCTCTTCAAATGTGCACATGGAAAACCATCCTTTTAGTGGCAGTTGCCTCTACTAGAACAGTGTCTGAATTACAGGCCCTGATGGCTTGCCCTCCTTACACCACCTTCCACAATGACAGGGTTTCCCTATGCACTAACCCCTCATTTATGCCCAAAGTAGTTAATGAGCTTTCCTTAAACCAGTCCATTCATCTGTCCACCACCTTTCCCCCTCCTACTAACTCCGCAGAGAGGATCCTCCATTCCTTAGATGGACATAGGCAACTGAGATTCTGCTTGGATAAAACCAAGTCTTTCAGAAAATCTGACCAACTGTTCATTTCCTTCCATCCCAGGTCCTTGGGTAAGGGAGTCTCCAAACAAACTATTTCCTCCTGGATCAGAAATCTGACCAACTGTTCATTTCCTTCCATCCCAGGTCCTTGGGTAAGGGAGTCTCCAAACAAACTATTTCCTCCTGGATCAGAAATCTGACCAACTGTTCATTTCCTTCCATCCCAGGTCCTTGGGTAAGGGAGTCTCCAAACAAACTATTTCCTCCTGGATCAGAAAATCCATCCTTTTTTTGCTACTCCCATCATCACAAAGCATTACCTCAAGGAGTGCGAGCCCATTCTACCAGATGCATGGATACCTCTAAGGCCTTCATGGAAGGACTAGACACGGCTTCCATCATGGAGGCAGCCACCTGGTCCACAGTCCATACTTTCACCAAGCACTACAAGGTGGACCAGGTCTCTAGGGCCAGGGCAGGATTTGCCAGGGCAATCCTGCAAGGATTCCTAGAATCCTCCATATCGGCCATCTCCCAACATTCCTCCCAGCTGTGGTACTCTCCCACAGTATGAATACTGCAACATGGGAATAGAAGGACCTTGAATAGTTGTGTAAAATCTTACCATAGCCATAGATGTCCTTCTCTTCCATGTTGGAGTATTCCTTCCCACTTTCCATCCCCCTGATAGCCTCTATCTTCTCTATGGTATACGCTCACTGCAGGCCACTCTTTGCAGCCCTGCAAGGGCATTTGCTTTTGCTTCTCCTTGGCCTCATAGTCTCTTCTCCCGCCTTCAGGTTCTGAGGTCTCTGCGTGCTGACGTCACATTTATACTCCAAGGTTTATGACCCTACGTGTGATGTCCCACACACCTATGGCAGCCAGGCTTAAGCTTTTGTACAGGAGCCGACGGCAGGTCACCTGAGGGCTGGAAATCCCACAGTATGAATACTGCAACATGGAAGAGAAGGACATCTAGATTATGGTAAAATTTTACACAACTATTCTTTTTGGCTGTTAGGAAGTCCTTATGTCTTGCTTAGCTGATCTGCAGAGGCGTCTTCTAGACTGCATGATGTTTTGGTCTCTATATTCTTCCGTATGAGTCCTGTCTTTGAATACAGTGCTCCTTTTGCAGTGTACATAACAGCACTTTGACCGGCTTCAAAGACTCTGATCATTTCCTGACCTAGGAGATTTCTACACTATGTAATGTAAACTGTTTTGAGAAAACGAAAGCCTGCCCCTGTATTTTGCCTTGTATAGACTCCTGAAGTGTGATCTTTTGTGAGCATTGAAAGTCGGTACATTTTTCAACCCTTCTACCTTTATAGATCTAGTGGGTTGGCTACCATTTGCGCTAAAGACCGCAATCTCCAATGCAAGCTCAACATCATCTGCTGGTGAGACAGATTAATAGTCCATTGTATTCATGGCCTTTGGAATGGACTCCATCTGCACATCAAAGCAGAACCTTCTCTTCTTTCAAAACTAGACCTGACAGCTTGATGGGGAAACTATCAATTCATGCCTGAGGTGTGTTGGGAATCTTCTTACCAGGAGTAATATACTGTCATTACCAAGGGTAGTTGCAGTGGAGCTTCTTGATGTGCAGTCAGACGTACATATGATTATTATTATGAAGTGTGAACCTGTAAGAAGAGGCTGTCTGATAATCCACCCTGAAAAGAACAAGCATCTGTCGTGGATGTCCCAATATCCATTCAGTCCTCTTGGGTATTAGGTCTGCAGCTGGATCAGTGTAGCCGTGCCTTTACTTTTTCTAATGGTACTGTTACCTTCCTGCCTTTTTGGTTTCTACATTGACAGGTCAACCACCCAGTGAAGGCAATGCCCATTATTTTGGATAGCATTTGGGTAGCCAGCATGTCTTACAATTTGTATTAAAAACACAAATTTGCATTATTTTCTTTTTTTTTCTCAGAATGTTCTGTTTTTAGTAAATGAGTTGATCTGTTTTGAATATGGTGTTTTCTCATAATGCGAGTTACATAAATGAGTCTTGATCATCACAGGTGAGTTAGTATGTAATAGGATTTGGTGTCCTGTCACATGATTTAGTACTGATGGTTTTATGATGTTTTGTTTGGGTATTCCACAGTGTACTGTTGTCTTGTTATAGAAATAAGTGTTGGAATAAAGATTAAACTGTTAGTGTTCACAGTCTTACTCATCTCTATTTATTTTTTGACTTTGTAAATGCTCTTGGCCCAGAAACCCTTTCCAGCCACTACCCAAGTCATGAAGGCCAAAGCAGATTAAATACAAATTCATGTCATAAAATTTACAGAGGCAAGTACAAAAGTATCTATCTGAAGACAGTTTGAGTTTTGTGATTTTTTTTTAACCCCCTTATTTTAGATTTCGTTACTGTGGAGGAAAGTCTCAGAACCAGCTGACAGTCGATGAACTTCGATGTTTTGTACGACAGCTGTACACATTACCCTGCTTCATCAGTCAGGCGCCTCCGCTGAAGGTAATGTTTCACTTTTAATGAATAAACCATAGCTTTACTTTATCACAGACATTGCATGTATACTGCAGCTTGTTCTATTCTTCACCTTAATTATTTGCATGTCCAGGCATTACAGAATTACCACTATTTTGACATGTTTCAGCTGAGATGTGTGAATGTGTGCATATCTTCATGGATGAGGGATGGCCATGGAGAGGGTTTCAGTGCAATTTGGGGCACTTGTAGTAAATGGATGCTGTGGGGCATTCTCAGCCGGTGGGTTCTTGTTCATTTATATTAGGAGTATCCCACCGCAAGTGATACGTGAGCACTTTTGTGGTATTCATTCCTCCTTTCAAAGAGTCGTCTGTCATAATTGTAGGCTTGACCAAGGGGAATACTAGGTTTAATTTTTTTTTTCTCATGGTGTTCATGAAAACAACTGTAAGGATAATTGCTGGTGTGTATTCATAAGTGAATGGAACTTAGCCCCAGGTTGACATCAAATTACTGACCAGACTTTGAGCAGTCATATGCCCCCAGGACATTTACAAGATTATCTTTGGTATAGAAGACATTAGTTGATAATTCACTTTTAAAGAGTAGACTAACCTGTGACATCTTCAGATGCCCTGACTGAAATCACTGTTGCAGTATTCCAATTAGTTGTTTTTTTCACCACTAGCAGCTGTCTGGGATACCAAAGCTTAAACCTTCCTTGGAGCATACATCCTAATGTACGATCTCATAAGTTCGCAGACTGTTGCCTGTAGCACAAACATAGGGTCTCTCACTCCTCATTCTGATTGTCTAATCGTTGGTACCGCTAGCTTCAAGGAATCAAGTGTGTGCCGTATTGGGGAACCATCCTTCTTACATAAACTGTTTTGCAGTATTCTTGTTAAATAGCATCTAGGAGGAGCAAGTGTGAGGGCTTTTGGGAAATTACCTACAAAGGTCTCCATATCCAATGTCTTTTCTGCCTAGGTGCTGAACACGACTATAAGGTTAGTTCCATTTACCAGTCTTTTTTGCTCAAAACTTTGTCTTCTCATCTGTCCTTTGCTCAGTGCTTTCTTTGACACTCATTGACTGAAGTGTCTAGCCCACACCCAAGATTGCAGTACTACCACTCCGGGCATCCCCCGTAAGAAAAAAAAATTGAGGCTTGGCCTGACACTCATGTTGCCCGTACTGTTTCCAGTATGCCCACAGAGGTTACAGAACCCACAGTACATCCAAGTCTACGTCAGACTCCCTCTACCACGAACCCCATTGTACAAGATTAACTTCATTGTAGAGGACATCAGTTGGGAATTCAGTTTTAAGGGATATAATAACCCGTGGCATCTTTAGCTCTTTATTTGCTGCTGGAGGGAATTGTAGGTGATTTCTTCTGGGAGAATTTGACCAGCAAGTAAATATTTTGATATTTGACTTTTGATATATTTTTTTCTTATTACCTGCTTATTCCAAGAATTTTTTTTTTTATTTTGGGGTGAGGGCTGCTAATAATTTCCTTGAAATATCACAAGCAGGTGTGCATTTGGGAGTTAAATTCACCCATGCACTACCACTAAGTATTTGTTTTGTTGAGAAACATGATGTAACCAGTAAACCTTATAAGATGATACATCTCTTTTTAAGAGAGCTCAGAGTAGAAGAGCATTTGAGGAACTTGACGCTTATCGCCCTCAGGACAAGGGATTGTGCTCCCTGTTTTGTATGATGTGTATAGCTTTAATGGTAATGTGCAAACCACAGGAAGTGGTATGCTATGTCCATGCACTTCTCAGTTTGAGTCTTAGAACGGCTTTGAATATAGACCTCAAGGAGGCTATAACATGCATCCAATGTCTTTTTCATAGATAAAACCCAAACATTGTACTGTGTTTACAGGTAAAGAAATGTCCATCAGAGCAAAAGCATTGTGTTTGTAGAACTAAAGATATACAGAGTTTGTTTGGATGTACAGACAAAACTCACAATAGAAAATATGGATCTGTTGACTCTTCGTCCACTTCAACCTGTGGGTTATCGAATCACTCAGGCTCTCTAGACTTTTGGCTCTGAACCTCTAGCTTCCTCTCCCACAATGCCCTGCACTACTTGAGCTCCTTGGATATCATTTTCCACACTTGTGGACAGATGTGGTTTCTGGAGCTGTGTGCAGATAAGTTTTTTTTTCCAGCATTTCAGTATATTTTTTAGTGTTTTACTCTGTCTTCTGGCTCTTTTTTTCCTCCCCATTTTCTTCTTTGCTGTAAAGAGCATACATCTTAATTCTAAGCTCACAGAGTCATTCTTTTATTGTGTGTGCGTGCACACATGCACTCATACGAGCATGTGCTAGTGTGGTGCTTGATTCCTGCCTTGTATTTTCTTGGGTACATTGTGCTATAGAGTAGTTTTTCATTCATCAAGATGGTTGAGAAGACTTTGGGTTTTGGCAGGTGCTCAGAATGTATTTACAAGTTGCCCCTAAGGACCTTCACCACTGCTGCATGTACTGCCTGGGGGCAGCTTTCCTAAATCAGTACTGAGAGACCTGTACCTCCTTTGAGGCGAATGCCTTGGCTGATAGATGTCCTAAACTTGTGTTAAAAGGGTTCCTCCCTGTTTCTGCTTTTTCTTTTCTGGTAGGCTTTCCCTGTTTCTGTTTCTCCAGTTAAAAGGTCCACTGAGAAAACTAAAATGAGTAGATCTAAGGGTAAAGATAAAAGAAAAAGGCAAGTCTAAGAATGAATTTGGAAGGTCTTCTGAGTTTTCATCTTATGACCCTAAGGGTCTCTGCAGTTACCATGAATCTGGCATTGGCACAGCTCCATTTGTGATTCCTGGCTTCTTTGGAACTGACACTGGAGTCACATTGGTTCAGACTGTCAGAGGTGCTGAGTCCTTTCTTGGCTATGGATCCAGCCCGGCACTGTTCACCAACCCTAATGGTGGCATCCCTGGTGTTCTCCCCAGAGCCCTCACATTATAATTTATGATCTCCTTCACATAGGCCACAAGTTTTGGCTTAGCAGGCTAGTGCGTGACTCTATCTTCATCATCCCTTAGGTCCACAAGGTCCTCTCAGAGCATTAGGGAAATAGACTTGAACAAGATAATGCAGGTCTTTTTGCAGATACAGATTAGCTTGGAACTTTCCCTCCTGTTCTGCTCCAAGGGGGGAGAAGGTTGACACTCTTTGTCCATTTTCTGGTTATTCCTTCACTGGTCCACCCTTCAGATCCAGTGGTCTTGGATCAGACTCCATCCCTCATGATTCCTCCCATCAGCGCAGACAGCATGGCTGCTCTAGACTCTGTATTTGACCTTGAAACATTCAACTCTGGCTGCCTTGAAGGTGAATGCATCCCAGAGCAGAGGTGACAGGGAATGGCCTCTTATCCAGCTTTGGTTGGCAGCTAGCAAGGTGGCTTACTTCATCTGATCAGAGAAGGTCCTTCCTTAGACATCTGGTGGGATTTGTGGCTGTGGAGAGGATCCTGTCCTGCTCAAGGGTTGGAGAGTCTCACTTTGTTTTGGATCCAACCTGATGCCTCAGTCTGTGTGTTTTCTATCATCTTGTTCAGGGGTAGCCTGCACCTTGAGGCCTCAAGCAACCTGGAGCTGGGTCTCCCCTTAGGCTTCCTTATCTCCTCCAGAGTCCCCTCCCTCAGTGGAGCACTGGAAGCATTGGTTTAAGAGGAGACTTCTAGACTCCCCTCAGGAGTCATTAACAAAAGGATACTGACCTCAATAAGGGAGAAGTCTGCAATATCTCCCTGTGATGACGCCTGTTTTGGCAACCTTCTGGAATTGATGAGACCAGTTTGACCTCCAAGACCCCTTCCACTTAGGAGTCCATTTTTCTTGAGGCTTTCAGTGCAGGCCTATCCATGGCCTGGGTGGTACCCCCTTCAGACAAGCTTGTCAGTTTAGTGTCTGAGGAGGATGTGGAGAGAACAAGACATGGTGAAGACCATCCTAATGAAGGAGACGGTCACAGTCTCCGTTCATCCTAGAGATAGGGCACATTGGAGCAAGGGACCTGTGGTTGATGCTATTATAGTAGCTGCAGCCACCAAGAATGGAGCTGTCATGGAATGTGTATTTCCGTCCTCCAGATAGAGAGCCTAGAACTTTGGACAGATTCTGGAATGGTACATATGCTCCAGCAATTTTTAATGTTAGTATAATAACTATTTTGAACTCCTGACCAGACTACAGTGAGATTTAGTGAGGTTACTGTAGCAACCCAGATGACAGCTGAATAAGAAAGGGGCTTAGTTGGCTGCCAAGCTGTCAATTTTTGAACATATCTGTGCTCTTGGTATTCAGTACAGCAGATGGTATGGTCAGGGTGGTAGACACCAACACTGCAGTTCATTGCAGTGTTTGGATGCTCCTCTAACTTTTTGGAAATTTCTGTGGCATCCTTTGGAGTATTCTGTTAGATGGGTCCTCCTTGTATGTACCTAAAGTTAAGGATATGCTGACCAGGAGTGTGCAGGAGAGCAAGACATCTGCCTGGGGGTGGGGGGGGGGGCACATTTCCACCACAACAGACCTTTTCCTGCATTCAGAAGGGGGAGGTGAGCGGCTGTTTTTCCTGAAGTCCCAATATTTTGCCCATGGTGCAGCAGGTGATAATTCCCCAAGGGATAGAGGAGGATTTTTCAGTGGACGCTTCATAGAGGCAAGAGCTGTATGCAAAATTAGGGTTTTATTAACAAACTCTTTCAGCACTCCTGAAGGTTTGCCTGGTTGAGGCATTTGGAGAAGGGAGCTTTTACCTCCACCCACAAACTTGGAAGGCCACCACTGTAGATTCCTGGGCATTGCGAATAGTTATCAGAGGTTACATTATTCCCTTTATTTCACCTAAATGTTCTGCAAAAATCCCTTCCGTACGTTCCATGCCAGCAGTGAAGGGAAGCAGCAAGAGAAATGCACAGACTGCCAGTAAAGAGTCATCCAGGAGCTCCCACCAGACCAGCAGGGATTTGGGGTGTATTTAAGATTCTTTCTGGTGCCAGAGAAAAACAAGAACCTTGAGCCCATTTTGGATCCAAACTAAATTTGTTTGTCAAACAGACCAGTTTCATGATGGTAACATTGTAGGCTATTCCACCTCTGTTGAGGAAGGATGACTGTATGTTCTCTGTAGACCTCAAGGATACTTATGCTCTTTGATCTCACCACAGCCCCCACCCCTGTGTGTTCAGAAAATGCATAGCAGTGGTAGAAGCCTGGCTGTGGCTGTAGGGGTTCTGGGTCTTCCTTTATCCGGACAGTTGGCTCGTTTTTGTAACTTCAAGAGCATCATTAGTTTGTGCAAGAGACTTGCTCTGTTTGTGCCTAACACTGAAGTTTATGGTAAACTTCGATAAATCCAGGCTTTGGAATTCATAGCTTGTCATCTGGCCAAGCTTCCTCTCTTAAGGCTGTCCATATGTCTTCAGGCCTATCAGGTTCTCCTTTGTCAGAAGTTACATGTTTCGCTTCCTTAGTCTCCTTGAGTTGATGATTGCTGCCATCTTGTTTGTCCAGATTCTACATGTTGGTTCTTCAGTGGATTTTCAGTCCAGTGGTCTCCACACAGTTTAGCCCATGCATTTTCCCATAAGGCTGACAAAGGTTTATTGCCACCACGTTGTCCGTGAATGACATAAGTGTGTCACCAGATTGCCCCATTCTCCTTCACTGTCCTTTGAGCACGATGACTACTGGGGTTCCTATCAGCATCTCGAATGCTGACAATATTGAATTTGATATTGTTGCATCGAGAATGCCGAAAGGGCAAAACGTTGAACGGGTAAATGGAAATCTCCGTAAGGAGAGATTACCATTTATCTCAATGTAGTGCGGTCTCGGAGGTGGTATATTTAAGTAGCATGGGGTGTGGGGGTGCAGGGGGGCTTGCCCCCCTGCCTACACCCTTTAGTTTTTTTTGGGGGGGGGTATTTTTTTTTATCAGCATTCGAAAATGTAATAGGTTGATCATTTCAGTTTGACATTTAGTGATTTGACCTATTACATTTTCATAATGCTTATAATAGACCCGACTACTGATATTTCCTTCCTGGGATGGGGTGGAACTTAGAGAGGATTCAAGTTACCATTCCCAGTTGGAGGGCCAGTTTATACATCAGTGTTTTGCAGATGAGATCAAGCCTCCTAGTGCTGCATGACTTCTCACCAAAGGTGTGATATCAATCCAGACAAATTTGGTTGTGGTCTGGTATATAAGCAAACACAGCTGAACCTGATCTTACACCTTGTAGACGCTATGAGGGTATGACTGTGTTTGATGTTTTTTCCAGCTGTTTCTGATTGCAGTGCACATCCCAGGGAAATCCATCATCTTAGATGGCTAATTGAGTACGAGTATCCTGATGCTTCACAAGTGCTTCCTCAGTCTAGTAGTGGTGACAGAGATTTTCAGCCACTGGGGCCAACCTTGCTAACTGTAACTCCTCACACTAGAAGGTGCAACAGTTCTTTGCCTTGATCCCCCTGAAGGAGTAGTCACTGAGGTTTGTAGTCATCCATGCTTGGCCTCTTGGTTCTTCTACCCATATCTTTGGAGTCCCCTGATATTGAAGTTTTTATTTACAGAAAGTAGCTTGGTGCAACAAGACTGTGAGCCACATAGCTCTCTTCTGGCCCTGAAAATTTGGCTTCCCTTCCTGTGGCCTGACCTGCTTCACTCTCTTCTAACCTGGATCTCAAGTCCCTCAAACCTGACTGTTTGGTTCCTCCACATCCATTGACAGCCAGAGATACCAAGCTGTCTGTCAGAGGAGGTTGTATTCTTTCCTCATATTAAAAGCATTCCAGGTAAATTCATGGCAGCAAATGGAAGAGCTTTTAGTATTTAAACCATTTCTAAAGGTCTTGACCCTTTTTGGCACCCTTAAATACAGTGTTGTACTTCTTAGCTGGTCTCCTTCAGTAGGATGCAAGCTACTGTGCTATTAAGTTTCCATTATTGGCCATTTCCACTTTTCATGTTGGTCAGAATCATTCTCCACATAGCTTCTCTAAGACTTTCTATAACTTTTTAAAAGGGTATTTTCTTCTCAGGCCTCCTTTGAGAGGTCCCATTCCTCCTGGGGATCTGACCTTTGTTTTACAGGCTTTAACCAGGGCTCCCTTTGAGTCTTCTGCTATTGTAGATTTAACATTTTTATCTCGGGAAAACATTTTCTTGGTTGCAGTAACTTCTGCTAAATGAGTGTCAGGATGTCAGGCTTTGTCATGTCAGCCTCATCTAATTTTTGACAAGGTCAGGGTATCATTACAAACTAGCTTTTTTGCCCAAGGTGACTTTCAAGCCTAACTTGCCACTGTTTTTTCCGAAGTTCACTAATAAGGGCTAGTATATTCTTGACTGTGTGGATCTGCATCAATAATTAAAGTTTTATTTAGGAAGGAGGACATCTGGAAATCTGGCCAGGTTTGTGTTCTTTTCCATAGTTTCAGCAGGAAAGGGAATATTTTAAGGTCAGCTTGTCCAGTGACTTACTGTATCTATTTTGTTTACAAGGTTAATGGATTGACCTTACCATCCAAGCCAAATTCTCATTCTACTAAGGCAGATGTCCTTCTATTCCTATGTGGCAGTATTCTTAGTGTGGGATGCCCCGCCTCAGGCGACCCAAACGTCTGCTCCTATACAAAAGCTTAATCCTGGCTGCTGTAGGTGTGTGGGATGTCACATGTAGGGCCATAAACCAGGGACCTTAAATGTGAAGTTTGCGCAGAAAAGACCCCAGAAATTTTCAGCTGCAGTCGACTGTCGCATCGAATGCTACGCTCCTTTACTTGAATACTTCTAAGGCTAAGTACCCAGTTGGGGATTTTGCCTTTATTTTGATTGAGGCTGGTTTGCTATAGTTACTGTTAACCGATGTCAGTTAAGGGTAAATGCCGCTGCGGGCGCCAGATACTGCATAAAGATACGCACGACTGATGCGATGTTCATCGTGTTTCACTGTTGCAGTCATTACACTTGGGTTGTCCTGCTGGCAGGCTACCCGCAGTCAGCCTGAATTCCAAAGTCCTGGTCTGGCGTCAGTTGCTGTCGCCTCTTCCCTGACGTCAGTATGCCGGGTATAAAAGATGCAGCCGACGCCATTTTCTTCAGTCTTTCTTGCCGCGTGGTGCCCGAAGGAAAAGCAGTTCGCAAGTGCTGGTCGGCCGACTCCTGAGATTTTCGTAATTGAATTTCAGATCCGAAGTCTTCAATAAAGCTAAGTACCCCGTTAGGGAAACTTTTTTCTTGCTCCAGACAGATGTCAGAAAAAGTTAACAATTGTATTTCTTGTGGGAAGCAAATACCTCATAAGGATTTTCATTCTTACTGTATTCCTTGCCTAGGCCCTGATCATGACGTTGCTAGTTGTCGGTTTTATGCTAGATTTAACCAACGCACTATAAAGCGTTGGTACGATTTTGCTTTTCATTACTTTGGTCGAAGGTTTAACTATATAATGCTGTTGGAACAACTGACGACCGGAATTCATAAAAAGCACAAGGATAAAGAAAAGGACAGGCATCCGAGGTCCAAAACCGACGACGAAGCCTCTTCTAGGCCAGTTGCCGGTTCGCCGGTGCTCAGTGAGGCGTTTTCGCAGCCCCTGACTCCTGCTACCTCAGAGCCACAGGTCGCCTCGGACTCCCGCGTGGAGACAACTAGGCCTCTGGATACTCAAGGTATTGGCCCTTTGGAAATCAATCCCTCAGATGGGTTCAGAGCCATTGAGCAGGCATCGGCTTCTGAGGGTGTTTTCAGACCTACACAACTTTATATAAAGCCAACTTCAGCATCCAAGACAAAGTCTAAAGCAGTTTTAAAGACAAGGAAAACAAATACAGCATTCTCCAGGACAGACTTCTATGCCTACGAAACAGATGCTCAAAATGGCCAGAGACCTAATTACTTTGATCAGGTGTTCCCATCCCCCTCCTGAATAAGATACTGAATATGATTCCTCTGATCAGGTTTCCAGTTCCTCTGATTCCTCTTCAGAACAGGGATATTCTATTCCTCCCTATGGGGATTCTGATGCTGAAATTATTTCACAGGGTCCCAAAGGGGTTCAAGGCTGCTTCTGCTAAAAACCCTGTCCCCTCAGATAGAGATTCTAGGGCTCTGGACACATGGGGGGAAAAAAGTCTACACTTTTGCTACCTTGGCTTTAAGGGCTTTAAATTGTCAGTTTCATATGCTCAAACATCAGCAATACTTAATGTCTTTGTTAAAACAAAAAGTGTTGACAAATTCTGAATGTTCTGAGAACAAAGAATTGCAGGATTTATTGCATGCAGCTGAACAAGTGGGAAAACGTACTTTGCAATGTGGCTATGATTCACTGGAGGCCTCGTGCAGGGCCACTGTTACAGGTTCTGTTATTAGAAGGCATGCTTGGTTAAAGGAACAGAATCTGCCTGATCATGTTAAAGCAAAATTATTGAATGCTCCATTACAGCATGATACTTTGTTTGGTGTTAAGGCAGAAGAGGTGTTGAAGAAAATGGAGGATAAAGCTAAATCTATGCAGACAGTAAAGGATTTCTTACAGGTACAGCCACCCAGATTTAGCAGGAACTGGCCTTCTAAGAATTGGTCCTTTCCAGTGTCAGGCAGGCCACAAAGAGGCAGATTCAGATGCCCTAGAGGCAGGCTACAGCCCCAGGGCTCATACAGGC
Source organism: Protopterus annectens (assembly GCF_019279795.1). Classification (NCBI taxonomy): domain Eukaryota; kingdom Metazoa; phylum Chordata; order Ceratodontiformes; family Protopteridae; genus Protopterus; species Protopterus annectens. Next base: position 189,115,079 of record NC_056739.1, on the reverse strand, counting down.
CCAGACAATGGGGTGCTTCTACCTCCAAAAGCGGAGAAGACAAGTCACAGCCTTATAGGAGACAGTCCCAATGACTTCCCTCTGCCAATGCCAAGCACTTATTTTTTGGCAGCTCCCTTAGGGGGAAAGCTAGCACTTTTTGCACAAAATTGGCACAGGATCACCCAGGACAAATGGGTATTAAATATAGTCCCTCAGGGCTACAGGTTCCACTTTCACACCCTTCCAAAGGCAAAAGGAATGTCGGACCAGCCACACAATCAATGGGCATTGGCACAAAAACAAGTTTCATCTCTCATGGACATGAGGGCTATTCAGCCAGTGTCACAACAAGAGCAGGGACAAGGATTTTACTCAAGACTTTTATTAGTACCAAGAAAGTACAAAGCCTGGAGACCAATTCTGGACTTGTCTATTCTAAACACTTTTCTGGACGTTCCAAAATTCAAAATGTTGACTGCAGCAGCTTCTGCCTATGCTGGACAAGAAGGCTTGTCTTGTAACTTTGGACCTCAAAGAGGCATACCTGCATGTCCCAATCAGACAATCTTGCAGAAGATATCTCAGATTCATAGCTGGCTCAATGCACTACCAATTCTCTGCACTGCCCTTTGGCTTATCTACTGCGCCCAGTGTCTTCACAAAATGCCTGGCACCAGTAATTGCATTTTGCAGACAGAGAGGAATTCAGATATTTCCCTACTTGGATGACTGCCTTATTCAAGCAAAGACCAAAGACATTCTACTAAAGCATCTGGCGTTTGTAAAAAGATTGCTAATTTGCTTAGGGTACACAGTAAACGAAAATAAATCAAAACTAGTACCCTGATAATATTCCTGGGTGCAAGCTTAAATACAACTGCCCAGATGGCTCATCTCACGCCAGACAAAGGCAACTGACTTCTTACTTCGAAAACATGGCAACAAAAGACCCAGTTATCTGCAAGAAAAATTCTGCAGGCTCTGGGCTACATGGCATCCTGCATTCTACTAATTCCATATGCAAGACTGCATATGAGGAAACTACAATGGTATCTAAAAAGTGTTTGGATTCAACATTGCCACAGTCTGGAAACATTAATTACTCTCATTCCCTGCCTGCAACAGGAGTTTCGATGGTGGGCACAGGCCTGTCACCACAACAAGGGACAGCCATTCGCTTTACACACAGCCAGGCAGACACTAACAACAGATGCATCAGATTATGCCTGGGGGGCACACCTGGCAGGAAAAAGTATTCAGGGCACATGGCCCAGAAGCCAAATGCATCTTCATATCAATCAAATAGAGATGCTAGCTGTACAGAATGCCCTGACAGCCTTCAAGGACCTACTTCATCCAGGACAACTGCTGATAAAGACGGACAATACTACAGTTATGTGGTACATAAACAAGCAAGGAGGCACACATTTCTACCCCCTCTGCAGACAAGCCATGACTTTGTGGAACACAGCATTGACTTATCAAGTACACCTGCAAGCACAATTCCTGCCGGGAAAGACCGATACCTTGGCAGACGACCTAAGCAGAAACCTCATGGATCCTCATGAGTGGAAACTAGATCCACAAATCTTCAGAATGATAGTAGGGAAATGGGGATGCCCAGACATAGATCTATTTGCCTCCCCTCACAACTGCCAGCTACAGAGATTCTGCACTCGGACTTATCACAAATAAGCATGGAAAGTGGACACCCTTTCATTCAGTTGGAAAGCCCTCTCAGTATATGCCTTCTCTCCTCTCCCTCTCCTCCCCAAGGTACTCCTAAAGGTCAGACAAGAGAAGCCAAAAATGATCCTGATTGCCCCAGACTGGCCACGCCAGCACTGGTACCCAATCCTAAAGAGCTTGTCTCAAGGCCCAGCCTGGACATTACCTCAAATTCCTCATTTGCTGACCCAACAAAACAATCAGATCCTACACAGCCAACTCAGAACCCCAAGTCTGGCTGCATGGCGGATAATGTAGCCATTCAGAACACATCTCTCTCTAAAGCAGTTATGGATGTTATTTTGGAGGCCAGGAGGCCCAGCACCAAAAAATCTTATGCAGAAAAATGGAAGAAATTCTGTGCTTGGAACCAGGCACAAGGAATTGACACACTGGTTCCAAATATTCCTCAGATTTTACAATACCTAACTGAGATGCTGGACAAAGGCCTATCCTTCTCATCAATTAAGATCCATACTTCTTCCATTTCAGCTCATTACAATACGGACCCACCTATTTTCTCTCATCCACTGCTAAGGCAGTATCTCAGAGGGGCCAAAAACATAAGACCTCCAAGGAGAGCTCCAATACCTGCATGGGACCTCAATTTTGTCTTGGAAAAACTCACACTGCCTCCTTTTGAGCCAGCCAGTACAGCTGAGATAAAATACTTATCATGGGAAACAGCTCTTCTCCTAGCAATAACTTCAGCAAGAAGAGTCTCAGAATTACAGGCACTAATGGCTGTGGAACCTTTTATTATTTTCCATCCAGACAGGGTTTCTCTAAGGACAAACCCAACATTTATGCCTAAGGTAGTGTCCAGTGTGGCCCTTAAACAAACCATACAGTTGCCTACCTTTTATCCAAACCCACAGAATAAGGGGGAGAGACTTCTGCATTCTTTGGACATACACAGACAGCTACGCCTTTACTTGGACAAGACTAAAGCTTTCAGAAAGACTGAGCAACTCTTAGTGGCATATGCTGCAGGATCGCAAGGGAAAGCTATTTCAAAGCAGACTATTTCAAAATGGATAGGCCATTGCATTTGTTTCTGCTATTCACAACATGGCAAATCAGTGCCTAAGGGCATTAGGCCACATTCTACCAGAGCAGCAGCCACTTCAGCAGCCTTCCTCAGAGGAGTACCAACCAAGGACATTTTGGAGGCTGCAACCTGGACTTCAGTGCACACTTTCACAAAGCACTACCACTTACCTCTTTGCTCTAAATCCAGAGCAGGCTTCGCCACTGCAGTTCTGCAGGGCCTCATAGCCACTTCTAATTCTATTTAGGCCCAGCCACCCAACTTCAGCTTTGGGATTCAACCCAAGTGCAATGACTGCAACAGTGAAACACGATGAACATAGTACAGTTGTGTACCTTCCATAAATGTAGATGTTCAAGTGTATTCACTGTTGCAGTCCAGGTTACCCTCCCACCATCCCCCTTTCATTGCTAGGACATATCTGTACTTCTCTATTCTATACAACCTATGTGGTGTATTTGCTTGTTGATGAAGGTTATGTGCATGCTTTTTTATGATCAGAATTTTTTAGCCTACCCTTTTGGGGGCACCTGAATTCTGGGGCAAGAAAAACTGAAGAAAATGGCGTCAGCTGCATCTTTTATACCCCTGGCGCACTGACGTCAGGGAAGAGGCGACAGCAACCAACGCCGGACCAGGACTTTGGAATTCAGGCCGACTGGGAGTAGCGTGCCAGCAGGATAACCCAAGTGTAATGACTTCAACAGTGAATACACTCGAACATCTACATTTATGGTTGGTACACAACTGTACTTTTTCTGTCTAGGCTGAGAGCATGACCATACTGCTTGCTCGATTTGTCAGTCTTTTGTATCCAAGACCCTCCATAGCCGCCTGGTCGCCCTTAACCTATACTTAGAAAACCAGAGGATGGATCTTGAATCGGCCACTGTGACTGAACCACCATGGAAAAAGGCCAAGGTTTTCAGGCTTACTTCCTCTGCCTCTCCTCATCGGGCAGCCCTCCAGCTTCCAATTTAGGAGTTGATGGATGTCCAATAGAGCCATCTACTTTGATAACTTCCCTTGAGGAAACCACTTCAGAAGCAACGGCCAGCACGTCCACAGAGATAGCTGTGACGTCAGTCCCTACCGATGTTGAGGGGGAACCAGATATCTGCGGACGACCGACTGAGATTCCACTGCCTGAAAACCCTACCGATGTTGAGGGGGAGCCAGATATCTGAGGACGACCGACTGGGATTCCACTGCCTGAAAACCCTACAGTTTCCCAGGCCCCTGAACCCATGCCCTCTCTGAGACCTACGCCTTTAAAAAGGAAACGGGAAACAAAACAGCAGACTCCACCTTCTGAAGGAGTCCCAGACTGGCAGTCTTTTTACTGCTCCTTGATGCAGGCCTTCATGGCCCTTAAGCCCATGGCCTCTTCCCCCTCCACCATTCCAGTGCTCAGTCCTAGGCCTGCTTCTGCCACTTCTCTCTCCCTTTGCCTACTGCCCAAGAAGGAGAAGAAGAACAGGAACCCTACTGTTCATTTTCAGATGAATCCATCTTCTGTTCTTCATAAATTGCCTCCCCCACTTGAATATTATTCTCCAGATGAGGAATCCATAGAAGGGGGCTTCCCATCAGAGGACATCACCTTTGGGGAGACCATCACAAAAGTGAAAGAATACATTAAATGGGATGCTTCCCAAATGACTGACACTCAAAGGAGATACTTTGAACTACTCCAAGTGGAATCTCCCTCGCCTTCAGCCATCCCACCAGTCATTCCTACCTACCTTGATGCTTTCAACTGTGCATCAAAGAACCCAGACTCACAACCACCGGCCCCTAAGAGACCTGACAGGTTCTATAAAGTTTCAGATGAACAATAAATCCTAGTAGAACCACCCCTGGCAAACCCTGCAGTAATTGCTGTATCCCCTGACAAGCAATCAAGACAGATTCCTTCAGTATCTCTTCTGCCTACTGATAAGAATAGCAAAAACATGTACAGGACAGGCAATGTGTATACCTTCTCCACCCTAACCTTCAGAGCTGTCCGCTACCAAACCCATATGGTAAACCGTCTGCAGACCTTTTCAAAAACCTGCAGGAAAAAAGTAAAGAGCTTCAAGACATCAAGCACTCATGTCCCCATCCTGCTAAGACTACTTTTGACAGGGGGCCCCTCTCCTCTGCTACCCCTTTCTCTTCTAGGCATAGGAGAGGAACCAGGAGGCAAACTTTCTCCAGACCAGTTGCCTCGCAACCCAGTCAAAGACAGCCTTTTCAAGATAGAAGTGGACCCAACAATGTGTGACTGCCTTGCCCACCTCCCCTTATCAGCCTGCCTCTCCCACTGCCTCCCCATTTGGAAATCCATCACATCAGACTACTGGGTGCTGGTGATTTATACAAAACAGATATTTCCTTTCTTGGAAGGAAAAGCCCCTTCCAAGGGGCATTCCTTTTCCCCCCAAAAATTAACTACACCTCATCCCTCACATATACTGCAAGACCTTCTGACATTAGTAACTCTAGAACCTGTCCCACGAGGACAGGAAGGAAAAGGCTTCTACTCAAAACTTTTTCTGGTCCCCAAAAAAGATGGCTCTTGGAGACCAATGCTAGATCTATACTTTCTAAACCTTTTCCTAAAAGTTCCATCATTCAGAATGTTATCCCTTCAAACACTTCTTCCATTATTACCAGCCCAGGCCTTTATGGCCACACTAGATCTAAAGGAAGCATATCTCCATATTCCAATAAAACCCTCCAACAGAAAATTCTTCCATTTCACTGGGCCCTGCCCTCATTTTCAATTTGCAACCTTGTCTTTTGGTTTATCTACTGCTCCCAGGGTATTTACAGAATGAATAGCCCCAGCCATAGCTTTATGCAAAACCAAAGGTGTTCAAATCTATCCTTATCTAGACATCATCCTCATTCTAGCAGAAACAGAGGACACCCTTCAAAACCATCTGAGGTTCACCACTTCCCTGATGGTCTTCATGTTTCACTGTTGCAGTCATCACATTTGGGTTATCTGCCTGCAGTTAGCACTCAGCTGGCCTGAATGCTAGAGTCTTGGATTCCTGCATCGGACGCTGTCTCTTCTTCCATGACGTCAGGGGTATAAAACATGCAGCGGACGCCATTACATCAGTCTTTTTTGCCGCGCGATGCCCAAAGCAGAAGCAGTTTGCAAGTGCCGGTCGGCCAACTCCTGAAATTTTCGTTTTCGAGTTTCAGAACTGAAGTCTTCAAAAAAGCAAAGTGCCTCGTTGGGGATCCTTTTTCTTGCTCTTAACCAATGTCAGTAAAAGTTAACAGTTGTATTACCTGTGGAAAGCAAATACCTCAAAGAATTTCATTCGTACTGCATTCCTTGCTTAGGCCCAGACCACGACGTCCCTCGCTGTCGGTTTTGTGCCTTGTTCAACCCTCGAACTATTCGTTGTCGGTCTATATTTGCAGCAAATTATTTTGGTACTCTGTTTAAATATCCAGAAATGGCTTCGGTAAGCCATCCGACTACAGATATTTTGAAAAATGTAAGGTTAAAGACGGACCGCATAGGTCCAAAACTGCCGACGATGCTTCCGTTAAGCTAGTCGCCAGTCTGCCGTTACTCAGTGAGGCGCTTTCGCGGCCCCTGATACCTGCTGTTTCAGATTCTCAGGCCTCTACTGAGACCCATTTGGAGTCTGGTACGCCGGGCGATGCTTCTTCGACTATGGAACCTGTGGATGTCTCTACCTTGGATGGGTCTGGAGCCGCTGTGCAGGCACCGGCTTCTGAGGGTGTATTCAGGCCTACAGACTCGCATTTTAAACTGACGCCATCTTCATCCAGGCCTAAAACTCGACCCACGCCTAGAAAACCCAAGTCCAAACCCCATGCTCAGGCCCATATGCCTAAAAAACAAATGCTTAGAATGGCTGAAGACCTTTTTACCTTAATTACGGGAAGTCAGTCTTCCCTCTCTAAGAGACCTAGAACTGATTTTCTTCTGATTCTTCTGATCAGGAATCTGATATTTCTGTTTCTTCTGATTACCAGGATTTGCCCCTATTTTACCTATGAGGATCTTGATGCAGAGGATTCCATTCCTTCTGCTTCCCCTCCAGAAGATTTCTGTTTTGGTGAAACCTTGCACATTCTTAGGGGGCATTTCCGCTAGGAAAGCCAGGATTACTCTGACTCCAAAAAGAGGCTTAGGGAATTCTTAGTCCTCCCGCATCGTAGGCCTTTAGCTATCCCTCCTGTTCTGGACATTGTAGATGATGCCTTTTTGGAATCTAGCATTTCCCCAGACACATTACCTCCAGCTCCTAGAAAACCTGACAGGTATTACAAAGTACCTGACTCTCACAAGTTCCTCTTCAAGAATCCTACTATGGATCCAGAGACCATTTCCCAAGGACCAAAGGGCATTAAGGCTACTGCTACCAAAAACCCTACCCCCTCTGATAGAGATTCTAGAGCCTTGGACAGATGGGGTAAGAAGGTATATACTTCTGCTACTTTGGCCATTAGGACTTTAAATTGCCAGTTTCATATGTTAAAGTACCAGCAGCATATTATAGGACTACTTAAACAGAAAAAGATGTTGATTCCTGACTGTGCTGAACACACAGAATTACAGGATTTAATGCAGTCTGCGGAAGAAGTTGGTAAACATACTTTGCAATGTGGTTTTGACTCTTTAGAAGCATCTTGCAGGGCTTCTGTCACTGGGTCTGTACTTAGAAGGCATGCTTGGCTTAAGGAGCAAAACTTGCCAGATCATGTTAAAGCTAAATTACTGGATGCTCCCTTAAACCAAGACCGCCTGTTTGGCAACAAAGCTGAAGAAGTCTTCAAAGAAGATGGAGGAAAAAGCTAAATCTATGCAAACTGTTAAAGATTTCCTGCAAGTACAGCCTCCCAGATTTAGTAGGCATTGGCCTTCAAAGAATTGGTCCTTTCCAGCCTCTTCCAGGCCTTCTCAGTCCAAACCCAGGAACAGCAGACCACCTAGGTTAAGTCTCAGGCTACGCACAGGCCTAAGCAGTAGGGGGGTCTCCCACTTCCAAAGCAGGGAGTAGTAAGACACCCCCCTACGGAAAAATGGCACAATGACTTAACCTTAAACCTTCCAAGCCCTGCTCAACTACCTGCTGCTTTAGGAGGAAAGCTCGCCCTGCATGCAAAAAACTGGGAACTCATTACCCAGGGCAAAGGGGTTTTGAATATAGTTTCCCAAGGATACAGATTCCACTTCCACACCCTACCAACCCCAAAAGGTTGGCCAGACCTACCCCCAAATCAGTGGGCAGAGCCTCAACAGAGGGTTCTCTCTCTTCTAAGTATCAGGGCTATTCATCCTGTCCCAGCAGAAGAAAGGGGACAAGGTTTTTATTCAAGACTTTTCCTGGTACCCAGAAAAGACAGCTCCTAGTGTCCTATCCTGGACCTCTCTATTCTAAACACTTTTTTGGTAATCCCAAAATTCAAGATGCTAACACTTCAACAGCTGCTTCCTATGATAGGCAAAGATGCCTGGTTGACAACTTTAGACTTAAAGGAAGCTTACCTGCACATTCCAATAAGGGAATCTTGCAGGAAATACCTACGCTTCAGTTCTCTGCACTTCCTTTGGCTTATCTACTGCGCCCAGGGTATTCACAAAATGCCTAACTCCAACCATTGCATATTGCAAGCAGAGAAAATTTGACATTTACCCATACTTGGACGATTGCCTGATTCAGGCGGACAGTCAGGAATTGCTACTCCAGCACCTGACATTTGTAAAGGACTTCTAACTTCATTGGGGTATACCATCAACGAAAATAAATCACATCTGGTACCCAGCCAAAAGATTGTATTCCTGGGAGCAAGCTTGAACACAACTTCCCAGATGGCATTCCAGAAAAACAAATTTCTTTGACAAACTACTTCAATCTACTGGCCACCCAAACCCAGCTATCTGCAAGAAAAATGCTGCAAGCCCTAGGGTTCATGGCCTCTTGCATTCTACTAATTCCATATGCAGGACTGCATATGAGGAAACTTCAGTGGTACTTAAAAAGTCTCTGGTGTCAGCATTCTCAGGACCTGGAAACAATGATTCCTATCATTCCTTGTCTAAGGACAGAGTTCCTGTGGCGGGCAGAGGCCTGCTACCACAACAAGGGACTCCCTTTCACTCAACCCCCTGCCACCCAAACCCTAACAGATGCATCAGACTATGCACGGGGGAGCTCACATGGCAGGATAATGCATTCAAGGAAAATGGAGCCCAAAGCAAATGCACCTGCATATCAATCAAAAAGAAATGTTATAGCTGTACAGAATGCTCTGACAGCCTTCAAATGCCTTATACTTTCAGGGCAACTATTGATAAAGACGGACAACACCACAATTATGTCGTACATAAACAAGCAGGGGGGAACTCATTCCTACCCACTCTGCAGGTTAGCCGTGGCTCTGTGTAACACAGCCTTGAGCAGTCAAGTGCACCTGCAAGCTCAATTCCTGCCAGGCAAACTAAATTCACTGGCAGACAAATTGAGCAGAAATGTAATGGATCCATGGATCCACACGAGTGGAGAGTGGAACACAAATCATTCAAGCTTCTGATCCTCGGGGGGGGGGGGCGCACCAGAGGTGGACCTCTTTGCTTCCTCGCAGAACTATCAATTGAGCAAATATTGCACCAGAACTCCACACAGCCAAGCATGGAAAGTGGATGCCCTGTCCTTTACATGGGAAAACCTCTCAATCTGTGTCTTTCCCCGTCCTCCCGTCCTCCCCTCCTCTCGAAGGTTCTAATAAAGATCAAACAGGACAAGCCAAGGACAGTCCTGATTGCACCAGATTGGCCATGCCAGCACTAGTACCCACTTTTGCGCAGTCTGACAGGTAGTGCCACTGTGGCACCTGCCTCAGACCCCTTCCCTGCTGTCCCAGCAGGAGGGCCAGATTTTGCATCCTCAGCTACAAACCCCTGAACCTAGCAGCCTGGCTCATCCCTTGAACTCATCACCAGCAACCCTCAGTAAACGGGTCATCCTCCACCCTTCCTCAGCTTTGGGAAACAACCAAAGTGTGATGACTGCAACAGTGAAACACTAAGAACATAGTACAGTTGTGTACACTTACCATAAATGTAGATGTTAGAGTGTATTCACTGTTGCAGTCCTGGTTACCCTCCCTCCAGCCCCCTGACTTCTGGCCATATCAAATAACATTGGTATTTACTTTTTACTGGGGGTGTTTCACACCATGTAATTGCTTCCTATTTTGGGGGCTCCTGACATCTGGGAAAGAAAAACTGATGTAATGGTGTTGGCTGCGTGTTTTATACCTCTGACTTCCTGACGTCATGGAAAGCGACAGCATCTGACGCAGAAATCCCAAGACTCTGGTATTCGGGCCGACTGAGGGCTACCTGCAGGCAGATAACCCAAATGTGATGACTGCAACAGTGAACACACTCTAACGTCTACATTTATGGGAAGTGTACACAACTGTACTTTCTTTTGATTGTGGTAATGAGATTGAGGTCTCTGGAGAGTGTGTTGCAGAGGGAGTGGGATTTCTTTAGATGTAGCATTTCTAACAGAGCTGGGTCAGACATGGCTTTGTAAGTCAAGCAGAGATCGCTTCTAAGTAGGCGATATAAGAAAGAGAATAGTTGGAGTTTGAGTCTGTCCATATAGAACAAGTGTTTAAGGCCTAGGATCCTCTTTGTGAGGTAGTCTTGTGGCCACTCCAGTTGCTGCAAGTGTCTAGTGAGGTACATGCCAAATGGGGCATTGTACTCTGTGATTGGCCTAATGAGGGAAGAGTAGAGGGAGGCAATGACATCTTTCTTCCTGGATGCAAAACCCTTAGTAATGAGATGCGCCACATAGAAGGATTTTCTTACCACAGTGGCAATGTGGTAGTCAAAAGAGAGGTTTGTTGTCAACCTGTGTTCCCAAATCTTTTATAACGCCTTCTGTGTTCAGTGGACTTACCATCAGTGTGGTAATTCATGGGAACTGGGTTTTTCCCAAAGGGGATGGTGACACATTTTTTGCATAGAGTTTAAGGCTATGGTTTTGACAACAGTCGGTCTCAGTGAGGCCTTTTTGTAGGATGTCAACATCACTTGGGAAGTTAATAATAGCTCCCTACTTGCAATCGTCTGTGAACTTTGTCAGCCTGAGTTTCTTCATGTTGGCCTGGACTTCAGAGAAGTAGATACCAAACAGGAGAGGACCTAGGACCAAACCCTGTGGGATTCCACTTGTGACTAGTCGGCAGTCTGACTTGGAGTCAGCTACTTTCACACTGTGGGTTCTATCTGTGAAACAAACAGTTGGCCAGCAAATGTAACAGATGAAATCAGCCCAAAATATAAGTAGATAAAGCGATTTTATTGTATAAAATAACAGACCGGTTTCGGCAAAAATATGCCTTCAGTGTTGGAAAAAACAGACTTAAATAATACAATTGAACATGCAAATAAATACTTTTAGCTTACCAATGAGCACACTGATAAGCCAATACTCATGAATAATACATGAAAATCCAAAACATAGTAAATCTATGAGACCAAGCTAATATATTGTAATGTGATGAAATGTTAGAAATAATTCATCCATTAGAAACTACAAACGCTGAATACAGCAATAATGTAAATATAATTAAGGTATGTACAAATGCTCATATATATTTTTTATATATATACAAAATATGTCCAAACATGAAATATCAGTATAAACTCCATTGTAAAAAATGCACACCAGTAGGCACAAGCTTCCCTACTGAAATAATGCATATATATTAGGCATATGTATACTGTGATATACTAACATGTATGTACAATATTTTGAAATATGAAATAAAAAAGGAAATTGTATCATACTTGGTGCTCATGAATGGTGATGTAGAAAATATGTTTTGTTCATCTTAAAAAAAGTGGTTAAAGATGATCATTGAGTCCAGGTGAAAAAAGTGCACCCAACCTTATTATCCAGTATTTCTCCTTGTGATCCAATATGCCATGCCACCCTAGTGTATTGCTACGGTCACCAACTATTCTGTCAATGATCATGAACCTAAACTGAGCTAGTTGATGTTTGGAAACATGTCTATACAGGGCATTAGTTTCCTTTTTGTTTTTGATGTCACTTCGATGTTCATTTATGCGTGTTCTTAATGGCTTGGAGGTCTGGCCAACATAAAATGCCCCACAATGACAGGCCAAATAGACAACCCAGTTGCTGCTGCAATTACCAAATATTTTACACTCAAACTTTACTGGTGTTACGACTAGAAAAGTGCTTGGACTTGGTAATCTGTTTGCAGGACCCACAATGGCCACATGGAAAGGTACCCAACAACTCATGTCCTGTTATAGTTAGTTGTTTATGGATAGCTCCTCCACTTCCAATGTGTTTATAATGTGAAAATAAGGAACCCAATGTTTTCCCTTTCCTATATGAGAATTGGCATTGTTCTCCCAAAAAACATCTGAGTTGTTCATTGGCCAAAAGAATATTCCAATGTTTATTTATGATGTCCCTAACAGCATAATAGTTCCTGCCATATGTGGTAATAAACCTAATAGTAGAAGTTCCTGAGTCTTCAGATGGAATCTTATAGTCCAACAATGTTTTTCTGTTCAAGTGGGATGATCGTGTCCATGCATTGTTAATGTCTTCAAGTTTATACCCTCTGTTGACAAATCTACGACAAAGATCAAGACTGGCAACATCATAATCTGTTTTGTTGGAACTAAGGCGTTTCATACACATAAATTGTGACACCGGGATATTCCTGATGGTATGGCGTGGGTGCATGCTTGTAACATGAAGTAAAGTGTTATATTGGGGGTACTTGCGAAACACTCGGGTAGTCAAAGTATGGTCTGGATTCCTAGATATAGTCACATCCAGAAAATTGATGGTTTGCAAATCAGAAGTGATAGAGAATTCAATGCCCCAGATGTTGTTTAAATATTCAACAAATTCCTGCAGATATCCAGCATCCGCACGCCATACCATCCAGCAATCATCCAGGTACCTACGCCAAATGTCCATTTCAACCAAATATATATTATGGGAATCATCATAGATCATACATTCCTCAAAAAACGCCATGAACAGATTGGTGTAGATAGGAGCAAAAGAAGCCCCCATAGCTGTACCTTGGAGCTGCCAGTAGCATTGGCCTTGAAAATAGAAGACATTTTTGTAGAGTACATGTTCTGTCATGCAGATAAGTAATGTGTTGAACCCTGGTGTATATAGTCCAGCTCTTTCCAACCAATATTTGAGAGCTTGTAAACCAGCCCAGTGTGGTATGCTGGTATATAATGCTTTAACATCTAATGAGCACATTAACCACCCTGGCTCCAATTGTGTGTCCTCGATAATTTTGAGGAACTGTGTAGTATCCTGCAGCCTTGCCCCGACCAAACTCAAAAGTGGTTTAAGATAATGTGTCAGAAAAGCAGACAGGGGTTCAGTTAAGGATCCAATACCTGAAACAATCTGTCTACCCGGAGGGTTGGTTAATGATTTGTGTATTTTGGGTAATAAATAAAGAATTTGCTTTCGAGGGTCCTTAACTGAAAGTTGAGAAACACAACCCTTGGTAATAATACCTTCCTCACATGCTAGGTTCAAAAATGAATCAATTTCTTTTTTAAAATTCAGCGTAGGGTCAATGGGCATGTTCATATAGCATGCAGTGTTGGATAACTGAGATAAACCTTCTTGCAGATAGTCACTCATATTTTGAACCACCACTGCCCCACCTTTGTCTGCGGATAATATGACAATGTCCTTATTGTTACGTAACTGTTGAAGGGCAGTGTTCTCTGGCTGTGAGAGGTTATGTCCCATCATAGTATATCCTAGATTTTGAAAATGTAGGTCCCTAAAGACAGACTGCATAAAGATGGACACATGCTTATTCATAGGTGGTTGAAAATTAGATTTGCCAAATCTAAATTCATTAGATCTTTGAGTTGTATTATCTGTAAAAAAAACAACTTTAGATTTAAACTTCGACAAAAATTGATAATATCTGTAACTATATGATACTCATCAGAAAAAAAGCCAGGTATAAAATTGAGCCCTTTATTCAAAAGAAACTGATCACAAGACAAACTGACATTCGACAAGTTCAAAACATTGTGGATTGGTTGCTGAGATTGACTTGTATTAAAAAGTTCTGGATTAATCCTTCTATCTGTGAGCCAGTTTGCAACCCACCTAGTGATATAGGGGCTGATGCCTAGCTTAGTGAGTTTTACTATGATTCCTGAGTGGGGAATGGTATCAAAGGCCTTGGCCAGATCAAGGTAGGCTGTATGAACCACCTTGCCTTCATCCAGAGCTCTGGTGATTGACTGAAAGAAGTCGACCAGGTTGAGCTGGCATGATCTACCCTTCACAAAACCAAACTGTGTGGGATCCAGAGGTTGGAGATTCCCTATATGTCCTTCTGTTCCTGTGTTGCAGTATTCTAGTTGTGGAATTTCCTGCCCTCAGGCGACTCGTATATCTGCTCCTATACAAAAGCTTCAGTTTGGCTGTTGCAGCATGTTTGGGACGTCAGACATAAGGCCATAAACCAGGGGCCTTAAATGTGATGTCTGCACGTTGTATCCTCAGAACTTTTCAGCCGCAGATGACCTATGCATCGTACGATGGCTCTTTCTCAGACATCGCATCAGTAAAGCTAAGTAACCCATTGGGTTCTTGTTTTGCCAATTGTTATTGCTTAGGCTTCGTTGTAGCCTTTAGCTGATGTCAGTTAAAAAGGAAAAGTGCCAGTGCGGATGCCAGATACCCCATAAAGACGCCCATGATAGGTTAGTTTTTTTTGCTTAGGCCGGGAGCACAACTGTTCCACCTACTCAATTTGCCAATCATTTGTGCTGAAGACCCTATGCAGCCATTTGGCCACTTTAAACCTCTACCTAGAAAAGCAACACCTAGAAAAGCAACACCTTAAACAGTTAGCCCATAAAATGGATCCCACATCGGAGGCCGCATCCAAACCTCCGCGCAAGAAGGCCAAGATTCCTAGGCCTTCTTTGCCTGCCGCTTTGCTACCCGAGGCCCCACCAACTGCCGATCTAAGAGTTGGAGTGCCTGGCGGATCCGTCGACTTTAACAACGTCCTTTGAGGAAGCCATTGCACAGCCAGCTACCGGCAGGTCCTTGGAACCTACCCAGACACCGACTACTGTTGATGTCAAGGGGGAACCAGATTCTGTTCTACTTCCGACCGGGATCCAGACTTCAGAAATGTTGACCTCAAAACCTGACTCCAGGCCGGTTCATACTTCCACCCCGGCCAAAAAGAATCAGAAAACCAAGCATACCTCCTCCTCTGCAGAAGCCTTACCGGATTGGGAGGCCTTCACTTCCTCTCTCATGCAGGCCTTTATGGCCCTTGGGCAGTCAGCCTCAACCTCCACTACTCTGCCTTTACTGAGCCTTAGGCTTGCATCTGCCTCTTTCCTCCCCATGACCTCTCATGTTAGGGAGAAAGAGCATGATTCTTCCTTTCCTTCATCAGAGGAATCTATTTCATGTACATCCCAGCTTACTTCTCCCCAGGAGCATTATTCTCCTGATGAGTCTGTGAAAGGGGATTCTCCCCCTTAGGATATTACCTTTGGTGAGACCATCACCAAGATGAAAGATTACTTCAAATGGGATACTTCCCAATTGACTGACACCCAAAAGAGGTACTTTTAGTTGCTTCAAGTAGAATCCCGCTCCCCTTTGGCTGTCCCTCTGGTTCTACCTGCTTACTTGGATGCCTTTAATTCAGCTTCTAAGGCCCCAGACTCCCTGCCACTGCCCCTGAAGTGCCCTGACCACTTCTATGAAGTGCCAGAGGAGCACACATTCCAAGTTAAAACCACCCTTGGTGGACCCAGCTTTGATTTCCGTTGCCCCTGAGAAACAGTCTAGACTGCTGCCTTCCAACTCCCTCCTACCCACGGATAAAGATAGCAAATATGTGGATAGGATGGGAAAGAAGGTATACACATTTTCCACTTTGGCTTTCAGAGCCGTAAATTATCAGACCCACATGGCTAAGTATGCTCTAGACTTGGTGTCTCAAGCCTCCTCCATGCTGGTTTCTATTCCTGACAGTCCCATTAAGGCTGACATTTCCTCCAAACTGCCCTGGGCCCAGCAAGTAGCCAGGCACTCTATTAGATGCAGCTACGATGCTGCAGAAGCATCTGCCTGCTCTGCAGCATCTGCTTCTGTCCTCAGGAGAATACTCCTGGCTTAGACTCAAGAATCTGCCAGAAGACTTCAAGTCAAAGATCTTGGACGCCCCCCTGGATCACAATTTCCTTTTTGGAAAACAGTCTGCAGACCTCTTCAAGAATCTGCAGGAAAAAAGTAAAGAATTACAGGACATCAAACATCTGCTGGTATCCCCCATTCCCCAAGTATTACAGGAACTACCCTGCTAAAACCAGATCTGATGTTGTTAATCCTCATTCATTCCTTATGCATGGGTATTGGTTCCGAGCTCGGAACCGAGCCGGCCATTTTCCAAGCTTGCTTCAGCTTCAAACTCTCGAGCTGAACTCTTACCCACAATCCCCCCTCTCCCTGTTACCTCAGATTTTGTTTGCCTCATTGCCTTCCGGTCGTGTTAAGCCACTTCTCTTGAGCTAAGTACAGTCAATTGTTGTTTAATTGCTTTACAAATTACTTTTCTGTCAGAAAAGTTGATATTTTATTGTCTCTTGCCCTATCGCATCTAGTGTTCACAATTTCCTCAGGTTTTTTTCTGTCCTTTACCTACCCTTTTTTACTGTGAGGTAATTTTCTTTTTACCATCGTTGGTAATCCCTTTCTCTTCATACCTTCGGGTACTCTCTTGTACCATTGCTTGTACTTTCCTATTAGTTAATATGGCAGATAAAAAAAAGGTAGTCCAGGGTTTAAGCGGTGTTCTGATTGTGGACACAAACTGCCTACTTCTGATGCACACTCTTTGTGTTTATTGTTTGGGAGCTTCCCATTTATCTGTTGAACCACCTTGTACTATATGTGAAAACTTTTCTAATAGAACTTTGTTAGAAAGGAAAAATAAGCTGATACTGAAGGGACTTCTAAAATCTCCCTTTTCAGAGGCTATTTCTGGGTCAGCGGTCTCGACCCCTCCTAAAGCCCATAAGAAAATGGATGTTTCTTCTAAGGCTAAATCCTTGCCTTCATCCCTGGCTGGGGACTCTCACCAACCAAAACCTAAAAAGGCTAAAATTTCGGCACTGGAGCTCTCTGTCAGCCCCAATGCTTTCGGTGCCCAGACCTTCGGCACCGTGGCCTTCGGCTCCGTCCTCTCCTGCAGCCTTCTACATATCGGCACAGAGGGTCTCCTTGGTTCAGACCATTACCACTGTATTGGCACCGACCGTTCAGTCGGCGCAGACCTTGATCGCGTCGGCTCCGCGATCTTCCTCAGAACCAAGGCCTTTATTGTTGACTCCAGTTTTGTCTGTTCCAGCTTCGGCACCGACAAGCACTTCAGCACCGATCCCTGTGTCGGTGCTGAAAATGACATCAGCACCGATGACTACTTCTGTGCAGACTACAGTAGTTCAGTCTTTTTCAGCACTGTTGTCCTTGGTACGGTCAGATGAGATGGGCACCGAGTCTGCCTCTTTTGTGGACAGGCCTGTTTCTCCCTGAATCTTTGTGAGGTCCACTAGAAGTCTTTCCGAACATGGTGTTGCATCTTGCAGACCAGGCATTCCTGGCCAGAGGTATTCCACCCCCCAGGAACTATCCTTCCTTGGGAGATGATCACCCATCTCCAAAGACACCTTCTTTATTCCCCTCCTTCATTGCCTTTGAAGTCCATGGATATAGTACATTCTTCCCCTTCTGAGGTTCCCTTTATGGATCTCACTAAGTAACCGCAGTTGCCTTCATGCAGGGAAGTTTTGCCATGGCCTAGGATGTCAGCTGTGAGATGCATAGCTTGCTGCTCCACAGCCATCCAGGGACTCAGAGTCGGTAGGTTGAGCCAGTTAGGGGAGGAGTGCCCCCTGACCTAGACATATACTCCTCTCCAGGTGGACCAGCCTTCCAACTGATGGAGAAGGCTTTTGCTGCTGCTGGCGATACCGGACTGTCTATACCTCCGCCCTCCTCTGGTACACTGGTTTCACAAGTTGCACCTAGCGGACACTGGATGCAAGGGCCTCAGGACATATTCCCTCAGGAATCCCCTTTTCCGTTGTCTTCCCCAGCTTCTCCCACTGAGGAGGTCCACCGAAAAAGTTTGTGTAAGAGGAAGCACATGGACTCCACAGAGGAGTCCCTCACTGAAGAGACAGATTTTGATGAGGGGGAAGGATCCCCTCGGTCACCCTCTGAGGTATCCTTTGGCGATATCCTTAAAATCCTGAAACAGAGAGGTGACTGGCAGCCCCCTAATCCGACACCTGAGGAATCTGTGTTTCCTGCAGGCCTTTCGCGCCCGGCCCCCTACCTCCTGGGTTACTCCACCTGCCGATGAACTTGTCAAGTTCATCGTGCAGCGTGCTTGGAAGGCCCCTGATACTGTTGAAGCTATTCCCCGGAGGCCAGATAAGATCTTGTCCCCTCCTGCTTTAGATCCCCATTGGTCCAAAGGTCTTCCTGTAGATGCTTTGGTGGTGGCGGCCGCAACAAAAAAGGATCTGTCAGAAGAAGAAAGCCAGACTGTCCATCCACCTAACAGAGTCCCGGCCCTGGACAGAATAGGAAAGAGCACACCTTTGCTTCAGTGACCTTTGCTATCAGGTCCCTGAATTATGTGGCACATTTTACCAGGCTTCAAAGAGATTTGGTTTCTTAGCTCTCTGAAACCTTAGCTGGTGCATTGTCTGATGAGATCCGTGACAAAGTGGCCTCTCAGCTGGCCACCATTGAGTCTATATCTAACTCCTCTATGCGATTTGATATCTCGCGCATCAGAAGGAGCAGCTAGAGCGACGGGTTCAGCTGCGGTCTTAAGACGACACGCCTGGATGTGCCTGTGCAACTTCGCGGAACCTTTTAAGTCTTCCCTTCTTAATATCCCCCATTGAACCCTCCTTGTTATTTGGGCCCAAAGTTAAAAGCACACTGGCCAGATGTGAACAAGACAGTAAGACCCTTTTTACTGTAGGTGTCCGTTATTCTTCCCCTCAATGTGCTTTCTCCTGAAACCAAAAGAGTGGGAAGATACGGTTCAAGAAATCTCAGGATGTTCTTCGTCTTCCCTTGCTGCAGTCCTGACTATTGGGTATAGTCCGCGTCCCAGTCGGCCCGAATACCAGAGTATAAGGCTGACGTCGGTCATGGCGCCTTAGACTGACGTCAGTACGTCAGGGTACTAATGCGCATGACCGACGTCATTTCCTCAGTCTTTTTTGCCGCATGGTCCGATGCAGAAGCAATTTTGCGAGTGCAGGTTGGCGTTCTGAGATTTTCCGAAACCGGAGTTTCAGACCGAAACAGAGTTGGCTAAGTAACCCGTTAGGGAACATTTTGGTTTTTCTTGCCTCAGTATTTAACGGATGTCAGAAAAAGTGAATAACTGTATTTCTTGTGGGAAGCAGATACCGCATAGGGATTATCATACATTGTGTATACCTTGTTTAGGGCCTGAGCACGGCGTTGTTGGTTGCGCTCTTGTGCTAGATTTAACAAGCGCACTATTAAGAGGAGGCTTGATTGTGCTAGGTTAGTGTTTGGGAAGCGTTGCAATTATAATATGCCGTCGGATGCTCCGGCCCGCTTCATCCAAGAAGCGCAAGGACAAAACAGTGAAGCCTAGGGGTGAGGAACCGGCAGTCCCGGACGTCGGTTCTCTGGAAGGCTCAGGGGAGCCAGAGGTTTTGCCAGGAGTCTCTATGGAGTCTCAGGCAGATACTTTACTGTTACAGGATGTGCCCTCTCAGGAGGTAGGCCAGGCTGAGGGGGCTTCTCAGGTGACTGTTCTTCCCTCTCTTCCCAAGGTAGTTAGGGCCTCTCCTTCTGTTGCCAAAGCTTCTTTTAGAGGTAGGCCAAGTTCAGCTTCTGTGGGGGCTTCTCCTAGCATTTCGGGCTCTGTGCCTAAGAAACATATGCTTAAAATGGCAGAAGATTTGATTACTTTGATTAGAGGTTCTATGCCCCGCCTGATAAGAGGCCTAGGGTGGAACAGGAGTTTGATAGTTTTGAACAGTGTTCACAGGCTTCAGAGTCTTCTGTGGAAGACTTGCAAGAGTTTCCTGCTTATTCTGATTCTGATGTGGATGATTCCACTCCTACAGCTTCTCCTCCTGAGGATTTTTCATTTTCAGAGACTCTTCACTCCATGAGGGAGCACTTTAAATGGGAAGGCCAGGATTACTCTGATTCCAGGAAAAGGCTTAGGGAATTCTTGTTTTTACCCCAGCATAGGCCCTTAGCTATTCCTCCTGTGTTGAATGTGGTGGAGGATGTTTTTGCAGAGGCTTCCCTGAACCCTGACTCCTTGCCTCCTGCTCCTGTTAAGCCTGATAGGTATTATAGGGTGCCCGAAGCTCATAAGTATTTATTTAAGAGTCCCAGGGCGGACCCAGAAACTGTTTCTCAGGGGCCTAAAGGTGTTAAAGCTTCTGTGGTTAAAAATCCTGTACCCTCTGATAAAGAGGCAAGGGCTTTGGATAGGTGGGGTAAGAAAGTATATACTTCTTCCACTCTAGCCATGAGGCGTTGAATTGTCAGTTTCATATGCTGAAATATCAGAATTATCTCCTTTCACAATTGAAATCTAAGGTGGATGCTTTGGCGGAAGGTATTGAGTGTAAAGAATTGCTGGATTTGGTTCATGTGTCTGAACAAGTGGGTAAGCATTCTTTGCAGTGTGGTTTTGATGCTGTACAGGCCTCCTCGAGGGTGGCTGCTACTAGTTCTGTTCTTCGCAGACATGCCTGGTTGAAGGATCAGAATTTAGCTGAGCATGTTAAGACCAGGATTTTGGATGCTCCTTTACAGTCTGATGTGTTGTTTGGACCGCCTGTGGAAGCAGTTTTAAAGAAAATGGAGGACAAAGCTAAGTCTATGCAGACTGTTAAAGATTTTTGCAGGTGCAGCCTCCAAGTTTAGTAGAAATTGGCCTGCTAAGGGGTGGACATATCCTGCTTATGGCTCCCAGTCTAGGGGTAGGTCTAGCCGTGGTAGGGGCAGGGCTCAAGGTTCGTTTAGGCCTAGATCAGACAGTTCACCTGCTCAGACTTCTGGTGAGGGCAGGGGTCAGTCCTTTCGTAAGCAGAACCAATGACCTGCCTTTTCAGCTGCCAGTGGACTCTCGTCTGGCAGCTCCTTTGGGAGGAAGATTGTCTCTTTTCAAAGAAAATTGGGATTTAATCACTCAAGACAGATGGGTGCTGGATATCATTCATCACGGTTACAGATTTTATTTCCACACAATGCCCCTTTCAAAGGCATGCCAGATGTTCCTCCTCCACAAAGAATAGAGGCTCACAAGCAAGTTTCTCAGTTACTCCAGATAGGGGCCATTCAGCCAGTCCCTGTATCAGAAAGGGGCCTAGGAGTTTATTCTCGCCTGTTCCTAGTACCAAAGAAGGGGAACACGTGGAGACCAATTTTGGATTTATCTATCCTCAACACTTATCTGGACATTCCCAAGTTCAAGATGTTGGCGTTACAGCAACTGTTACCTCTGCTGGGCAAGGATCACTGGATGGTAACTTTGGATCTCAAGGAAGCCTACCTTCATGTGCCTATAAGGCTAAGTTGCAGAAAGTATCTGCGATTTGAACTGGAGATTTTCATTATCAGTTCTCTGCATTGCCCTTTGGCTTATCTACTGCGCCCAGAGTATTCACAAAGGTTCTGGCTCCAGTGATAGCTTACTTCAGGCTTCAAGGCATTCAAATCTATCCTTACTTGGACGACTGCCTGATTCTGGCTCAAGAAAAGGAAGACCTTCTACAGCATCTGGAATATGTCATAGCAGTGCTAAGATGCCTAGGGTATTCTGTGAGCGAAATAAAGTCCAGTCTAGTACCCTCTCAAGACATGTGCTTTCTGGGTGTGAGACTGAATACAGCAGCCCAGATGGCCTTTTTAACCCCGGACAAACAAAAGAGTCTGTCACTTTACTTCCATCAACTATCTCATCAGTCCGTGCTGACTGCAAGGACAGTCCTTCAAGCATTAGGGTTCATGGCATCTTGTATTCTGGTGCTTCCCAATGCCAAACTGCATATGAGGAAGCTGCAATGGTATCTCAAAAATGTATGGACACAGCACTGCCAAGATTTCGACACTGTCATTCATATAATACCTTGCCTTCAAAAGGAATTCTTGTGGTGGGCTCAGGAATGTCACCTAAACAAGGGACTCTCTGTGACCCGGCCAGAGGCGAGTCAGATTTTAACGACAGATGCCTCGGACACTGCTTGGGAGCTCATCTAAATGGAAAGTGGATACAAGACAAGTGGCCTGCCAGACTACAGCATCTACATATCAACATGAAGGAGATGTTAGCAGTCCAGTTTGCATTGATGGCGTTCAAGGAGTTACTTCTTCCAGGGCAGGTGTTGATTCTAACAGACAACACAACTGTCATGTGGTACATCAACAAGCAAGGGGGAACACATTCTTATCCTCTATGCAGGCAAGCAATGATTTTATGGGAGACTGCGTTAAGCCTGCAACTGACTCTTCAGGCAAGGTTTCTGCCAGGAGCACAGAACTCCCTAGCAGATGTATTAAGCAGACAAATCATGGATCCCCACGAGTGGAAACTGGATCTTCATGTATTTCAGAAATTGACAGTGTCATGGGGAACTCCAGACATAGATCTGTTAGCTTCTCCACTAAACCACCAGCTGCCAAAGTATTGCACAAAGGGGTTTCATCACACAGCTTGGAAAGTGGATGCTCTGTCTTTCAGTTGGAAAAACCTTCATGTCTATGCCTTTCCACCTCTGCCTCTTCTTCCAAAGGTATTATTAAAGGTCAGACAAGACAGGCCAAGGATGATTTTGATAGCTCCAGATTGGCCTCGGCAACACTGGTACCCACTTCTAAGGAGTCTTGTAAAGAAGCCTCCATGGCCTTTACCTCTGATTCCTCATCTGTTATCTCAGAAGGACGGTCATCTGCTCAATGTCAAGCTTCAATCTCTTCATCTCACAGCTTGGCATATTCTGTGTTGAAGCACAGCAGGTCTCAGCTTCCTCAACAAGTTTTAAATGTGATTATGGAAGCTAGAAGGCCTAGTACTAGGAGAGTGTCATGAAAAATGGAAGAGATTTTTATTTTGGAGTACAGCAAAGAATTTGGAGATTTCAGAGCCTAATTTGAGTGTGGCTCTTCAATATCTTACTGAATTATTGGACAAAGGTTTGTCCTTCTCTTCCATAAAGATTCATGCTGCAGCAATTTCAGCTCACTATGATTGTGACCCACCTTTGTTTTCGCATCCTTTGTTCAAGCAGTTTCTTAGAGGGGCAAAGAATATAAGACCCCCGTAGAGCTCCTACTCCTGCTTGGGATCTCAATTTTGTGTTGGAAAAACTTACTCTACAACCTTTTGAGCCTGCAGCTACTGCTGAATTGAAATATTTGTCATGGAAGACTGCTTTTCTGTTGGCTATTACTTCTGCAAGAAGGGTGTCTGAGTTGCAGGCCCTTATGGCAGTAGAGCCCTTTTGGTTTTCCATAAGGACAGGGTTTCATTACGTACTAATCCTTCCTTTATGCCTAAGGTGGTTTCTAGTGTGGCTTTAAACCAAACTATTCATTTGCCTACGTTTTTGCAGATCCTCAAAATAAAGGGAAAAGATTTTGCACACTTTAGATGTGCACAGGCAATTGCGTTATTATTTGAGCAGGACTAAAGATTTTAGGCAGTCTCAGCAGTTACTTGTTTCTTTTGCTTTGAGTTCACAGGGCAAGCCTGTGTCAAAACAAACTATTTCTAGGTGGATTGGCTTTTGCATTGCATTTTGTTATTCCCATCATGGCAAAGAGGTTCCAGCTGGGATTAGGCCTCATTCCACTAGGGCTACTGCCACTTCAACAGCATTTCTAAGGGGGGTGGCAACTAAGGATATTCTGGAAGCAGCTACTTGGAGTTCAGTGCATACTTTCTCTAGGCATTATCACCTGCCTATATACTCTAAGACTAGGGCTGGTTTTGCCACAGCTGTTTTACAAGGCATGTTGTCAGCTCCTGCTACTTTATAATTTGCCAGCCTCCCTTACCTCTGCTTTGGGATTCTACCCAATAGTCAGGACTGCAGCAAGGGAAGACGAAGAACATAGTACAGTTTTGTACCTACCATAAATGTAGATGTTCGAGGATTCCCTTGCTGCAGTCCAATTTACCCTCCCTCCTTCCCCTCTGTGTTTCAGGGTGGTTGTGTAGGTGAGTTTACATACTTATATTTTTTGTATATATTGCTGTATATATTGTACATGTATTTTGGTGCAGGTTGTTTTTGGGACTTGTCTTTTTGGGTCTTCTGACATCTGGGGCAAGAAAAGACTGAGGAAATGACGTCGGTCATGCGCATTAGTACCCTGACGTACTGACGTCAGTCTAAGGCGCCATGACCGACGTCAGCCTTATACTCTGGTATTCGGGCCGACTGGGACGCGGACTATACCCAATAGTCAGGACTGCAGCAAGGGAATCCTCGAACATCTACATTTATGGTAGGTACAAAACTGTACTGTCCTTTCCATGACACACAGGCCAAATTCTCCCCCAGAGGCAGAGGGGGAAACTCACAGGGAAGACACTCCTTTCGGGGCACCGCGTAACCAGGGTTCCAGGGATTCTTTCCCTGGTCAGTCCTGTCAGCGCTCCTGAAGACCGGCCCAACTCCTTAACTCTGGAGGTGGTTGGGGAACATTTCACCTTGTACCCTTCTGCCTGGCTAACCATCACCACTGATTCTTGGGTACAAAGGATCATAAACAGAGGTTATCATATCCCCTTCGATCTTTGTCCCATCCCTTCAAAAAATCTTCCTGACGTTCCACCCAGTCAAAGGGAAGAAGCAGCACTAGAGACAGAAAAGCTGCTAAGAAAGAGTCATCTAAATAGTCCCTCCAGACCAGATAGGATCCGGATTCTACTCGACTATTTTTGGTGCCAAAGAAAACCGGGGAGTGGAGACCAATTTTGGATCTCAATGGTATTGAACAAGTTTGTGAGAGTACAAAAATTCCAGATGGTCACTATACAGTCTATCCTCCCGCTTTTGGAAAAAGGTGATTGGATATGCTCTATAGATCTTCAAGATGCGTACTACCAAGTAAAGGTGGACAGACCATCAAGAAGATTTCTGTGCTTCCGTGCAGGAGTCAGTCACTGCCAGCTCAGAGTACTGCCCTTCGGACTCTCTGCAGCCCCCAGAGTGTTCACAAAGTGCATGGCAGTTGTCACAGCTCGCTTGTGACTTCAGGGATTCCAGGTGTTTCCATACCTAGACGACTGGCTCATTTCCGCCCCCACCAGACATCTACTGGAAAAAGCCCTGGCATACTCTCTCCTTGCTGCTCAAAGGCTAGGCATAACCATAAACTGGCAGAAATCCAACCTCACCCCATCTCAGTCGACATAATTCATAGGGGTTATCTTGGACACAAAAAAACTGCAGAGCTGCTATTCCAGAGCACAGAATTTTAAGGATAAAGCAACAACTAATTCCAATCCTTTCAAAGGAAAAATCTATGACTCACTCTGTTCTACAGCTGTTGGGTTCCATGGCAGCCTCCATCACCATTGTTCCCCTGGCCAGGTTTCACATGAGGCTTTTACAATGGCTACTGCTCACCCAATGGTATCCTTTTCAGCATCCTCTTTCAGCCATGATTCGAGTAACCCACAGGTGCAAACAGGATTTAAATTGGTGGATGACACACAATCTCTCACAATGGTCTCGCCCCTTTTCCCCCCCAGCAACCCAAGGCCACAGTGACCACAGATGCCTCCCTGATGGGGTGGGGGGGCTATGTCAGGGACAGACAGTCCAAAGCACTTGGTCCCAACTGGAGGCCCATCTGCATATAAATGTTCTAGAGCTGAGGGCGGTGCTTCTGGTGTTGCAAGCATTCCATCCGCTACTGCCATCTGGGACAATTGCGATTCAATCAGACAACATGGTGGTGGTCTGGTACATCAACAAGCAAGGTGGAACCAAATCTTACCCCCTTTGTCGAGAGGCCATGAGGATATGGCAATGGGCGATGGCTACCAACCATTTTCATCTAGCAACGCACATTCCCAGGAGTTCAAACGTGATAGCAGACAGATTCAGCAGGTGCATTTTTCAACCTCACAAGTGGTCCCTGAATCCCTTGATAGCGGTGGAGATCTTCCACCGCTGGGGCCGTCCTTGCTGCGACCTCTTTGCATCCCCGACCAACTACAAATGCAGCAACTACTTCGCCCTGATTCCCCCTCCTGGACAGTCACCCAGGGACACTCTAGTCCACGATTGGCCCTCGGGTCTTCTCTACGCATTTCTGCCCTTTCCTCTCATTCCCCAGTTTCTGAAGAAAGCCCGGCGGTTGAAGAGCAAGGTAATCCTCATAGCACCATATTGACCTGGACAGATTTGGTTCCCATTCCTTTGGCCTCACCTACTAGATCTACCATGGATTCTCCATCCAATCCTGGAGTTGATCTCACACCCACAGAACCTGATTCATCTCAATCTGAACAGCCTGAAGCTAATGGCTTGGCTACTCCAATTCCCTTGATTGCCAGGCAGAATGATCTTTCTTTACCAGTACGTGATATTCTCATTGCCTCTCAAGTCTTCCACTAGAATTACTTATCTGAGCAAATGGAAAAGATTTACCTGTTGGCTGAAAGATAAACAGGTAGACCCCTTTTCAGCACCAGTGTTGATAATACTAGACTATCTGGCCGACCTGTTTCAATCGGGTCTATCGGCCTCTACCATTAGAGTTCATTTGGCTGCAATTCTAATTTTCATGAGGGTGTCCAAGATTCCTCTCCTGTCCCATAAATTGTGCAAGACCTTCATAAAAGGTGTGAATCATCTGAAGTCACCTTTTAGAGAACATATTCAACCATGGGATTTATCATTAGTTCTACAAGCTCTGACAATGGCACCTTTCAAACCAGCCTCTTTTTGCAACCTCAAGTATTTGTCATGGAAAACTTTTTGTTTTTGGTCGCTGTTACTTCTGCCAGACGTATTTCTGAACTTCAAGCCTTATGTATCAAGAGTCCATACTTGATTTTTCATAGAGATAGTGTCTCTGAGAACTAATCCGTCATTTCTGCCTAAAGTGATCTCTGAAATGTCCATTAATCAAGCCATTGAATTGCCAGTTTTCTTTCCCAACCATTCAAACAGAGGAGAGTATTGTCTGCATACCCTAGATATACACAGGCAAATCCATTTTACTTATACAAGACTAAACCCTTTCGTAAATCTGACCAGTTAGTTTTTGCTTTTTCTTGATCTAGATTAGGATCTGCTGTTGCTAAGGTCACATTAGCTAGATGGTTAAAGGACTGTGTGACCTTTATTTACACACAGCGTAATATCTCGTTGCCTATTACCATAAAAGCTCATTCAACAAGGTCTGTGGCAACTTGTGCTGCCTTCCATGCCAGAGCTTCTTTACATGACATCTGTGCAGCTACAACTTGGGCCACGCCTCATACCTTCATCAATCATTACAAATTGGATTTGGCCTCCAGGGGAAGAGCATCTTTCAGTTCTATGGTGCTCAGGAATGTCCTTCCATGAGATCCTCCCAGGAATAGAGGTAACTGGGCGACTCTGTCCCATGCGTAAGGAATGAACGAGGATTAACAATATCAGATAAAGAAGTTATGTCTTACCATAACGTTCCATCTGTATTGTTACTCCTCGTTCAGTCATTACGACCCTCCCTCCTTCCCCCTCCTGTGGTTTCTAGTGGATGTCACCATCCAGTTCTCTTAGGTTATTTGACCAGAGGTAGCCTCTACTTTCTTTAACTTGTAAACTCAATCTGAGGTAACAGGGAGAGGGGGATTGTGGGTAAGAGTTTAGCTCGAGAGTTTGAAGCTGACGCAAGCTTGGAAAATGGCCAGCTCGGAACCGATACCCATGCATAATGACTGAACGAGGATCAACAATACAGATGGAACGTTATGGTAAGACATAACTTCTTTTTTGGTAAGGTGTAACCCTCCACAGATAGCTTCTTCTTCTTCTTCTTCCAGGTCTAGAAGAGGGACAAGAAGACCTACCATGTCCAAACCTACTGCACCACCTCCTCAGTCCAGACCATCCTTTCATGACAGAGGAGGTCCCAGTAATGCGTGACTGCCTTGGCCACCTACCACTTTCTGCACACCTTCCCCCACTGTCTCCCCTTCTGGCAGTCCATCACCACAGACACATGGGTCCTATCCATTATCCAAAAAGTGTACTTCCTGTCCTGGAAAGAAAAAACACCCAGGAAAAGGTATTCCATTTCTCCCATAAAACTAAATTCATCTCCTGCCACAAGTTTTGTCAGACCTGTTAAAGCTAGGCACCATAGAACCTGTCCTCTCAGGACATGAAGGAAAGGGATTCTACTCCCGTCTCTTCCTGGTCCCCAAAAAAGATGGCCCCTGGAGACCCACCTTAGATCTCTCCTTTCTAAATCTCCACCTTCAGCTACCCACCTTCAAAATGCCCTAACTTCCCACTCTGCTGCCACTTATTCCAGCCAAGGCCTTTATGGCCACCTTGGACCTAAAAGCAGCCTACCTACACATACCCATCAGGACTTCCCACAGACAATTCATGCGTTTCTCTGGCCCTTCCTCTCATTTCCAATTTACTGCCTTGCTCTTTGGTTTATCCACTGCCCCCTGAGTATTTATAAAGTGCCTAGCCCCAGCCATTGCCTTCTGCAGAACTCAGAAAATCCAGATTTACCCATATCTGGATGACATCCTAATACTAGCAGAGTCTTAAGATACCCTCTCAAGGCATCAAGTACTTCACCATGTCCCTTTTGCAAAATCTAGGGTTCACCATCAACCTTCCAAAGTCCTTCTTGAACCCAGACCAGGACAAGATTTTCCTAGGCTGCAGAGTCAGAATGGATAAATGAAGGCCTTTCTCCCCCATGACAAGGTTCTGTCCTTTACTTCCCACTTCAAGGAAATCCTACACTCCCAGAAGGTGACGGCAAGGCTATTTCTTTGTCTCCTAGGCTTAATGGCAGCAACCATCCCCATGCTACCTCTGGCTAGAATGCACATGCCCAAGCTACAGTGGTACCTCAAAAACATTTGGTCCCAACACCTACATCACTTAAAACAGGTTATTCCCCTCTTTCCCTGTCTAAAGACAGAAATCAGCTGGTGGATCCAGCAAGTCCAACTAAACCCGGGATTCCCACCACTTCTCCCCACCCCAACTCAAACAGTGCATACAGATGCCTCAAATTCAGGTTGGGGGTGACACTAGTGTCCTACAGGTTTCAAGAAAAGTGGCACCCTTCTCTACAGGCCAAACACATCCAATGTCAGGGAAATGACAGCAGTCTTCCTAGCTCTAAAGACCTTTATCCCCCTTCTTGTACCAGGGGTGCTTTTGATAGTTACCGACAATACCACTGTTATGTGGTACCTCATCAAACCGGGCGGAACAAAGGCCGATCAGCTGTGCAGACTGATCCTGATGATATGGGACCTCTTGACATCTTCAAGTTCTGAGGATTGTGCATGCAGACGTCACATTTAAGGCCCCTGGTTTATGGCCTAATGTCTGACATCCCATGAACACTACAGCGGCCAAGCTGAAGCTTTTGTATAGGAGCCGACGTGCAAGTCGCCTGAGGGCAGGAAATCCCACAACTAGAATACTGCATCATGGAAGAGGACATCCTATGGTTATGGTGAGATTTTACACAACTATTTTATCTTTCTTTATTAGGTCCATGATGATGCATTCCATAGCTTTGCATATCAGACTCGTCAGGCTAATGGGGGCGATAGTTCCCAGGGTCTGTAGTCACTCCTCCTTTGTGGAGAGGGATGACTGTAACAGTGCACATTCGGTAGGGACAAAGCCTGAGGTGAGGCTGTGACTGAAAAGGGCACACAGGTAAGGTGCCAATTCACTATGTAGTTCATGTAGAACATACAGGGATATTGTCAGGTTCCATAGAAGCTGTATTCTTGGTCTTGGACAGTGCTGTTTTAACCTGTGTAGCAGTAATACTGGTGCCTGGCAATCTACTGGTATGATTGGCTCTTTGGGGGGGGGGTAAAGTTGGCACAGACTCTGTCAGCCAGTATATTGGCAATATCTGTTGGCTCAGTATAGGAGGTACCATTGTGCAGTAACTCAGAGCAAATCTGGATATTGCCATGGAGATTCTTTACTTAACTATAGAAGGCCTTGTCTTTGTCTTAACTAACTGCTGCAATTCTGTTTTCATACCTAGCTTTAGAGGATTTGATGAAGCATCTCAACTTTTTGTTGAGGCTGATAAGGGAGTTTTCCCAGTCTTAGGACTTCACTTTATTCCGTATCAGTTTCCTCCTCCTGTTGTAAAGTTTGTTTATGGCAGGGGACCACCAGATTGGCTTCCATTTTTTTGGAGGAGAGCGTCTTTGTTCTATTGGGTATGGCGAGATCCATGCATTTGTGTACATATTCGTACAGTCCATTGGTGTATGATTCGGCAGTCATGCAACTTTTTTCCATTTGCATGGGTGCCGTGAAGTTAGCCGAGTCTATATCATATGAGTGAATCTCACAAATTGCGAACGCTCATAATATCAAGCGTACCGGACCTCAAACTTCCTATTTTGGGGGGTGCAGCCCCCACACCCCCTACTAAATATATATTTCAACTCCAAGATCACACTGCAGTGAGGAAAGGGCAAATATCCCGTTCTTCACTGTACTGCGATCTCAGAAAAAGAACTTCGAGGTCTGGTACGTTCGATGATATGAGCGTTCGCAATTTGTGTGATTAGCTCATATGATATAGCTCCAGGTTAGCCACCTCTGTTTTTAGGAGCCCAAAATTAGCTTTGGAGAAGATGTTCATCGTGTTACACTGCTGCAGTCATTACACTTGGGTTATCCTGCCGTCAGGCGGTCCCGCAGTCGGCCAGAGTTCCAAAGTCTTGGTCCGGCGTTGGTTGCTGTCGCTTCTTCCCTGACGTCAGTGCGGAGTTGACTGTTGGTTTAGAGCAGCGGTCGCCCATGTTAGTAATGACCAGGTCAAGGATGTTGCTACCTCTTCAAGCCTTTTCAGGATATAAAATTAATGAAGACAAAACAAAGGCTGTAGTAATAAATTATGTATCCACACATGAATTGGTTCAGCAATACCCATTTTTATGGAGGGCATAAGATGATGTTTAGGTATATGGATTAAAAAGATCTGTTATGGCAGCTAAGGATATGTGGGAAGAAACTAAAAAGATTACACAAAAGCTGAGTATGGATAGTAAGATACAAGTAGTGAAAATATTTCAATCCCTGTAGTTTTATGTACAGATCAGGCATATTTTTATCAACCAGAGATGAAGCTGTGGACAGTAACAGGGTTAAACGAATTTATTTGGAACGGGAAAAGAGCAAGAGTCAAGTGAGATAAGTTGATCATCCCATAGAACAGGGTGGTTTAGGATCTTCTGTTTTATATGAATACTTTAGGGCTATGCATTTAAAGCTTACATACATAACACCAGCTGAAAGTTATAAATCAGAGTGGAAAGGGATGACCGATATGGGCTTTCCTACTAGGAATTGATAATCAGAATATAGTCAGAGAAAGGGATAAGGGGAGTCCTAGAAGGCTTTCAACACCATCCCCCACTCTGGAATTATAGATAAGCTCACTAAACTAGGTATAAATCACCATGTCACAGGATGGGTTGCCAACTGGCTCTCAGACAGAACCCACACTGTGAAAATAGCAGACTCCAAGTCCGACTTCAGACCAGTGACAAGTGGAGTACCACAGGGTTCAGTCTTGGGTCCTCTCCTGTTTGGTATCCATTTCTCTGAAGTACAGGGTAACACAGAAGGTCTTTGCTAACAAAGTTTGCAGATGGCTGCAAACTAGGAGCCATAATTGAAACTCCTAACGATGTGGACATACTACAAAAGGGCCTCACTGAGACAGATGCCTGGTGTCAAAGCCATGGCCTGAAGCTCAATGTCAAAAAGTGTATTGTCACCCCCTTTGGTAAAAACTCTGTACCCATGAACTACCACATAAATGATAGTCTACTTAACGCTGAAAGTGTGATAAGAGACCTTGGGACACAGGTGGATAGTAGTCTCTCCTTTGATGATCACATAGTCACAGTGGTCAGGAAATCCTTCTACGGGGCTCACCTCATCACAAAAGCTTTCTCATCCAGAAAAAAAGAGGTCATTGTTCCCCTCTACTCATCACTCATTAGACCCATTATAGACTACAACCCTCCCTTTTGGTAAGTACCTCACAAGACATCTACAACTGGAAAGGTCACAGAAATACCTCACAAAGAGGATTACTGGCCTCAAAGAGATGCCCTATGCAGACAGTCTCAAAAAACTCCAGCTTTACTCCGTCACATATTGCCTACTCAGAGGCGATCTCTGCCTAACATACAAAGCTATGTCAAACCCAGAGCTGTTGGACATGCTCCACTTAAAGAAATCCCTCCGTACTACACGCTCTAGGGACCTAAACCTTGTCACCACAATAAACAGAACATGCTGGAGGGATAGATTCCTGTCTCGGAGACTTCCCATACTCTGGAACAGACTACCTATCTATGTCAAACAGAGCTCCTCATTAGCACTCTTCAAGAAAAATCTTGATGATTGGATGGGAGATAGGAAATTCACCCCGGGGATCACTTCTGTGGCTTTGCTCGACAGGGGCACAGGAAAATAATTTTCTTGGGTGGCGAAAGCCAGGGTACCTCTTTGGCTAGGCTTATATAGGCCCTAGGGCTAACAGCCTAGTACCTACCTATGAACCTAAGTGAAGGACCAGCTCTGGTAGAGTTTTTGAGCCTAGAACAAAGGCCACTATTAAAGGGGATAATTTAGTAGGGTATATAAAATATTGCAAGATAACAATAAGAATCAGTGGGAGGAGGTTAGAAAAGATTGAAAAGAAGCTGGAAAAGCAATTTACAAAGGAACAATAACAGGGCATACGTATGTTTCCCAAGTATGCAACAGAATCCAGAAGGCTTAGGATTTTTCCTTGGAAGTGTGTGCATAGGTATTTTATACCTCGAGTAGACTTCAAAGAATTTTCGTTTGGTAGATGACAATTACTGTAGAGGTGTGATGGAAAGGAGAGAGAGAGAAATGGGAATGTGTTTTGGGGAGTATCATGAGTTGATTTTAAAACTACACTACCACATAGTCAGTTAAATATAGAGAAAACAAATTGCTGTAACTAAGGAATGATTCTTTCTTGAGTTGGGACACAGGATCTGAACTGCCTAGACATTGTAAGGCTTAATTAAATTTAATGATATTGGCTGCCAAAAAACAATACTAGAAAATGGAAGTTAAAATCTTCAACTGTAATTGAAGTATTGAATATTGTTATAATAACTAGAAGCGAGGTTTTTAGGTTAGGGAAGGAGTAAATTACATAGAAGTAAATGGGATTTATTGGAGCAGTACATTCAGAATAATGTAAAGTGTGAGGATCAAGACAAGGCAGGAATTGAACAGTGTAATGTTGGAGTGCATGACAGTTGTAATGAATAAAACATACTATTTATAATGCTTGAAAAAAAGTTTTCTTTTCTATTAATGTATTTGTGCTTATGTTTTGAGTGATAATTTGATAAAGGTGTTTAAAAAAATTGCCCATAGTGCCCCTGGTAATAGCAGCTCTGGCACTCTGCTCAGTGTCACGGGTTTGTGGTGCACTGTCCACAGGAAGTCCTTGGAGGGTGGGGCCCTGGCAGCCACCTTAATTGCTTCTGTTATAATCTGTTTCTGGTGCTGGGCCAAGAACATTTGCCCTTTTTCTAGCATGTGGGCTGTCCAATGGCAAAAGAACTGCTTGAGTCAAAGTAGAAGAAAGGCTTTTGGGGTCCTTGAAACTTCATTGCAGACAAATTGGTGGTGAAACTAAGAAAACTGTTGAGCAGAGTGCAGATGGAGAGTGAGACCATTACCCAGCTAACTCCCATCTATGCTTTAGTTTCCCGTTTTTTTTTTTGAAGCCTATTGCATGTTCCTACAAACTATATTCCAGGTATTGGGGCTGGACTGTGTCCTATCCACTTTGGAAGCATAGAATGAGGAGTGGTCACTTCTTTTCTTACTAACTAGGACTCTGAAACTGATGATGTATGTGAACCAAATAGCAAAAAACTCCGAACTGACACAACTTGTAAAACCCTACTTTAATATAAATGGTGAGTGCTTTTGCAGTGTATAATACTGCTTTAGACCATTGTAAAACAAAACAAGGAAATAGTTTAAAAAGCATATGACCCAATCAAATTCTCAAGTTAAAATCACGATACAAATCATTCATTCATTCAGTCTGTCAATCAGGAAGTCTTAGCATAACCGATAAAATCAGTTATGCAGACCCAGCCTCCAAACGCTAGTAACATGATTGGTATGTCAGCAACTAATCACGTAACAGAGATAAACACCAGTGAAATAATTTCAAGATGCCAAGCCCCCAGAATTAATGCTGTAATGGGCGTAATTTCAAAACAGGCACCAGTGCAACCCATTCATTCAAGCTGGGTTCGGCAAATGCTTTTAAACGTAGAATTCATTCCTGTTCCACTTACTCAGTTTTATTTTTCAAGTCACGGTCTCTGTCATTAACTTAAACAATTTCCAATACAAAAAAATTAAAAGTGTGTTTTACACTACAATCCCGTACATGTTTTGCTAAAGCGTTTGTTTCTTTCCCCTTCGATACATCATTATGATGCTCTAAAATTCTGTCCATAAAAACTGTTTGTTTTTCCGAAATAAAATGCATTACAGAAGGAACAAGCTGAGTAAGTGACATTTTTAGTCCCAACAGTTAGCAAAAAAGTCCATTATAATATCAAAGCCATTTATTTTATGTATAAAAGATGTACAGTTTAAAATAGTTGCATGCTGACAATGAGTTGCACTTAAATGTGCCTTTACATTCTGAAACAGGATAGGTGTCTTTCTTTTGATTTCTTTAACACAGCTGCTGTTTTAAAGATGGATTGTGAATCTACAGTCTTCCTAATAACTGGCTCAGCTAATAAAATAGACCAATGCTTCCTAAAAAATCGTAGACAATGTTTACATCATTAGAAAATGTAAGAGTAGGTCTATTCCTAACAGAACTTGTAGACACATGCCGAATCTCATTATTTCTTCTACAAAAGTAGTCTCCCCTTATCATTCTTAGTTTTCAAAACTTTAGCTGTACAGCGTTCATCTTCTAAGGTGCTGTAGCCCCATCTAGAAACTCAGCTTTAAAGCTATAGAAAGCTTCCATGAGATCAGCATCATTGTCATGAAGAATCATGAGTCTGAAGAATTGACTTTTCAGTACACCACATTGGCATAGCTGTTGGCACATGATGTGCCCATCGCTGAGCCTGTTTTCTGCATGTAGTATTTACTGTTAAACATGAAAATATTGTTCACCAAAATTAATTCTAATGTACAGATCAGTTCTATCTTGTTTGGTGTGGAGTCAGATTTAGTAGTCAAGAAACTCCTAACACTTTATATCCCTAAAGCATTCAGAATAACGGTTAATAAAGATGCTACATCTAATGGAACAAACAATATTTTTTGACATATCAAAAGAGGAAGCCCATTCATAAAGAGCTTGTAAAAAAATCCTTTGCATCTCTCAGCACTGTGGTAGTACTATCAAGGATTGGTCTTAATATCTTCCCTACATAAGTGGAGAAAGGTTCGGTAACCCAGCCCCTACGCGAAAGAATAGGTCTCTTAGGAGGTGTAACAGAGTCCTTATGAAATCTTGGGGAGCCCATAGAAAAATGGTGTTACCAGAAATTCAATAAAGAAGTAATTATGTAATTCAGACTCAATCAGACCTGTCAGCATTAAATCATAAATAAAAACATGAGCTCTGTCATCATATTCTTTCTCAGAATGTTTTGCTATGCACTTGTAAGTCTCTTCATCATCTAGCATTGTGTACATGCTGTTTAGCTAATGGTACTTGTCCTTCACTACAGTGCCTCCACCCTTATCTGCTGGTCGAAATTCAAGATGGGTGGCATGCAGAAGTTCATTCAAGGCAGATCTTTCCTCAATAGTGAGATTATAGAAATTGTGCTTATGTGGAATAGAGATTTGTTTCTGTATATCCTCATCACACATATTAACAAAGGCTTTGACAAATTTGTTAGAAACAGGCATAAATGTACTAGGTTTCTTGAACCCAGGTCCGACGTTAGATTGTTCTGTAAACAGCAGTGACAAACAAATATTCTTAGCAAAAAAAAGTCTCAAGTCAGTCAAAATTTTATTCATATAAGAAGTTTGACTAGGAATAAAACTGAGCTCTTTATTTAGAATGGATGCCCGATGTTCTGATCAAGTATATGAGGAAATGTTGGACACTGATTTGTTCAATGCTTTTTCCTCATTTTCATCAGGCCTAATTGTGTCATGTATTAAACACGACCCCTCCTGATCAGACTCCATGACTGGCTCTTCCTGAAGTCCTGATGTTCTTCATGTTTCACTGTTGCAGTCATCACACTTGGGTTATCCTGCCAGGGGTAGACCTCAGTTAGCTCGAATACCAGAGGTTTAGTATTTCTGCGTCTGTTGCTGTCGCTCCAGGACTGACATCAGGTCATCAGTTGTATAAAATCAGGCAGCAGACGCCATTATATCAGTCTTTCTTGCCGAGGAGCCCAAAGCAGAAGCAGTTCGCATGAGTGCCAGTCAGATGCTACCTGAGTTTTCATTCTGAATTGAAGGTGAAGTCTTCTAAAGCTAAATACCCTGTTGGGGATCCTCTTTTCTTGTTCTAACCGATGTCAGAAAATGTTAACAATTGTCTCGCCTGTGGAAAGCAAATACCACACCGAGAGTTCCATTCTTACTGCGTCACCTGTTTAGGCCCAGACCACGATGTCCCTTGCTATTGCTTTTGTGCTTTGTTCAGCGCCAGAACTATACATCTTCGGACCCTTATTGTAGCTAAATATTTCCACACTCAGTCCTCGTATTCTGATGTGGCTTCAGTAAGCCATCCGACTACTGATCTTCTGAAAAAACGTAAGGATAAAGACAGAGACAGACCGCACAGGTCCAGAACTACAGATGACATTTCCATTAAGCTAGTAGTCAGTTCTCCGGTCCTCGGTGAGGCACTTTCAAAGCACCTGATGCCTGCTACTTTGGATTTGCAGGCCGCTACAGAAACCCATTCGGAATCCAGTATGCCGTGAGACTGTTCTTCGACTAAGGATCCTGCGGATGTCTCTACCTTGGATGGGTCCAGAGCCGCTGAGCGGGCACCGGCTTCCGAGGAAGTTCTTCGCACTAACAATACTCGACACAAACCGATGACTTCTTTCCCCGTCTTCAGTTCTTTCTAAAACCACTGAGTTTCTAAGGCCCAGGGTACGAACTACACCTAAAAAGCCGACGACCCAAGCTCAGGCACCTGCTTCTATGCCTCAATCTCAAATGCTTAAAATGGCATAAGACCTTATTATGCTCATTAGGGGATGCTAGGCTACCCCTTCCAAAAGTAGACTTGTCCTCAGTAGTTTTATCTGAACAGGGGTCCGATGACTCTGAGGTTTCTGAATATGAAGACATGCAACCCCTCTCTGCTTATGAGGATTCTGATGCAGAGGAATCCAGTCCTCCTGCCTCTCCTCCAGAGGATTTTTCATGTGGTGAAACCCTACATAGTTTAAGGGAGCATTTCCAGTGGGAATGTCAGGACTATCCTCAGTCAAAAAAGTGTCTCGGGGAATTCTTAGATTTACCACAGCACAGACTTTTAGCCATTCCTCCTGTCCTGGATGTTGTGGATGATGTTTTTATGGAATCCAGTTTGACTCCTGACAGCCTTTCTCCTGCTTCCAGGAAACCTGACGGGTACTACAAAGTCCCTGACTCTCACAAATTCCTTTTCAAAAATCCTACTGCTGACCCAGCTAATAATCCCACTCCATCTGACAGGGATTCCTGAGCTTTAGAACGATTGGGTAAAAAAGTATGCACCTCTGCAACTAGGGTTACCACCTGTCCCAGTTTGTGAGGGACAGTCCCTCTTTGGGCAGTTGTGTCCTGACAAAAAATTTTAAAAATGTCAAATGTCCTGAGATTTTAGGACAAAATTATTTCCTATATTTTATGTAATAGTTGCATAAAACAGTTATTCTGTATCTAAAATACCTAAATGTTATAAGAAACAGAATAAGCAACTAAAATGCTACAAGAATAAGCTTTTATTTAGGCAAAAAAGTTAAGTTCTATCCTTTGTACTGACTGTGGGTATGTATCAGCCTGTAAAATCTGATGTTTGTACCGAAAATGTCCCACTTTGGCCATTTGAAAAGGTGGCAACCCTATCTGCAACTCTTACTATTAGAGCACTAAATTGTCAGTTCCACATGCTGAAATAGCAGCATACCATGGAACTCCTCAAACAAAAAATATCTTCCTTTCCTGCTTGTGCAGAAAATAATTACAAGAGCTTATGCATTCTGCAAGCTGAGTTACTAGGCACACCTTGCATTGTGGCTTTGACGCCCTAGAAGCATCTTGCAGGGCAGCAGTCACTGGTTTCTGTCCTTAGAAGATTTGCTTGGCTTAAGGAACAGACCTTGCCAGACCATGTCAAATCAAAATTATTGGACGCACCATTGAACAAAGACAATTTGTTTGGCACCAAGGCAGAAGAGGTCTTAAAGATGGAAAAAAATCTAAATCTATGCAGACAGTTAAATACTTTTTACAGGTCCAGCCTCCGAGGTTCAGTAGGCATTGCCCCTCCAAGCACTGGTCCTTTCTGGCCCCCTCCAGGCCAGCTCAGCCTTGACACAGGGGAAGCAGACCCCCTCCGGACAGCAGTCCCAGGGAATGCAGAGATCTAAGCAATGGAGTTCCTCCACTTCAAAAACAGGGAGTGCTAAGCCACCCCCTTTTGGTAAGAACTCACAATAACTTTACAGCTTCACCCCTTACCTCTGCCCACCTGCTTGTGCCCCTAGGAGGAAACTCTCCTTCCATGCAAACTTGGGCCTCTATTACCAATGACCGATGGGTCCTCAACATAGTGTCCCAGGGATACAAATGTTATTTCCACACACTGCCAACCCCAAAAGGGTTCCCAGATCTTCCTCCACACCAGTAGACAGAGACCAAAAAGCAAGTCCTTTCCCCCCCTCTCCATGAGGGCAATACAGCATGATGTTAAGTTGTCAATCTCGCCTTCATTCTTGCTGGATGGGTTCGGAGCCGATCCTCGGCTCCGACTCGGCACTTGCTTTAGCTTAGGAACTCCTTTTACCAGCTCGAGGCAACCCTATATCCCATGATGCAAGGCGGAACTACCTCAGATCTCGTTTGCCGCTTAGCGAAAGAGGTCTCCTTTACCAGCAGAGGTAAGTGAATTTCTTGTCAAAGAAAGAGAAGCTTAGTTAGGGTTTTATTTTTCCCTTTTAGTCATAGTATAGTCTGTAGTAGTTTTACAGCCCACCCTATTCCCTTGTTTTAAAACTTTTATACCCTTTTTAAACTTTTAGTGTAAAGTTTTAGTTAGGCCTAAACCCCAGTTGTTAATCCCTTCCTGTGTGTTTGTGTAGGGGATTAATTTTGTGTGTTTGTTGGGGTTTGTGTGTGTTTTCTTCCTCCTAGGATATGTCTAGGGAAGGCAAGGTCTCAGGCTTCAAGAAGTGTGACTCGTGCTGTCAGAAAATGTCTCTGACAGACGGTCACACTTCTTGTGTTTATTGCCTGGGGCCTTTGCACCTGCAGGACTCCTGTGCTTTGTGTCACTCTTTTAGCCAGAGAGTCCTGCAGGAGAGAAGGAATAAACTTATCCTCCATGGCTTACTTAAGCCAGAAGGTTCTCCCTCTAAAGCAGGGTCTGGGAAACCTTCTAAGCCACCGAAGGCTCAGGCTTCAGTTTCCAAGCCTCCTCCGGTGGCTCCGGCTTCGTCGGAGCCGAGATCGGCTCCGGCTGGAACCGATGTATCTGCCTCGAAAGTAGTGGGTTCGGTGCCGGCTGGCTCCGATACCTTATCTACTGTAGCCTTGTCGGCTCCGGCTGGAGCCGACACTTTATCCAGCATCGGAGCCGAGAAACCTTCGACTCCATCTGGTGTTCAGGGGACTTCGGCTCCGATGGCTCCGTCCCGAAAGAGATATCGGTCCCCTTCATTACTGAGTATCCACTCGGCTCCGGGGTCTCCCCTTTTGTCGGAGCGGAGCCATCGGAGCTGATCTTCGAGATCTTCCAGGCTGTCTGACCACGACTTGGAGAGGGTGGTAAGCAGGTTGTTGAAGTCTCAGGCACTGGCCCAAATGCTCCATAGCCCGTCTCAACAGACTTCGGCTATAGCCTCACCCCTTGAACTTCCTCCTCCGACTCCACTTCAGAGTTCGGAGCCGGAGCTTCTCGGGACAGCGACTGTTTCGGTGCCGGAGCCGATACATCCTTCGGCTCCGTCATCCTCGGCTCCGATCTCCTCCTTGAGACCTTCCTTGGAGGGATCCGGTCGTCGGGTTTCCCTTGTCGGCTCCGAGGGGGCTAGTGGCATCGGACCCTTGTCCGACCCCGCTCTCCCTCTCGGGGCTTCGGCTTTGGTAAGCTCATCGGCCTCGGAACCTTCCCTCTCAGTGGAGCCGGGCATTCCTGTTTCCTCGGAGCGGGGATATTCCGGCCTCCCGGGGAGGGGAGCCTTTGAGGTGATGAGGAGTGTCCTGGCCTCTGAGCCTGGTCAACGGTCCATCCCTCTAGCTCCTCCCTCATCAGTGCCTGCAGACGCCTCTTGCCAGCCTCTTGCTCTCAGGCCCAGGGATCCATCGCCCCAGGTTTCCCCATTGGGAATTTCCTCCTCTTCCGAGGTTTCTCCTGATCCTGCAGGGGAACCCCCTCGGAAGAGGACGTGTAAGAGGAAACACACGGACTCCCCTGAGTCTACTACATCTGATACTGACTTAGATGAGTCGGAGGGTTCCCCACGGTCCCCTCTGAGGATGTCTCCTTTTCAGACATCCTTGAGCTCCTCAAACAGAGGGGAATTGGCCCTCCATTGACCCCTCCGAGGATGAGTCGGTATACCTGGAGGCTTTTGGATCCCGACCCTCCACCTCCTGGGTGTCTCCGGCTTTCGACCCACTGGTGCAGGTAGTGGCTCGGAAGGCGTGGGCGGCTCCAGATTCTGTGGAACCTGTCCCCAGGAGACCATCCAAATTCATCACGGCCCCACGGACAAACAGTTCCTTTCCAAGGGTGTCTCTGTGGATGCTATGGTGGTGGCGGCGGCCACTAAGAAGGAACTGGCGGATCCTTCAGTACCTGTCCATCCTCCTAACAAGGACTCTAGGACCATGGACAGGTATGGAAAGCGGATGTTTTCTTCAGCGACTTTTGCTATGCGTTCGCTGAATTATCTTTGTCACTTCACCAGGCTTCAACGAGATATTCTCAAAGAACTGGGTGAAGTAGTCCAGGATCCTTCTGCTGCTGGGGCTCAGGAAAAGATTGCCTCGCAGCTTGCAATCCTGAATTCCATATCTAACTCCTCCATGCGGCTCATATCCTATGCGGCCGATGGAGCGAGCAGGGCCGCAGGCACAGGAGTTGCTCTTAGACGCCAAGCCTGGATGCGGCTTTGTAATTTTGCGGACCCCTTTAAGGCGTCCTTCACTAATACCCCCTTTGATGGTTCGGCTTTGTTCGGACCTCAGGTGAAGGATACCTTGACCAGGTGTGAGCAGGACGGTAAAACTCTTTCTGCCGTTGGAGTCCAGTTTTCCACTCC
The DNA here is from genome assembly GCF_019279795.1 of Protopterus annectens. Taxonomy (NCBI): domain Eukaryota; kingdom Metazoa; phylum Chordata; order Ceratodontiformes; family Protopteridae; genus Protopterus; species Protopterus annectens. The sequence continues at coordinate 189,073,351 of NC_056739.1, read as the reverse complement.
TTCTAGACCTTATCCCAAGGGTCAGAAGGGGGGGAAGATGTGGTTCCGAAAAGCCCAAGGAGCTACACCGGATGCACGTGGTCAGTTTACCCCCAGAGGCAGAGGGGGTAACAATAATAGACGCCGCCCTAGAGGCAGGGGGGGTCCTCAGAACCAGGGCAACAGGGAGTCTCTTCCTGAGAGCCCTTTCAGCATCCCTGAGGTGTTGTCCACCCTTGGAGGCAGTCGGGGGAAGGATTTCGCTGTACCCAGTAGCCTGGCAATCCCTATCTCAAGAGAGTTGGGTACAGTCGATCATATCCGAGGGTTACAAAATCCCCTTCGAAAGGTTTCCCGTACCTCTACAATCCCTTCCAGACATCTCACCCGGTCAAAGGGATTTGGCAGAACAGGAGGTTTCAAAGCTCCTAGAAAAAAGAGCCATCCAGACTGTGCCAGCAGACCAGGTAGGATCCGGCGTCTACTCGAGATTCTTTTGGTCCCCAAAAGGACGGGAGATTGGAGACCAATATTAGACCTGAGCAATCTAAACAGATTTGTCAAGAAGGCAAGATTCCGGATGGTCACGCTTCAGTCCATTCTGCCCTTTCTGGGCAAGGACAACTGGATGTGCTCTATAGACCTTCAGGATGCGTACTATCACATAAAGATTCACAGACGCTCCAGAAGGTTTCTCCGCTTTCGGCTAGGGACCAGTCATTACCAATTCAGAGCACTGCCCTTTGGCCTCACTTCAGCCCCCAGAGTGTTCACCAAATGCATGGCAGTGGTCACAGCTCATCTGAGACGTCAGGGATTCCAGGTGTTTCCCTACTTGGACGACTGGCTCCTCTCCGCCACCACCAAGTGTCAGCTTCTTCAGTCCAGAGACTACACTCTACAGCTTTGCAGGAGTTTGGGAATTTCAGTAAATTTCGAAAAATCTTCTCTGCTGCCTTGCCAATCTATCACCTTTATAGGCGCAGAATTAAACACCGTCAAAATGATAGCCAGACTAACAGAGCAAAGAATTCTGGACATCCAAAAATTTGTTCGGCTTCTATTGCAAAGCAACAAGATCAAAGCCAGATTTATACTGAAGGTTCTAGGTCTTATGGCTGCGGCCATTGTTCTTCTACCACTGGCTCGCTTCCACATGCGTCTTCTGCAGTGGATGCTATTCACGCAGTGGTCGTACCACAGTCTCCCGATGAGGCACGAAATCTTGGTCACACAGTCGTGCAGAGCTCATCTGAACTGGTGGATATCTTCCCCTCTTCTTCATCAGGGCCAACCCTTTGTTCCCCCTCCTCCAGTTGCCACAGTCACTACGGATGCCTCTCTGATCGGGTGGGGGGGCATTATCAGGGCAGGATGGTCCACGGGACGTGGCAACCCATAGAATACCATCTGCACATAAATGTCCTGGAGATGAGAGCAGTGCTTTTAACGTTGCAAGCCCTCAACGACTTTCTTCCCACGGGGACTATTGCAGTACAAACGGGCAACATGTCCGTGGTCTGGTACATCAACAAACAGGGCGGGACCAGGTCCTATCCGTTATGTCGAGAAGCTCTCAGACTTTGGCAATGGGCGATCTCTTCTCAGCGGTTTCTGATAGCAACGCACATCCCGGCAGGTCCAACCTTTTAGCGGACAGGCTGAGCAGATCCATTCTGATGCCTCACGAGTGGTCTCTCAATCAATCTGTAGTGGATCAGATTTTTCTGAAGTGGGGCACTCCTTGTTGCGATCTTTTTGCTACTCCGCAAAACAAGAAGTGCCCGATTTTTCACTCTTTTCCCCTTCCAGGCCAACCCCTGAGAGACTCCTAACCCAGGACTGGCCCCGGGACTTCTGTACGCTTTTCCTCCCTTTCCCTTGATTCCACAAGTCATTCAGAAAGCCACCGTTTTGAGAGCCAAGTTGATCCTCATTGCCCCATATTGGCCTCGACAAATTTGGTTTCCGTCTCTGCATCGTCACCTTCTGGTGCAGCCCTGGCATCTGGACCCAGTTCCGGATCTCTTGATCCACCAGTCGGGTCAGCAGCACCGAGCCATTCATTCTCTCAACCTCACTGCTTGGTTGCTCCACTTCCTACCCTAGCCAGGCTACCGATGATTTCGAACTCAGTCAGAGACATTTTAGTGTCTTCTTTAAAGTCATCCACTAGGACTGTTTATGCTAGCAAGTGGCGACGTTTTTCTATTTGGGCAAATTCCAAAAATATTGATCCCTTTACTGCTCCTGTACATTCGGTTTTAGATTTCCTGGCGGAGGTTTTTCATTCAGGATCCTCGTCATCTACAGTCAAAGTACAACTGGCTGCTATTTCCAAGTATCATGTTGGCTTGCATGACAATAACATTATGTCTCATAGATTATGCAAGGCCTTTCTGAGAGGAGATTTTCTCCTAAAACCACCTATAAAGCATCCTCCTCCGCAATGGGATCTAAACTTAATGTTGGCATCCTTGATACTACCTCCCTTCGAACCGTCTGCTTCATGTTCTTTGAAATTATTGACCTGGAAAACTATATTTTTACTGGCTGTCACTTCTGCAAGAAGAGTTTCCGAGATTCAAGCTCTCTGCATTCGTTCCCCTTATTTGGTTTTTCATAAGGACAGGGTATCATTAAGAACTAACCCTTCCTTTCTTCCCAAAGTCGTATCTCAAACCAACATTAACCAATCTATAGACCTACCAGTCTTTTTCCCAAACTATTCCGACAGAGCTGAACAGAAACTGCATTTTTGGATGTCCATCGTCAGCTCAGGTACTATTTGCATAGAACTAAACAATTCAGAAAATCGGACCAATTATTTGTCTCCTATGCAGAAAACAGGATAGGTCTTCCAGTCTCTAAAGTGACCTTATCCAGATGGTTAACTTCCACTATTTCCTATGTATACTCTCTCAGAGGCAAGCAGCTATCTTCTAAGCCAAAAGCACACTCAACCAGGAGTCTATCCACTTCTGCAGCTTTTCAGGATAGACTACCCATTGATACCATTTGTGCAGCAGCTACTTGGGCTACGCCTCATACCTTTGTCTCTCATTACAAATTGGACTTGGCCTCCAGAGATAGGGCCAGTTTTGGTTCCACAGTTCTCAAGAGTCTGTTCCATTGAGCCACCCGGGATACAGGTGCTAGGGACACGGTCCCATCCAGCAAGAATGAAGGCGAGATTGACAACTTAACATTTAGAAGTTATGTACCTACCATAACGTTCCATGTTAGTTGTCTTCTCTCGCCTTCTTTCTTGCGTCCCTCCTTCCCCCTGGCCTGGACAGATCTTGAAGAGTTCCTATTAGGTTGTTTCCTCCTGAGCCTTCATATGAGGACTTCTATTAGGATCTTATGTTCCTAATTATGTTAGGATAGTCTTTAGCAGGGTAGGTTAGCTACCAAATGAGATCTGAGGTAGTTCCGCCTTGCATCATGGGATATAGGGTTGCCTCGAGCTGGTAAAAGGAGTTCCTAAGCTAAAGCAAGTGCCGAGTCGGAGCCGAGGATCGGCTCCGAACCCATCCAGCAAGAAAGAAGGCGAGAGAAGACAACTAACATGGAACGTTATGGTAGGTACATAACTTCTAATTTCTGCAGACCAGATAGGCCAAGGTTTCTATTCCAGACTCTTCCTGGTACCCAGTGAAGAGGGCACCGGGCGCCCAATCCCCAATCTCTCCATTCTAAACACCTTTCTGGTGATACCAAAATTCAGAATGCTCACCCTCCAGCAGTTTCTTCCTATACTTTCCAAGGATGCTTGATTAGCCACAGTAGACCTAAAAGAGGGCCTACCTAAACATCCCAATCAGGGAATCTTGCAGGAAATGTCTGTTTCAGGGCAGGATCTATGCACTTTCATTTTTCTGCACTTCCTTTTGGCTTATCCACTGCTACCAGAGTTTTCACAAAATGCCTGGCTCCAGACATTGCTTTTTGGAGACAAAGAAATATTTAAATTTGCCCCTACTTAGACGATTGCCTGATTCAGGCAAACAGGAAAAGCTGTTATACCACCTGACCTTTGTAAAGAACCTACTGACCTCCCTGGGGTATACTATCAATGAAAAGAAGTCAAAACTAGGCTCTACACAAAAAAATTGTATTCCTGGGAGCAAGCCTGGATACAGCATCCCAGATGGCATTCCTTACTCCAGAAAAACTGTAAAAAAAACAGAAAAATAAGTGTGGACCTCTTGGGTTTTCGATCCTGAGTGATGCCTGCCCGGATGGAAGGAATAACCAATTTTACAAAGCCTTTCACTCTTGATCCTAAACGGTGAACAGACTTCCACGTGTAGTCTGTAGTGGAGCTAGCTCTAAAAAGAGCTGTTTTAGCCCTGTGGGCAGCTGGAGCTCTATATAGAGCTGTTACAGATCTCTATGAGCTCTGAGAAGAGCTGTTTTGTGTTTAGAATGCCCTTTCGGGCAGATGCGGTAGTTCTAAAAAGAACTGTTTTGTTTGGTTCACCGAAGCTGTGTCTTTGCCTCCGGCTGGTCTTACCGAAGCTGATACAGATTTCTGTGAGCTCTGAGAAGGGCCGATTTGTGTTTTGAATGCCCGTTCGGGTGTTGGTGGTAGCTCTAATAAGAACTTTTTTGTTTTATTCTTCAATGTGTCTCCGGTTGCTCTTACCAGAGCTTTTACAGATCTCTGTGAGCTCTGTGAAGAGCTGTTTGGTGTACTGTGAGCTCTGAGAAGAGCTGTTTGGTGTAAGGTGCAGATCCATGTGAGCTCTGAAAAGAGCTGTTTTGTGTATGGACACAATGGGCTCTGGGAAGAGCTGCTGTTGTCTCTTTCAGCGTTCCGCAGTGGTGTCGATCTCCGTTGTCCTTCTTGAACAGATCTTCGGTTCTTTTGCTATGTGTGAGTCCTAAAAAGGACTATTTGTGCGCTCCCCAAGCACTGGTCAGAATGACCTGAGAGCTTTTGCTGTGCTGCTTTTATGCTACTGTGGAGGGGGCGTGGTTGAGAGATGTCCAATGAGAAGTGACTAGTTGGGGGTGTGGCCCTAGTAGGCCTACAAGGTGAAGACGGACCTGGTTGGAAGCATCTCCTTCCTCTTATTTAGTTCCTTTTTATTATCCAGCTACTTGTTCATATGTGCCATTCCTAACCTCCAGCAATGCGTTGGAGCCTTTTGCTTTGTCACGATTATACCTGTGTTTGAAAAAAACTGTACTAAAACTTAAATTTAAATGTAACCAAAAAATAAAAAATAATAAAAATTAAAAATAAATTTAAAATTAAATTTAAATTTAAAATTAAAATTGAACTGTAAAACTCTGGGGTTGCTGACTATAGTTCTAAATCTAGACTTGCCATTACCATCTGTAAAACATTGGAAGCAAGCTTGGTTCTGAGAATGATTCTGAGATGTCCGGCGCTTTCGGGGCAGATAGGAAGGTAGCCTGTCTGCTGCTCCATCAGGGAAGAGCGTACATTAGGTAGTAAAAAGTTAACTGTAGTTTGACATTGAAATTTCACCTTTTAAATTAAAAATAATTAAAAGTTGAGCTAACAATTGTAACTTCTGTGAGGGCTGATACATTAACTTACTGGAATTTTAGTTCTGCTTATAAACAATTAATGTTCAAAAAATGAATACATTATGCCTTATACCAGTGAGAAAACAGTGAGCGAAATAGATAGCATATCTTACTAGGAGCCGATTAGTTGTAGTTAGCATGGTTAAGTGCCCTGAGGTTCAGGACTGGGGTGATGGTCTCCATGTAGTTGAGACCCGGAGGGTGCCTTGCTTCAAGTTGTATCTGCCAGATAAGTTCTTTTTTCTCTAATCTTGAATTGAAGTCCCCATTGAAAGGGATCTTCTCCAGCTGTTCGAGTATCAGGAACTTAAATCTTTCGTGTCCTGGTTTTTTTGTTGCATGTGTTGCTAGTTTATTTGTCGGTATCTTGTGCCTGATGTCGTATAGGTGTTTGGCAATCCTGGTTTTGAGGGCATTGATGGTCTTGCCCACGTAGAAGGCTTGACATTTGCAGCAGTTTGCTCTGTAGACAACACCTTCTGTGTTGCAGCCTCTGAATGCTCTTGTGGTTATTGTTTTTTTATTGTTGGGGCAGTAGAAGCGGTCCGTGCCTGCCATGTATTTACAGTAGAAGCAGGGGGATAAGTCGCTACATGGATAGGTGCCGTATCTGTCGAGTTGTCTTGGTGGGGGTCTCTCGAGGTGGTCTTTTAGGTTGGGTCCTCTTTTCATCGTGAACCCTGGTGCTTCAGGGAAGATGTGTCCAAAAGATCTGTTTGAAGCGATGATGGTCCAGTTTTCACTGATGATCTTTTGTATGTCCTTATAGTCCGTGGAGAAATGTAAAATAAAGTTGAGCCTATGTTTGTTTTCATACCTGTTTTTAGTCCCTAGGCTCTGTTGAAGTATGCATGGTTTTTCCTTTCTGTTGTTCGTGATGGGGTCCAGAATCTGGTGCAGAGACCTGTCCGTGTAGCCTCTGGCGAGGAAATCATTTTCCAGGTCTTTAATGTTGTGGAGAAAGTCGTTAAGGTCTTTGGTGATTCTGGAGATTCTGAGTCCCTGTGATTTTATCACGTTTCTTTTGAGCTTGTACGGGTGCATGCTGCTGCTGTGGAGTAAAAAGTTTACTCTTGTAGGTTTCCTGTACAAGTTGTGGTTGAAGTCGTTGCTGCTGGTGTTCTTGGAAAGGAGCAGGTCCAGGAATTCGACTTGTATTGGGCTGGTGTTGGTGGTGAACCTAAGGAAGCTGGTGCTGCTGTTGATGTGGTCTAGGAAGTCTGTAGTTTCTGGGGGTCCCATTCCAAACTTAAAAGATGTCAATGAAACGGAAGTAGCACCCCATGTCCTTGTAGAACTCAGAGTTGTATACGTGGTCTTCTTCCCATTTTCTTAAAGCCGTGTTAGCTAGGCTTGGGGCCATGGCTGCTCCCATTGCAATTCCTGTGGTTTGTCGGTAGGTTTGACCATTGAAGCGGAAGTAGTTGTTGAGAATAAGTGAGAGGATTTTTCCATATTTGTCTGTTTCTCCAATAACTGTTGCATTGTCTTTGTTGTAGGCCTCTACCATTGCCCTGATGCAGTAATCTTGTGGAAGCACTGTGTAAAAGGCCTCCATGTCGATGGTGACTAAAATGGCTTCTTCTGTGAGGCGAATGTCCTTGATTCTGTTGAGAAGGTCCATAGAGTCCTGAATATATGAGGGATTCTTTTCTGCCAGTGGTTTAAGTGAGAAATCCATGTATATTGCTAGAGGTTCTGTAATTGCTCCTCCACTGGCAAATCACTGGTCTGTATGGCGGGTTGTCAAGGTTTTTGTGGTGTTTCGGTATCCCAAAGAACTGAGGTAATTTTGGGTGTGTCTGTTAGGAAATCAAGTAGGTCGTCGCTGAGGAGCCCCTCTGCCCAAAGTTCCTTCAGTGTGTTCTTGACCTCGAGGTAGGCTGTTGTGATGTGGTCGGTGTCTCTCTCTTCATAAAATGTGGGGCTGTTCAGCATCGTCGTGATTTTATGGTTGTAGGTACAGGTGTCCGTGACTAGGATGCCTCCTCCCTTGTCAGCTTTCATTACTCTCCTGCTACTGTCCTGGCTTAGTTGCTTTAGCGCTTCCATTTCCTCTTTGGAGACATTATAGATCCGCTTTTTGGAGGGTTTTTTTTAGGAGTTTCTTTAGGTCCTTTTCGCATTTGTTCTGGAAAGCGCTGATAACTTGGTTCTGTGGTGGGCAAAAGTTGCTTGGTCTTTTCCAGTTGACCTCCCTTAGGGCATAGGTATCTAGTCTGTTGTTGTTTTTTCCTTTCTGAAAAAGAAAAGTTTGAGTTGTAGTTTCCTTGTCCATAGCCTGAGGTCTATGATGATCTGGGCAAAGTTGGCCCGCTTGGTGGGGATGAAGGTGAGACCTTTCTGTAGTACCCTCAGTTCATTGTCGGTAAGTGATTTTTGGGAGTGGTTCCAGACCACTGGTGGTTTGATTTTACCAGTCTGTTTTGTGGAAGGTTGTCTGGAGGTTGCCAGAGGTTGTATAGGTCCCTGATCCCTCTCCATGATCTGTCCCTCTTCTCTTGGAAGGGGGTTGGGGAGGTTAACCTGGGTGGTTGGTAATGGTCCTTGCTGTGCGAACCCTGTGGGATGGTACAGGGATTCGTCGGTGTGGCTGCTGTGTTGGTCGGTGATGTCATCTGAGGGTTCTGTCGTGACAAAGCAAAAGGCTCCAACACATTGCTAGAGGTTAGGAATGGCACATTTGAACAAGTAGCTGGATAATAAAAAGGAACTAAATAAGAGGAATGAGATGCTTCCAACCAGGTCCGTCTTCACCTTGTAGGCCTACTAGGGCCACACCCCCAACTAGTCACTTCTGATTGGACATCTCTCAACCACGCTCCCTCCACAGTAGCATAAAAGCAGCACAGCAACAGCTCTCAGGTCATTCTGACCAGCACTTGGGGAGCGCACAAATAGTCCTTTTTAGGACTCACACAGCAAAAGAACCGAAGATCTGTTCAAGAAGAAGGACAACTGAGATCGACACCACTGCGGAACACCGAAGGACACAACAGCAGCTCTTCCCAGAGCCCATTGTGTCCATACACAAAACAGCTCTTTTCAGAGCTCACGTGGATCTGCACCTTACACCAAACGGCTCTTCTCAGAGCTCACAGTACACCAAACAGCTCTTCTCAGAGCTCACAGAGATCTGTAAAAGCTCTGGTAAGAGCAACTGGAGACACATTGAAGAATAAAACAAAAAAGTTCTTATTAGAGCTACCACCAACACCCGAACGGGCATTCAAAACACAAATCGGCCTTTCTCAGAGCTCACAGAAATCTGTATCAGCTTCGGTAAGACCAGCCGGAGGCACAGACACAGCTTCGGTGAACCAAACAAAACAGTTCTTTTTAGAACTACCGCATCTGCCCGAAAGGGCATTCTAAACACAAAACAGCTCTTCTCAGAGCTCATAAAGATCTGTAACAGCTCTATATAGAGCTCCAGCTGCCCACAGGGATAAAACAGCTCTTTTTAGAGCTAGCTCCACCACAGACTACACGTGGAAATCTGTTCACCGTTTAGGATCAAGAGTGAAAGGCTTTGTAAAATTACTCCAGAAAAATAAGCCTACCTGACAGGCTACTTCTTTCAGGTAGCCACCAGAACCCAGTTATCTGCAAGGAAAATCCTGCAAGCTCTAGTTTTAATGGCCTCCTGCATTCTACTCCTTCCATATGCCAGACTGCATATGAGGAAACTACAATGCTACCTAAAAAGACTTTGGTGTCAACACACTCAAGACCTGGAAACTATTATTTCTGTGATACCCAGTCTAAGGAAAGATTTTCTTTGGTGGGCAGCAGCATGCAGCCACAACAAGGGACTTTCCTTCTCACAACCCCACGCCATCCAGACCCTCACCACAGATGCATCAGACTATGCTTGGAGTGCACAACTGGACGGCATGTGCATTCAGGGCTATTGGAGCCCAAATCAAATACATCTGCACATCAACCAAAAAGAGATGCTAGCTGTGCAGCATGCCCTAACAGCTTTCAGACCCCTATTCTCCCCGGGGCCTCTAGTGATCAGAACAGACACCACAGTGATGTGGTATATCAAGCAGAGAGGGACTCACTCTTATCTTCTCTACAGGCTCGCCATGACCCTTGGCATACAGCCTTAGCCATGCAAATACACCTGATAGCACAATTCCTGCCATGCTCCCTAAACTCTCTGGCAGGCAACTTAAGCAGAAACCTGCTAGACCCACATGAGTGGCAGCTAGACCACAGAAACTTCAACCTTGTAACCCAGAAATGGGGCACCCCAAAGGTGAACCAGTTTGCCTCCCACTCCAATTATCAGCGCAGCAAATTCTGCATCAGGAAACCTCGCAAGGCCTGGAAAGTGGATGCTCTATACTTCCAATGGGTAAACCTCTTGATCTATGCATTTCCCCCTCTACCACTCATTTCAAGGGTACTGCTCAAAGTAGGGGAGGAAAAACCAAGGGCAGTCTTGATTGCCCCAGACTGGCCACACCAGCACTGGTACCCACTGCTGCTCAGCCTGTCACCCCTGCCACCATGGCACCTACCTCGGATCCCAACACTCCTGACCCAGAAGAATGGAGAATTCACGCATCTACAATTGCAGACCCTGAACCTGGCAGCCTGGCTTATTCCCTGACTTATTGTCAAGCTGCCAGCCTAAGCAAACAAGTCCTGGATATGTTATATGTGAGGCCAGATGCCCCAGCACTAGAAAATCCTATGCTGATAAGTGGAAAAGATTTTGTACCTGGATCCAGGCTAAGGGAGCTGAAACAGCACAGCCCTCACTTCCTCTTATCCTGGATTATTTGCCAGACCTACTACACAGAGGTGTGTCCATCTCTTCTATTAAAATTCATGCCTCTGCCATCTCTACTCATTACAGCACAGAGCCATCTCTTTTCTCACACCATCTCATCAAACAGTTCCTAAGAGGGGCTAACAACTCAAGGCCACCCAGAAGAGCTCCTACCCCAGCTTGGGACCTTAACTTTGTGTTTTGAGCCTGCAGCTTCAGCAGAGTTAAAATTCCTCTCTTGGAAAACAGCCTTGCTTCTGGCCATCACTTCAGCTAGAAGAGTTTCAAGCACTCATGGCTGTAGACCCCTTCATCATTTTCCACGCTGACAGGACAGGGTCTCCCTCAGGACTAACCCATCCTTCATGCCTAATGTGATGTCTAATATGGCTCTCAGCCATTCCATTCATTTGCTCACCTTTTTCCCTAACCCACAAAACAAGGGGGGGAAAGGATTCTGCACTCTCTAGATGTGCACAGACAGCTCAGATTCTGTCTGGATAGGATTATCTTTTAGAAAAACTGACCAATTGCTAGTCAGCTTCGCAGCAGGGGCAGAGGGCAAGACCATATCCAAACAATCTCCAAATGGATAGCACACTGCTTCCGTTTCTGCTACAAACAGCACGGGAAACCGCCCCCAAAGGGGGGATCAGGGCGAATTCCACCAGGGCAACCTCCACCTCTGCAGCTTTTCTCAGAAGGGTCCCCATCAGAGACATCCTGGAGGCTGCAACATGGACTTCTGTTCATACCTTCTCCAAGCTTTACCACCTGCCTACCTTCTCCAAATCCAGGGCAGGCTTTGCCACCGCAGTCTTGCAGAGCATTCTTGACTGCCTCCACCCAAGTGTGATGACTGCAACAGTGAAACACGAAGAACATAATACAGTTGTGTACACTTACCATAAATGTAGATGTTAGAGTGTATTCACTGTTGCAGTCCTGGTATCCCACCCTCCATCCCCCTTGTCTCTCTCTCCCTCTCTCCTTACAGGAAAGTTTTATTATTTACTTTCTACTGGTGGTGGTGTTACACCATAACCTAGCTCTCTATTTGGGGGCTCCTGACAGTTGGGACAAGAAAAAGTGATGTAATGGCGTCGGCTGCCTGATTTTATACCACTGACAACCTGACGTCAGTCTTGAGTGACAGCAACCGATGCAGAAATACTGAGCCTCTGGTATTTGGGCCGACTGAGGGCTACCCCTGACAGGATAACCCAAGTGTGATGACTGCAACAGTGAATACATACGAATATCTACATTTATGGTAAGTGTAGACAACTGTACTTTGCCGGAGGGTACGCAGCCAGCTGCCTGATGGTACATGGGGGGTTTGGTTGGCAGACAGCATTGAAGAGAAGTATAGTATGACAAACTGTGATTGCAGGCACTCAACTTCCTGTACACTTAAACTCAACTTCCTGTACACTGAAACTGTCCTGCTACTAGCCATGCCTGTACAACAAGAAAGAAAAGTTCATTAGAATAATATAAAGCAGAACTCAAGATGTGTAAGTCAAGGTTAACATCAAAAGGTTGTCCAAGGTACCAAAAAATACCTTTAGGAAAACTGACTTCCTATGAACTTTGGCATTAAAAGCTAATTACAAATCCTTCATTATATACGTCTGGTATTTTCAAAATAACACTCAGCATTGCTCTGAACTGATTCAGAATGACGACTACTCTGATACAGAGCATATTGCAAATATACTAGCAAAGAAATTCAGTGTAAACTTCACCAAGAGGCATCTATATCAAACCAGCTATACCCAAGGACCTAAAGTGCTCTATTATCACAAAAGAATAATTGTTGAAAGTACTTTAAAAACAATAAATGTATCCATTATGAGACCCGATAACATACCAGGCTACTTATGGAGTGTCACTAAAAATGTGCTACTGGACCCACTCCTACAACTAATTAAGCTGAACTTTTTCATTGACCTTGTCCCCAAGGTTGGACACAGCAGTAATGATGGCTGTTCACAAGAGCATCCCCATCATGGACCCTGGGAATTACAAACCCATTTTCCTGACCTGCCTCATCTACAGGGTCATAGAATGGCTCATAATAGACCTGATACACTACAATGTAAAAAAAATCAAACAAGACGTGACCCCCAGCAGTTTGGCTTTAAGGTTACAGTCTGTAATGAATCTTGTAAATGTTTGAGAAGGTAATACAAGCTGTGAATAGTATTCTCTGAGCTAGTACAACATATCTTTACCTCACCTAAGAATTTGATACTATACTATACCACATGACAATGTTATTAAGCTAAATGAGCACTAAATCAATTCCTGTGTAGTTAGATGATTGACTACTTGGCTGGGGGACAAAAAACCCACACATTGAGGGTGGTAGTCATGGTCTCAGAGCATGAAAATAACCAGTGAAGTACTACAGAGTCCCATGCTAGAACATTTGCTGTCTGGCATGTACTTCTTTGATCTCGAAATTAAAACTCAGAAATACTAGTTGGCCTTCTATTCCTATGTTGCAGTATTGTGGTTCTGGGATTTCCTGCCCTCAGGCAACTCGTACGTCGGGTAGTATACAAAAGCTTCATCTTGGCTGTTGCAGCATGTGTGGGACATCAGACGCAAGGCCATAAACCAGGGGCCTTAAATCTGATGTCTGCACACACAATCCCTAGAACTTTTCAGCCGCAGACGACAGACGCATTATGTGATCGCTCCTTCTCAGATGTCGCTTTAAAGCTAAGTAACCCGTTGGGTGTTTGTTTTTCACATATCTGATTGTTATTGCTTAGGCTTGGTTGTTGTAGCAATTTTTAACTGATGTCAGGTAAAAAGGGTAAATGCCAATGCGGGCACCAGATACCCCATAAAGACGCCCATGATAGGTGTGTTTTTTTGCGAGGCCGGGAGCACGACCATTCCGCCTGCTCCATTTGTCAGTCATTTGTGCTGAAGACCCTACGCAGCCCTCTGGCCGCATTAAACCTCTACCTAGAAAATCAGCGCCTTAAGCGGTTAGCCCTAAGAATGGATCCCGCCTCGTAGGCCGCATTAGAACCTCCGCGAAAGAAGCCCAAGCTTCCTAGGCTGCCTTTGCCTGCTGCTTCATCACCGGACGCCCCTCCAACTGTCGATTTAGAAGCAGAGGGGCACCCGGCAGATAGTCAACTTCAACGCCGACCTTTGGGGAAGCCGTTGCTCAGCCGATGACCTGCACATCCTCGGAACCTACCCAGACACAGACTACCGTCAATGTAGAGGGGGAACCAGAATCTGTGGTACCTCCTACCGGGATCCAGATTTCTGAAATGGTTGCTTCAAAAACTGATTCTAGGGTGGTTCCAACTTCCACCCTGGCTAAAAAGAAGCAGAAAACCAAGCATACCTCCTCCACTGCAGAAGGCCTACTGGATTGGCAGTCCTTCACGTCCTTCCCTCATGCAGGCCTTTATGGCCCTTACGCCTTCAGCCTCATCCCCCACTACTCTACCTTTACGCAGCCCTATGCCTACCTTAGCCTCCCCCCCCCCCCATGACTTCTCAGGTTAGGGAAGAAGAGCATTATTCTTCCTCTTCTTCCTCAGAGGACTCTGTCATACACCTCCCAAATTGCATTTCCCCAGGGCGAGTATTCGCCTGATGAGGAGTCTGTTGAGGGAGATTTCTCCCCCTGAGGATATTACATTTGGTGAGACCATCACCAAGATGAAAGACTATTTCAAATGGGATACCTCAAAAATGACTGACACCCAAGAGTTACTTTGAGCTTCTTCAAGTAGAATCCCCTTCCCCTTCTGCTGTTCCTCCTGATGTTCATCGTGTTACCCTGCTGCAGTCATCACACTTGGTTTATCCTGCCGTCAGGCGGTCCCGCAGTCGGCCTGAGTTCCAAAGTCTTGGTCCGGCGTCAGTTGCTGTCGCTTCTTCCCTGACGTCAGAGCGCCAGGGGTATACAAGAGGCATCCGACGCCATTTTCTTCAGTCTTTCTTGCCGCACGGTGCCCGAAGCAGAAGCAGTTCGCAAGTGCCAGTCGGCCAACACCTGAGGTTTTTGATTTGAATTTCAGTCCGAAGTCTTCAATAAAGCTAAGTACCCTGTTGGGGAACCTTTTCTTGCCTCAGTCCGATGTCAGAAAAAGTTAACAATTGCATTTCTTGTGGGAAGCAAATACCTCATAAGGACTTCCATTCCTATTGTATTCCTTACCTAGGCCCAGACCACGAAGTCACAGGTTGTTGGTTTTGTGCTAGGTTTAATAAACGAACAATCAAGCGCCGTTTTGACTTTGCACGACATTACTTTGGTAGGAAATTTAATTATATCATGCCATCGGAGCAGCCGGCGACCGGCATGCATAAAAAATGCAAGGATAAGGACAGGCAGCCTAGGAACAAGCCAGACTCCGAGGCCTCTGCTGGGCCTGTTGCCAGTTCTCCGGTTTTCAGTGAGGCGCCTACGCAGCCCCTGACGACTGCAGAACTGGAACCCCAGACAGCTGCGGATTCTCAAGCAGGGTCTAGTAGGCCAACGCAGCCATCTTCATTAGGCCCTTCCGACACCGGAGCAGAAGTAGACCCCGGTGCAGTGGAAACACCTTCAGTTGCAGAAGGTGTCTTCAGACCGACTACACTCACCATTAAATCTTATGCTAATCTTAAAACTCCTTTAAAACCAAAGAAGACTACATCAGTCTACAGTTCAAGGCCCCATGCCTAAGAAACAGATGCTTAAGATGGCTGAAGATTTGATTACCCTAATCAGGGGTTCCCACCCCCCCCCATGATAAAAGACCAAGACAAGAGGAGGATTATGCTTCCTCTGACCAGGTTTCAGTTTCCTCAGATTCTTCTGAGGAACAGGATTACACTTTTCCACCTTATGAAGACTCTGATGCTGAAGACTCTATTCCCTCAGCATCTCCCTCTGAAGACTACTCCTTTGGGGAAACTTTACATACCATGAGGGAACATTTCCACTGGGAAGGCCAGGACTACTCTGATTCTAAGAAAAGGCTCCGAGAGTTCCTTTTACTACCCCAGCACAGACCTCTTGCTATCCCTCCAGTTTTGGATATTGTGGATGATGATTCCTTGGAGTCTAGTCTAAATCCAGACTCTCTACCTCCTGCTCCAGCCAAACCAGACAGATACTACAGAGTACCTGACTCTCACAAATTCCTTTATAAAAGCCCTGTGGCTGACCCAGAAACAATTTCCCAGGGTCCTAAGGGAGCTAAAGCTTCTATGGCTAAAAATCCTGTGCCCTCTGAAAGGGATTCCAGAGCCCTAGATAGATGGGGAAAGAAAATATACACCTCAGAAACTCTGGCTATGAGAGCATTAAATTGTCAGTTTCACATGTTGAAATATCAGCAATTCCTAATGTCTCAATTAAAACAAAAAATGAGCACACATACTGAACAGTCTGAATTCAAGGAAATGCAGGATCTGTTACATGCAGCTGAACAGGTGGGCAAACATACTTTACAATGTGGATTTGATTCATTGGAAGCTTCCTGTAGAGCAGCTGTTACTGGCTCTGTCATACGTAGACATGCTTGGTTAAAAGAACAAACCCTTCCTGATCATGTTAAAGCAAAATTACTGGATGCACCTTTACAGCAGGATGTATTATTTGGTGTCAAAACAGAAGAGGTTTTAAAGAAAATGGAGGATAAGGCAAAGTCTATGCAGACGGTCAAGGATTTTTTGCAGGTACAACCCCCTCGTTTCAGCAGAAATTGGCCAACGAAAAACTGATCCTTTCCAGCTTCTGGCAGATCACAGGCAAACCTCGCCAATGGGGTACTGCTACCCAGAAAGGAGGAGAAGACAGGCCCCAGGCTAGCAGAAGACGAACACAATGACTCAATCCTCAAACTACCAAGTAAATCTCTCCTGGCAGCTCCCTTGGGAGGAAAATTAGCATTTTTTGCAGACAACTGGCACATCATCACAAAAGACAAATGGGTTCTACACATTGTCTCTCAAGGATACAGATTCCACTTTCATACCTTACCAAGGATAAAAGGAATGCCAAACCTGCCACCAAATCAATGGGCAGAGGCACAAAAACAAATTACAGCTTTGATGGACATTAGAGCCATTCAACAGGTACCTACACAGGAGCAAGGACAAGGATTTTACTCCACTCTTTCTAGTCCCAAGAAAGTACAAAGCATGGAGACCCATTCTGGATTTTTCAATTCTGAATACCTATCTGCAAGTACCAAAATTCAAGATGCTAACACTACAGCAGCTTCTTCCCATGCTGGGCAAGAATGCTTGGCTGGTAACGTTGGACCTCAAGGAGGCATACCTGCATGTCCCTATCAGACAAAATTGCAGAAGATACCTCCGCTTCATTGTAGGTTCAACGCATTATCAATTCTCTGCGCTGCCCTTTGGCTTATCTACTGCGCCCAGGGTCTTCACAAAATGCCTGGCACCAGTAATTGCATACTGCAGACAAAGAGGAATTCAAATATACCCATACCTGGACGACTGCCTTATTCAAGCAGAAAGCAAGGACATTCTTTTAAAGCATCTGGTATTTGTCAAACACCTTCTAAGTTGCCTAGGGTACACAGTAAACGAAAAGAAATCAAAACTAGTGCCCTTACAAAACATAATATTCCTGGGTGCCAGCTTGAACACAACGGCCCAGATGGCTTATCTCACGCCAGACAAGAAACAACAGCTGACTCAATATTTCAAAATAATGGCAACAAAGACCCAACTCCCTGCAAGAAAAATTATGCAGGCCGTGGGATTCATGGCATCTTGCATGCTACTAATACCATTTGCAAAACTGCATATGAGGAAATTACAATGGTACCTGAAAAGCGTATGGACTCAGCACAGCCACAGCTTGGAAACAATGATACCACTCATTCCCTGTCTTCAACAGGAGTTTCTTTGGTGGGCACAGGCATGTCACCTCAGCAAGGTTCAGCCTTTCACCTTGCCCACAGCCAGGCAAACTATGACAACAGATACATCGGACTATGCCTGGGGAGCACACATGGCAGGACAGTGCATTCAGGGCAAATGGACTACAGATCAGAGGCATCTGCATATCAATCAAAAAGAAATGTTAGCAGTACAGAATGCCCTAACAGCTTTCAAGAACCTCTTACACCCAGGACAACTAATAATAAAGATGGACAATACCACAGTAATGTGGTACATAAACAAGCAAGGGGGCACACATTCCTAGCCTCTATGCAGGCAAGCAATGACCTTGTGGAACACTGCACTGTCTTACCAGGTTCAATTACAAGCACAATTCCTGCCAGGAAAGAAAAACACATTGGCAGACGACCTAAGCAGAAACATCATGGATCCACGAGTGGAAACTAGATCCACAAGTATTTGCAATGATAGCTCAAAAATGGGGACGCCCAGACATAGATCTGTTTGCAAGCCCCCAAAACTACCAACTTCAAAAATTTTGCACAAGGACATTCCATCCACAAGCTTGGAAAGTGGGCGCCCTCTCATTCAGTTGGAAAACATTAACAGTGTATGCCTTTCCTCCACTGCCTCTTCTAGCAAAGGTACTGCTGAAAGTCAGATTAGAGAGGCCACAAATGATGCTCATTGCACCAGACTGGCCACGCCAGCATTGGTATCCAATTTTAAGGAACATGGCCCACGGCCCACCATGGATTTTACCACAAATTCCTCACCTGCTCACTCAGCGAGAATCAGATTCTACACAGCCAGCTCAAGACTTTAAACCTGGCTGCATGGCAAATTACCTAAACAACCAGCCAACACCTCTATTCAAAGCAGTTATGGATGTCATTCTGGAGGCCAGGAGGCCCAGCACCAGGAAAACCTATTCAGACAAATGGAGAAGATTTTGCACCTGGAACCAGACTAAAGGCCAAAATCCCCTTGATCCAAACATTCCTCAGATTCTACAATATTTAACTGAGATGTTGCACAAAGGTCTTTCCTTCTCATCTATTAAGATCCACGCCTCAGCAATTTCAGCTCATTACAACACGGATCCTCCTTTATTCTCACATCCACTCCTAAGACAGTACCTCAGAGGGGCTAAGAACATAAGACTGCCAAGGAGCGCACCAACACCTACTTGGGATCTCAACTTTGTTCTGGAAAAGCTTACACTGCCGCCCTTTGAACCAGCTTTTTCAGCTGATTTAAAATTTCTTTCATGGAAAACTGCCCTGCTACTTGCAATAACCTCAGCTAGAAGAGTCTCAGAGCTACAGGCACTAATGGCAGTGGAGCCTTTCCTCATTTTTTCATCAAAACAGAGTCTCTCTATGAACTAACCCTTCCTTTATGCCAAAAGTGGTATCCAGTGTGGCCCTAAACCAAACCATTCATTTGCCCACCTTCTTCCCAAATACCCAGAACAAAGGAGAAAGACTCCTGCACTCTTTGGGCATTCACAGGCAATTACGTTACTACTTGGATAAAACTAAGGCTTTCAGAAATTCTGACCAGCTCTTTGTAGCCTATGCTACAGGATCGCAAGGAAAATCTATCTCAAAACAGACCATTTCTAAATGGATAGGGCATTGCATACGTTTCTGCTACACGCATCATGGGAAACCGGTACCTGCTAACATTAGGTCCCACTCCACCAGGGCTACAGCTACATCAGCAGCCTTCCTCAGGGGAGTGCCAACCAAGGATATTCTGGAAGCTGCAACTTGGAGTTCAGTGCACACCTTCACCAAACACTATCACTTACCTCTATATTCTAAGACCAGAGCTGGTTTTGCCACTGCAGTTTTGCAGGGCCTACTAGCTCCTTCTAACCCTGTTTAACTCCACCTCCCATCCTTAGCATTGGGATTCAACCCAAGTGTGATGACTGCAGCAGGGTAACACGGTGAACATAGTACAGTTTTGTACCTACCATAAATGTAGATGTTCGAGTGTTCACCCTGCTGCAGTCCAGGTTACCCTCCCTCCATCCCCTCTGAACTAGCTGAACTTATCTATACCACTCTATCCTATTCAACCTCTGTGGTGTATTTGCTTGTGCCTAAAGGTATTGTTTTATTTTTATCTAGCTATATATATATATATATATATATATATATATATATATATATATATATTTTGCCTACCTATTGGGGGCAACTGACATCTGGGGCAAGAAAAACTGAAGAAAATGGCGTTGGATGCCTCTTATATACCCCTGGCGCTCTGACGTCAGGGAAGAAGCGACAGCATCCGACGCCAGACCAAGACTTTGGAACTCAGGCCGACTGCGGGGACCGCCTGACGGCAGGGTAACCCAAGTGTGATGACTGCAGCAGGGTGAACACTCTAACATCTACAGTTATGGTAGGTACAAAACTGTACTTTCTGCCTGCTTACTTGGATGCCTTCAATTCTGCATCTAAGGCCCCAGACTCACAGCCACCTGCCCCAAGTGCCTTGACTGCTTCTACAAGGTGCCTGATGCGCAAAAATTCTTAGTCAAACCACCCTTGGCAGACCCAGCAGTCATTGTAACCTTCCCTGATAAGCAGTCCAGACTCCTTTCCTCCTCCTCACTCCTACTCACTGATAATGACAGCAAATCTATGAATAGGATTGGTAAGAAGGTATACACCTCCTCCACATTGGCTTTTAGAGCCATTAATTATCAGATGCACATAACTAAGTATGCTCTGGGCTTGGTTTCTCAAGCCTCCTCCATTCTGGCATCTATCCCTGACAGCCCCATTAAGGCTGACATTTCCTCCAAACTGTCTCTGGCTACACAAGTAGCCAGACACTCTATTAGGTGCAGCTACAATGCTGCAGGAGCATCTGCTCATTCTGCAGCATCTGCTTCTGTCCTCAGGAGATACTCCTGTCTGAGACTTCAGAATCTCCCAGAACACTAAGTCCAAGATCTTGGATGCCCCCCCTGGATCACAATTTCCTTTTTTGGAAAACAATCTGCTGATCTCCAAGAATTTGCAAGAAAAAAGTAAGGAATTGCAAGACATTAAACATTTACTGGTGTCCCCTATTCCCAAGTACTATAGAAACTACCCTACTAAAGCCACAGCTGTAACGCGTAACCCTCCTCAGACGGGTTTCCTCTTCCAGATCTAGAAGAGGTGCAAGAAGACCCACCACCTCCAAACCTAATGCACCACATCCTCAGCCTAGACATATCCTTTCGGGACCGAGGAGGCCCCAACAATGTGTGACTGCCTTGCCCACCTACTACTCACAGCAAGCCTTTCCCCACTGCCTCCCCTTCTGGCAAATTATCACCATGGACCAATGGGTACTATCCATAATCCAAAAAGAAGATTTCCTCTCCTGGAAAGAAAAAAACACCCAGGAGGGGCATCCCATACCCCCCCAAACCACCTGCATCTCCTTCCACAGGTTTTGAAAGACCTGCTAAAGCTAGGTACCATAGAACCTATCCCCTCAGGACAGGAAGGAAAAGGTTTTTACTCCCGGCTCTTCCTGGTCCCCAAAAGACAGCCCTTGGAGACCCATCTTAGACCTCTCCTTCCAAAATCTTTACCTTCAGGTGCCCACCTTCAAAATGCTGTCACTTCCCACCCTGCTACCTCTTATTCCGCCCAAGGCTTTTATGGCCACCTTGGACCTAAAAGATGCCTACCTACACATACCCATCAGGATTTCCCACAGAAGATTCCGGCATTTCTCTGGGCCCTCCTCTCATTTCCAATTTACTGCTTTGCCCTTTGGTTTTTCCACTGCCCCCCAAGTGTTCACAAAATGCCTAGCCCCGGCCATTGCTTTCTGCAGAACTCCGAGAACCCAGATTTATCCCTATCTGGACAACATCCTAATACTGGCAGAGTCAAACAATACCCTCTCAAATCATCTGCACTTCACCATGTCCCTTCTACTGAATCTAGGGTTCACACTCAACCTTCCAGAGTCGCCCTTGAACCCAGACCAGGACAAGATTTTTCTGGGTTGCAGAATCGGAATGGACAAAATGAAGGCCTTTCTCCCACAGGACAAGGTACTATCCCTGACCTCCCACTTCAAGGTGATCCTACACACTCAGAAAGTAACTGCAAGGCAATTCCTTCGACTCCTGGGCTTAATGACAGCAACCATCCATATGCTACCACTAGCCAGAATGCATATGCGCAAGATAAAGTGGTACCTCAAAAACATTTGGTCCCAGCAGCACCTGAATCACTTGGAACAGGTAATTCCCCTCCTTCCCTATCTAAAGAAAGAAATCAGCTGGTGGATCCAACAAGTCCAGCTAAACTTGGGACTTCCACTTCTACCCCCCCCCCAACCCAAGTAATGGATTTAGATGCCTCAGATTCAGGTTGGGGTGCAACAGTGACATCTTACAGGGTTCAAGCAAACTGGCACCCTTCCCTAAAGGCCAAACATACCAATGTCAGAGAAATAACAGCAGTCTTCCTACCTCTAAAACCTTTACCCCTCTACCTCTACCAGGTGTTCTTCTAATAGTGACAGACAATACTACTGTAATGTGGTACCTCAACAAGCAGGGAGGGACAAAGGCTTATCAGCTGTGCAGACTAACCCTGCTGATATGGGAGCTAGCCTCTCACAACAACTTGTCCCTGCAGGCAACCTACATCCCCTCGCAGGACAACAAGCAAGCAGATCTCCTAAGCAGGGCATCCTCTCTACAACATGAATGGATGCTGGACAGAACTGTCTTCCTAGATGTAGTCCACCGGTGGGGCACTCCTCTAATAAACTTGTTCCCCCCCCCCCCCCAGAACAGGCAGCTGCAGACCTTCTGCTCAAAGACCTACTCCTCTCTAGCATGGAGAGTAGATCTCCTGGGAGGGGAAGTTTCTTTATGCCTTCCCCCCCATCCCACAGATTCAGAAAGTCGTCCTGAAAATCAAGGAGGACAAGCCGAAAATCTTGTTAGTGACTCCCTACTGGACAAGACAACACTGGTTCCCCCTACTTCACAATCTAGCCAAGGGCAATCACTACAAGTTACCCTACAAGGTGGACCTGCTGACACAAGAAAAATAAACTCTCCTCCACCCACAGTTACAAATGTTGTCCCTGACACTGTGGGTGATAAACTTTTGATCCCTTTCAGACACCACTACTCAGAGGACATGCTTTCAGTCCTGAGGGAGACCAGGAAACCTACAACAAGAAAATCTTGCCCAGCTAAATGGGAAAGATTTACTAAGTGGGGTCTAGACAAGGGCAGAGACCCTTGCATTGCTGATACCCCCCTTGTTCTTGCTTGTGTGCGTCAGTTGATAAAAAGTGGACTTTCCTATTCAGTGAAAGTACACCTTTTTGGTATATCAGCCTGCTTGCCTCTTCATCCACCCTTGCTAGCCAGACTTGACATAAAACTCTTCCTTAAAGGGGTGTTACAAATGAGACCTCCAAAGAAGGCTATCTTTCCGCTCTGGGACCTTAACTACATCCTGGAAAAACTTACCCAACACCCCTTCGAACCTGTTGGGACATCTTCCCTACAGATTTGTACATGGAAAGCAGTCCTTCAAGTGACTATCACTTCAGCCAGAAGGGTTTCAGAGTTGCAAGCCTTAATGGGCTGCCCCCCCCCCATACCACCTTCCACAAGGACAGTCACCCTGAGAACGAATCTCTCCTTTATGCCCAAGGTGGTCAATGACTTGTCTCTAAACCAATCTATCCACCTGCCCACTTTCTTTTCCTCTCCCACTAATGAAGGGGATAGGATGTTCCACTCCCTGAATGTGCACAGGCAACTAAGATTTTACCTGGACAAAACCAAATCCATTAGGAAATCTAAGCAACTCTTTGATCTGAAGTTGTTCAATCTTGCCGTTCATTCTTACACATAGGTTCAGAGCTGATCCCTTGGCTCCGAGTCTGCCGCTTTCACAAGCTCGAGGTTTTAGAGTAGCTCGAGCCCAAGTCTCTATCCCATGATGCTCTCTGCCTCATCTCAGATCTAGTTTGCTGCTGCAACAGATCGGAGGTCGAGAGTGGAGCTCGGGCCAGTATTACCTTTTTTAGTTACTATTAGACAGTGTTTTCTTGGCTAGTTAGCCTTAGCTTTTGTTTAAGCATTGTCCTTTTTCTCTTTTTAACAAGTTTTTCATATTTATATAGCGGCTGCTCTTAGGCCCTTGTTGGCCGTATTTGAGTTCTTCCCTATCCTGTTTTAAAGTTTAGACTTTAGAAGTTTAGTAGTTTACAATTTTTTGCAGTTTAAGAGTTAGCTTGATAGTTGTAGCTGTTAGCTTTTTGCAGCTTTAGCATTTTTTTAGTGTGTGTGTGCTATAGTTATTCTACTATTTAGATTGGTTTATTGGTTTATTCTTGTCTAGAGTGGTGGTGTGTCTAGACAGTTTATATAGGTACATAGATAACTTAGGCATTGCATTATGGCAGATCTTAAGGAAAAAGAAAAACAAAAGTCTGTATTCAAGACATGCCCTAAGTGTCGGCAGAAAATGTCAATCACAGGTTTGCATGTCACTTCTTTGTACTGTTTGGGGGCAGTCCATCTCCAGGAGGATTGCTCCATTTGTCATTCTTTTAGCAGCAGGGTTTTGCTGGAATGCAGGAAGAAACTGGTAGACAGGGGGTTTCTAAAACCAGATTTCCAAGAATCACTGGACAAGGCCGACCAGACTTCAAAATCTTCGAAGGGATTGAAATCTTCGAAAGCTTCTTTGCTCCGAGACTTACTGAGAAGGTGCGGTCGCCGGTTCTGCAGTCCTCAGAACTGAGCTTGTTTTTCGGAGCCGGTCTCCGAGACTTTGAGATTACCTGTTTTACAGTCGGTAGCTTTGTCGATCCCTTCGACTCGTTCTTCGAGGAGCCTCTCCGATGTGGACCAAGTGGTGCAGAGGCTCCTCTAGAATCCGGCACTAGGCAAATTATCGGCTTCGGCCCAACCGGTTTCGGAGCCGAAGACTGTTTTACCTACTGTGTCTACTCCTCTTCTGAGCCAGGTCTTCGGAGCCGGGGGAGAAGGAACTGATTATTTCGGAGCCAAGGCCTGTTCCAGTGCCATCAGCTCAGTCAGCTTCAGTGCCGTTCGAAGAGTCTGGGAGCTGACACACTCTGGTCGGCTCCGGGGGGGGCAGTCAAACTGATGGGTCAGTTCCGACTTTTCAGCTCGGAGCTTCGGCACAGATGAGCTCAGCTCCTTCCTCTGGCCCGGAGCCGGGGAGGATGCCATCTTCTTCGGAACCGGCTACTTCCTCCCATCGGAGCAGTGGAGCCTTTGATGTCATGAGGAGAGTTATGTCTTCCAAGACTCCCACATCATCACGGCCTTCTTCCTCTTCCCTGAAAGTGCCGCTTCCTGCCTCTACATCACAAGTCCCTGTAAAATATTGAGACCCAGAACCTCTGGTAGCCCCATTGGGTGACCCATGTTTTACTGAGACCTCACCAGAAGCTCCCACTGATGAGGTTCCCAGGAAAAAGATTTGCAAGAGGAGGCATTTAGACTTCCCACAGGAGTCTATCTCATCTGACACCGACTTAGAGGAGTCAGAAGGGTCCCCATGGTCGTCCTCGGAGGATAGCTCCTTTGCTGATATCCTTGAAGTCCTGAAACACGGTTGACTGGCAGTCCGTTAGCCCTACTGATGATGAGTTGGTGCTTCTGAAGACTTTTGGGTCTCAAGTCTCCACCTCCTGGGTGACTCCACCCTTCGATGAACTAATGGAGTTGGTTGCTCAAAGGGCTTGGGAGTCTTCTGATACTATGGAACCTGTCTCTGAGGCCCAACAATTTTATTACATCACCACAGGACAAAATGTTCCTTACCAAGGGAGTGCCGGTTGATGCCATGGTGGTGGCTGTGGCCACCAAGAAAGAGATGTCTGAAGCATCTTCTACTGTCCATCCTCCTAGAGATTCCAGGATTATGGACAAGTGTGGGAAGTGCATTTTTAGTTCAGTGAGTTTTGCTATGCTATCGCTCAACTATCTGACACATTTTACCCATCTTCAGAGAGATGATCTTAAAGAGCTTGGAGATGCTCTACAGGGTATTACAGCTAAAGGTGTCCCTGAGGTGACATCCCAGCTCAATACCCTTAATTCCATAGTTATCTCGTCCATGTGGCTCATTTCTTATGCAGCCGATGGTTCGAGTCGGGCAGCGGGTTCAGCAATAGCTCTTAGGAGACATTCCTGGATGCGCTTATGCTCCTTTGCGGAAGCCTTCAAGTCTTCCTTCATTAATACCCCATTTGATGGCTAATGCCTTTTCAGGCATAAAGTCAAGGAGAACCCTCACTAGGTGTGAACAAGATGGAAAGACTCTATCTGCCATAGGAGTCTGTTTTTCCACCCCTACTAGACCTTACCCCAAAGGGCAAAAGGGAGGGAAAATGTGGTTCTGGAAGTCCCAAGGAGCTTTTCAGAACACACGTAGTCAACCCCCCTCCAGGGGCAGAGGAGGGGATAATAATGGAAGACGCCAACTAGGCGGCAGATGTGGGTCCGCAAAACCAGGGCGACGGGGATCAGTTCTTTGGCAAGCCCTACCAGCGCTTCTGAAAGGAGGCCCAATTGTCCTACTCTGGAGGCAGCCTGGGGTCGCTTATCTTTGTATCCAGATGCCTGGCTAGAAATTACAAAAGATTCTTGGGTACAAAGAATTTTTACCAGAGGTTATGTCATTCCGTTCTCAGAACCCTACCCCCCCCTCCCGTACTAAGGAAAATCCCAGACGTTCCACCCAGTCTCTGGGATCAAGCAGCCATGGAAATTCAAAGGCTGCAGGAAAAGAGTTATCCAGCCAGTCCCAGCAGACCAAATAGGATCTGGAACCTACTCCAGATTCTTTTTAGTTCCAAAGAAAACAGGGGACTGGAGGCCCATCTTGGACCTCAGCAGACTCGACACCTTTTTAAAGGAGGAGAAGTTCTGGATAATCACGCTTCAATCGATTCTTCTGTTTCTAGAAATGGCTGATTGGATGTGCTCTATAGATCTCAAGGATGCATACTATCATATCAAAATGGCCAGACCATCCAGAGATCACTTGCGTTTCTGGCTGGGAGACTGTCACTATCAGTTCTGAGCACTGCCCTTTGCTCTCACAACAGCCCCCCCATAGTGTTTAACAAATGCATGGCAGTGGTTATGGCTCACCTGAGGCATCTAGGATCCTGAGTGTTTCCGTATTTGGACGATTGGATCCTCACCATCACCTTCTGGCATCAACTACTTCAATCCAGGGATCACACACTCAATCTGTGCTGTTAGTTAAGAATAACTATAAATTTCGACAAGTCTGTGTTGTCACCATCGCAGTGCATCTCCTTTACCGGAGCAGACTTAGACACCACCATTGCCATGGTAAAATTGCCACTGGACAGAATAGTCACTCTTCAACAGCAGGTATCAGACATTCTGATGAGGAAGAAAGTACCAGCCTTTCAAGTGTTGAAATTGCTAGGTACTATGGCAGCAATGCTCATAGCAGTTCCTCTTGGGCGTATGCACATGAGAATACTTCAGTGGTTACTGTTCAACCAGTGGTCATACCAACAACTTCCAATGACATTCTTGATAATTATTACGGATTCATGTAGAAGGGATCTTCAATGGTGGTTGACCAGCCGCCATGTAACAGTAGGTTGCCTATTTGTTTTTCCCCTGCTGTCAGTCACGGTGACCACAGATGCTTCTCTAATGGGGGGGGGGGAGCTTTTTTAGGGAAGAACAGCCCAAGGCACCTGGTTAGAGACAGTCACAGTTGCACATCAATGTTCTGGAGATGAGAGCGGTACTTTTGGTGTTGCAGTATTTCCAACAGTGATCTGGTATATCAACAAGCAAGGGGGAACCAAGTCTTACCCCTTATGTCGAGAGGCCCTGAGAGTTTGCCAGTGGGCTGTATCCACCGGGCACTTTCTGATAGCGATGCACATCCCGGAGAAATCCAGCATGATCGCGAACAAACTGAGCACAGAGACATTCTGATGCCACACGAGTGGGCCAGCCTTGCTGCGACCTGTTTGCATCCCCCATGAATGCCAAATGCAGAAGCTACTTTGCCCTGAATCCCCCACCAGGGGAGAACCCAAGGGATTCTCTCATACACGCTTGGCCCCTCTGAGTC
This sequence comes from Protopterus annectens, assembly GCF_019279795.1. Lineage (NCBI taxonomy): Eukaryota > Metazoa > Chordata > Ceratodontiformes > Protopteridae > Protopterus > Protopterus annectens. Next base: position 189,045,949 of record NC_056739.1, on the reverse strand, counting down.
CTATATGCCTTTCCACCAATTCCCCTGATTCCGAAATTCTTGCAGAAAGCCAAAGCCCTGGGGAGGACTATAATTCTAATAGCCCGTATTGGCCTCGACAGATTTGGTTCCCCTTCCTTCGACTACTAGAGGAACCTTGGATTCTGGACCCAGTTCCAGATCTGCTGACACATTCGTCAGGGGCTCTTCATCCTTCTCTTCATTCCCTCAGATTGACAGATTGGCTGCTCCAATTTCCAACATAGCCAGGTCACACCATTTTTTCTCTCAGGTACAGTATATCCTTGTATCTTCTCATAAGTCTTCCACTTGGTCTAAGCCTCGTACCTTCATTACGCATTACAAAGTAGATAGGGCCTCCAGGGACAGGGCTTCCTTTGGTTCCACTGTCCTCAGGAATATACCCCCCTGGGCCACCCAAGATGAATGGTGCTTGGGATACTACCCATGTGTAAGAATGAACGGCGAGACTGAAAGTCTTTGCATAAAGAAGTTATGTACTTACCATAACGTTCCATGTGAGTTGTTCATCTCGCCTTCATTCTTGCATTCCCACCCGCCTTCCCCCTCCAGGCTTCTCGAAGAACGAGTAAGAGTTTTTGCGTTCTGGTGGGTCTTGTTCTAGGATTTCTTACTCCGGCTGGAGTAATGTTTGTGTTTATTATGTTCTACATGTTGGGATCAGCAAACTAGATCTGAGGTGAGGCAGAGAGCATCATGGGATAGGGACTTGGCCACGAGCTACTCTAAAGCCTCGAGCTTGTGGAAGTGTCTGACTCGGAGTCAAGGGATCTGCTCCGAACCCATGTGTAAGAATGAAGGTGAGATTAACAACTCGCATGCAACGTTATGGTAAGTACATAACTTCTTTTTTCCTTCCACCCTAGAGCTCTGGGCAAGGCAGTCTCCAAACAAACCATCGCATGCTGGATCAGGAAAGCCATTTGTCTGTTCTACTCCCACCACAGAAAAAAAAAACAATGGGAGTAAAGGCCCATTCCACAAGGGCAGTGGTCGCCTCCAAGGTTTTCATAAAAGGTCTGGACACGGCATCCATTATGGAAGCCGCCACATGGTCCACTATCCACAATTTCACCAAACATTACAAACTTGACCAAGTCTCCAGAGCACCTGCAGGATTCGCCAGGGCAGTCCTACAGGGTTTTGTGGAATCCTCATCAGTATCCGCCACCCTCTTATCCATCTAAGCTGTGGTAGTCTCCCTCAACTTAGAATACTGTAACATAGGAATAGAAGGACATAGAATAGTTGTGTAAAATCTTACCATAACCATAGATGTCCTTCTCTTCCATGTTGCAGTATTCCTTCCCGCCCACCATTACCCCTCTCTTCATTCTCCTTTATCCCCAGCTAAAACCTGGACCTGTCTATGCTACTGAAGGATCCCAGGGTCGCATACCTGACCCCACTGGCACTCCTCCTGCTGGGCCTTCTACTCCACCTGCTGGCCTTCCAAGTTCTGAGGATTGTGCGTGTAGACGTCACATTTAAGGTCCCTGGTTTATGGCCTTACTTCTGGCATCCCACGCACGCTGCAACAGCTAAGCTGAAGCTTTTGTATAGGAGCCGACGTACAAGTCACCTGAGGGCAGGAATTCCCACAACTAGAGTACTGCAACATGGAATAGAAGGACATCTATGGTTAAGGTAAGATTTTGCACAACTATTCTGTCTGATGTTTTTCATCCATTCCTCAACTGATGGGACTCTGATCCAACTTTACTCTCTTAGATCTGGCTCCATCGTTTAAACTCTTCCCCCACCCATAACCCTCTCATGTTGCAGTATTCTTACTGTCGGATCCTCCGCCTCAGGTGAACTGTTGCAAAAGCTCAAGCCTGGTTGCTGCTAGTGCATGGGACATCACACGCAGGGCCATAAACCAGGGGCCTTAAATGTGACATCTGCACGCACCGACTTCAGAACCTTTCTGCCACAGTTGAACGTCAGCTCAATCGCTTCTCTCTGCTGTCTTCCAGACATCTAAAGTTAAGTACCCCATTGGGGAAAACTTATTTTTGTTATTGCTTGAGCTTTAGTTGTTGCTCGTTTCCTTAGCCAATGTCTGCTAGGAAGGAGAAATGTAGTTGTGGATGTCAAATTCTGCACAGACTCCCATGAACACGACCATACCACATGTAGCCATACCTGTCAACTGTACAGATTTTCGCCTCATATTTTTGGTCCATTTTACATAAAACTGTGGTTTTCTGGCAAATGAGTGGCATATCGTTAGACTGAAGTTGGAAAAGGACAGATATTTGAGTTTCAGACTTCATATCCTTCAGAAAATTCATGCTATTGCAAAACCTGCTATTCTGTCGACTTTCTAAGTTTGTAAGAGCAATATTTAAAAAGTGTCCCTTTTTTTGGGCCTTTGTCCCACTCTTATACAAGGCTTTGTCCAGATTTCTTGCTGTAAGAAGTTGAGAGGTATGCCTGTAGCATCTGCCAGTCGTTCGTTCCCAAAACTCTCCGAAGTCATCTGGCAATCCTCAATTTAGACCTAGAGAACTAAAGGTTAAAAAGGCTAGCTTTACGAATGGATCCGGAGTTGGCTGTTGAGGCGGAGCTGCCTAAAAAGAAGGCCAAAGTTTCAAGGCTTACCATTCTGCTCCTTCGGCGTTTGGTGCCTCGCCCAACCACCAATGCAGGGGTTGATGGACATCCGCTAGAACCGGCACCTTCACTGACTGCTCTCGAGGAAGCCATTTCCGAAGTGCCAGTAGGCACATCCTCCTGAGGTTATTCCGACATCGGCTACTACCAAGGTCAAGGGGGGAACCAGGCTCCACTGGACGCCCGTCTACAATCCAGGAATCGGAAACCTCACCCATAGGCTAGATCTCTGAAACTAGGCCCTCAGCATCTACCAAACTCCTCTAAAAAAAGAAACAAAAGACTAAACATTTATCTGCTCCTTCTGAGGAACAACCGGACTGGCAATTCCTTTCCCAGTCTTTGCGGCAGGCCCTCATGACACTTATGCCTTCAGCATCCACAGCAACCACATTGCCTGTGCTAATCCCCAGGCCAGCCTCAGCCACTTCTGTCCCTCCTGCCTTCTCCCAGGAGGAAGAAGAAGCCTCCTCCTCCTCTTCTAATGAATCAGTTACTTACTCCTCTCAAATAGCCTGTCCCGTGGAGTACTACTCCCCAAATGACTCCATTAAGGGAACCCCCCCCCCCGAGGATATTACATTTGGAGAACTATTACTAAAATGAGGTAGTGCTTTAAATGGGATACTGCTCAGATGACTGAAATTCAAAAAAGGTATTTTGAATTGCTCCAGGTGGAATCATCCTCCCCATCAGCTATTCCTCCTGTGATTCTAGCATACCTGGATGCATTTGCTTCAGCCTCAAAGATTCCGGATTCACAACGTCCTGCTCCCAAGAGACCTGACTGTTTTTATACAGTCCCTGACCAGCACATATTCTTGGTAAAGCCCCGTTTGGCAGACCCTGCAGTTAATAACAGTGGGCCCTGACAAGCAGTCCAGACTCGTTCCTTCCTCCTCACTGTTGCCTTCAGACAAGGATAGCAAGGTAATGGACAGGCTGGGAAGAAACTGTATTGTACTTCCACTCTAGCATTTACGACAATTAATTACCAGACCCATGTGATCAAATATGCCCTAGATTTGGTTTCTCAGGCTTCATCCTTACTGTCCTTATTGCCTGACTCCCCAAACAAGACTCAAATAGCATCTAAGCTCCCCCTGGCTTCTCAGGTAGCCAGACACTCAAAGTGCAGCTGTGATGCAGCTGAAGACTGTGCAAGATCTGCAGCATCAGCTACTGTTTTACACAGATATTCATGGCTTAGACTACAGCCCCTGCCTGAAGGCTTTAAGACCAAAATTTTGGACTCTCCCCTGGATAATAAATTCCTGTTTGGTAAACAGTCTGCTGATCTGTTTAAAAAGCCTCCAGGAGAAGATTAAGGAACTCCAGGACCTGAAACACTTTCTGGTTTCCTTAGTACCTAAATTTTATAGAAATTACCCGGCAAGGACTACCTTTGCCAGGTGAGCCCCTGCCTCAGCCACCTCTTCCTCCTCCAGACATGGAAAAGTGTCCTGGAAACCAACTTCCCCTAGGGCAAACACCTCTCAGCCCCCCAACAGGCAGCCTTTCAGGACAGAAATAATGCGTGACTGCCTCGGGCACCTTTCTCTCTCATCCCGCCTCTCTCACTGCCTCCCACTCAGGAAAGAAGTCACTTCAGACCACTGGGTCCTGGCAATAGTGGAAAAAGGATACTTCCTGTCTTGGCAGGGAAAACCCTTTGTACTAGGCATCCATCCCTCCCAAGAACCAGCTTCACGTAATCTTACAGATTATACAAGACCTTCTCGCTCAGGGGACCATAGAACCCATTCCCCCCAGGCCGAGAAGGAAAAGGGTTCTACTCTAGGTTATTCCTGGTACCAAAAAAGGACAGCCATTGGAGGCCCATCCTGGATCTGTCCTTCTTAAACCTCTTTCTGAAGGTCCCTTCCTTCGGAATGCTATCCCTTCAAAACAGTCTTCCACTATTGCCACTCAAGGCTTTCATGGCCACTTTGGACTTGGAGGCTTACCCTCCACATCCTTGTCCAATCAAACCACAAGAAGTACCTACGCTTTACTGGGCCCTGTTCACACTTTCAATTTACTGTCTTGCCCTTTGGTTTATCCAGTGCACCAAGAGTCTTAACAAAGTGTCTAGTGCCAGCAGTAGCCTACTGCAGAACCAAGGGCAGTCAAATCTACCCCTACCTAGACGACATCCTCATCCTTGCAGAAGGGGAAGAGACGCACAGAAATCTGCAGTTCTACATGTCACTGCTGCAAAGGTTGGGATTCGCTGTCAACCTCACAAAATCGTCCCTCTCTCCAGCACAGGACAAAACCTTCCTGGGATGCAGGATAAGGACCAACCTGATGAAGGCCTTACTACCTCAGGACAAGGTAACATCCCTGGTCAGCCTCTTCAGGACCTTCTTGTCAACCATCTGTCAGCCAGGCAATTCACGCACCTCCTGGGTCTCATGGCAGCCACCATTCCTGCGTTGCCACTAGCCAGGTTACATAAGGAAGTTACAGTGGTACCTGAAGAATGTGTGGTCTCAATACAGCCACCCACTTGTCTTTCCAGATACCCTTCCTTCCATGCCTAAAGAAGAAATTGATGTGGTGGACTCAGCAGATATAACAAAACTCAGGCCTACCCCTACAACCCCCCACACCTACATAACTAATATACAAACAAATGCCTTAGATCTAGGCTGGGGAGCAACCATGAATGACGTCAAGGTGCAAGCCCTATGGGAGCCATCCCTCTAGAGAAAGCACATCAATGTAAGGGAAACTGCAGTCCACCTTGCCCTGCAGACCTTTCTCCCTCTCATGCAGCCAGGCCCCTTACAAATCTTCATGAACAACACCAGTGTAATGTGGTACATCAACAAATGGGGGTCAGGCTAGCAATGCAAGCTTTGGAATTAGCCTTTCGGAACAACACATCACTGCAGGCAGTCTGTATTCCATCCCAGGACAACCATCAGAATCTCAGCAGGTCATTCTCTCTGCATCACGAGTGGATGTTGCACAGGGATGTATTCCTAGACATTGTCCACCAATGGGGCATACCACAAATAGATTTATTTGCCCCCCCCCCCCCCGAACAGACAGTTGAAAACCTTCTGCGCCAAGGGTTCCTCTCCACTAACTTGGAGACTGGACGCCTTCACCATCTCGTGGAAGGGACTGTTTGTGTATGCTTTCCCTCCTTTCCCTCTCATTCAGAAAGTCCTCCTAAAAATCAAGAGGAACATGCCAAAAATCTTGCTGGTGACTCCCTATTGGCCAAGCCAGTATTGGTTCCCCCTTCTTCAAACTCTTGCCAAGGGCAATCCCCACAAGGTGGACCTGCTCACACAACAGAAGGGATCTCTCATCCACCCATACCTGGAGATGCTTTGACTAACCCTGTAGGTGATAAACTTTTAATTCTCTTCAGACACCGCTACACGGAGAACATGCTATCTATCCTGCAGGAGGCCAGGAAACCCAATACTAGGAGATCCTACGTTTCCAAATGGGAAAGATTCTCCAAATGGTGTCTACAAGGGCATATAGGGACTCCTTTCATGTGGATGTCCCCCTAGCCTTAGCCTGTGTGTGTGAGCTCATAAAGTCAGACACCTTTCATACTCTTCAGTGAAGGTTCATTTATCTGCTATCTCTGCCTACTTACCACGGGACCCTTCTCTACTCTCCAGATTGGATGTTAAACTTTCTGTAAAAGGGGTCTTGCACATTAGGCCACCAAAGAAGCCTATCCCGCCTCCTTGGGACCTAAATTATGTTCTAGAAAAACTTGCACTTGCCCCATTCAAACCAGACAGCTCTGCTTCCCTGCAGATGTGTACATGGAAAACAGTCCTCCTGGTAGCTCTTACCTCAGCCAGAAGGGTTTCAGAATTGCAGACGCTTATGGCATCCCCACCCTACACTGTCTTTCACAAAGATAGGGTGACCCTGGGCAGCAGCAACTCCTCCATGCCCAAAATGGTCAGTGAGGGGTCACTAAATCAGTATATTCACTTACCTACCTTCTTTTCCTGTCCTAATAATAGCAGTGAGAGAATATTACACTCCCCTGATGTCCACAAGTAACTAAGGTTCTGTTTGGATAAAACTAAGACCATCATAAAGTCTAATCAGCTCTTTGTGTCCCTCCATCCCAGGGCATTGGGCAAGGTGGTATCCAAACAAACTATCTCCTGTTGGATAAGGAAAACTACCTGCTTCTGTTATTCCTACAGTGGAAAACTGTTGCCTCATGGGGTCAGGGCACACACTACAAGAGCTGTAGCTTCTTCTGTGGCCTTCCTCAAAGGCCTGGACACAACTTCCATCCTTGAAGCAGCCACCTTTTCCTCCATACATACCTTCACCAAACACTACAAACTGGACCATATTTCCATAGCAGGATTTGCAAGGGCAATCCTGCAGAAATTCCTAGAATCTGCTACTCCTTCCTCCACCCTTCCTCTTTCTTAAGCTGTGGTACTCTCTCACAGTAAGAATACTAATACATGAGAATCGAAGGACATAGAATTGTGTAAAATCTTACCATAACCATAGATATCGTTCTTTTCCATGTTGCAGTATTCCTTCCCTCCCACCTATTCCCTCTCATTACATTCACTTGTCTAGAGGACATCATTTGGCACTACCTAGACTATTGTCCGACTGGGCAGTTATTTCTGAGGTCTGTGCATGCAGACGTCAAAATTTAGGCCCCTGGTTTATGGCCTTGCGTGTGATGTCCCACGCACTAGCAGCAATCAGGCTTAAGCTTTTGCATAGGAGCCGATGTTCGTGTCACCTGAGGTGGAGGATCCCACAGTAAAAATACTGCAACATGGAAGGGAAGGACATCTGTGGTTATGGTAAGATTTTGCACAACTATTCTTTCTCCTGAAATGCCTCAGATTTCATTTGGCACTTCAGCATTTGGACGTGTTCACCTGTAGCTTTAGTAACCTTTAGTGATGTCTTTTTTTTTTTTTTTTTTGGTTTTATCATGCTACTTTGTTTTGTAGTCTCCCTTATCTTTTTCCTTGTTTTTCTTCAAAAAGTGTGTGTGTGTGCATGTATATATAATATACACATACTTCCATACTTCTGTTAGTGTTATCTTGTTGGGCCTTGTGCCTTTGCTTACCTTTGCTACCTGTTGGGTACTACGACTAAATACCATTCTGTGTTTTTTTTTGTCTGTACTATTCTTGGTATTGGATACTACCGTTGTTGTTGGTTCTGTTTTCTTGATTTATAGTCGTATATATTTATTTAATTCTTTTTTGTTGTGTTTAGTTAAATATGTTTAGTAAACAAGCTTCATAAAGTGTTCTTGTGGGCACAGAATCCCTAACTCATGCTTACTATGAGTGTGTTTTTATTGCCTCTGAACTGGACATCTGACCACTGACTGAAATTTGTGCAGGATTCAACCATAGAGCTTTAGTAGAGTGTAGAAACAAATTGAAAGGCTTGCTTCCCTCTACTATTACTGCTTCATCTGGAGCTCCCCCTTCAAGAAGTTTTCTGAGTCTTAGAAGGGGGATGCGACTGATGAGGCTAAGGATTTGAGTATGCCTTCCTTTGATCGCAAACCTTCTGCTTCTCTTTCGGTTCTGCCCAAGCAAGTCCCAAAGTCATTGAGTCCATCTGCTCCCTTGAATCTGGCCACATCTAAACCGAGACCATTGGATCCAGGTTTCCCTCTGGATCTGACTTAACCCATGTCAATTTCCATATCCCTCCATCCACAACTCCCTTTCAAAGTTCTGTCCAGTGCCTGTTTCTAAGAGGCTTCACTCATTCTCGAAGGATGTTCAGACCACCCTCAACCTCTTCATCCCGCAGGTTATTTAGTAGCCTAACAGGAAAGAATGATGTGAAAATTTCTCAGAACCCAGATTCAGTTAGGACTTGTACTGTCTGTCACCCATTAGATCAGTTCATCCCCAGCTTTTGACTCTTGCCGATTAATCCTGTGGTTTCAGAGTCTATGGACCTGAGAATTCTGAGCGTATTTGTATCTCATCCTAATGCTTGGCCCTCATCAACTCAAACACCTTCTCATATTCAGGAACTCCTACTGTGTCAGAGCCAGAAGGATCTTGGAAGCGTAGCTTCGACAAAGGATCTGGAGGTATGGGTTTGACTCTGTTTTTGGAGTCGTTCCTTTCACTCAAAGCTTCGGCCTGGACATCTCTGTTCTGCCCTCTGCATTGAGGCAGGGTCATGGGGATACTCTGTCCCATCTTGTTTAGATGTCTTTGGCTTCTACCAGGTTGAGGCTTGGTTCTCCCATGATGTCTGCCTTTGAGGTAGTAGAGCAATTTCCACCTCTGGACAAGATATTCTTGCCCCCACCCCGATCCACCTTTCCTCAACTGTCTTCTTTGGATCATGAGTCTCTTCATCCTGTCCCATCAGGACAGCCAGTCCAGTCAGACCTGGAGATGGTCCTCATTCGAGACTCTACTGGCACTTCCGAGTCCTCCATAGAACTACCCAGCAGAGAGCCCCCTCAGAAATGTACTTGTAAAAGGAGGCACTTTATTTTAAAAACTAAACACCTGTACTGAATTATCTCTTGTGACATAGACAAATTTGCATTTATACAAAAGTAATCAAACTGCATTAACAAACATTATACTTCATATATATTGCCATGTATGATATAACCTAAGCAACGTAAACCACACTGAGACAATCCTAGTTGGAAGAGTTTTACATCACAGACCATACTGACACACTTCCAGTTGCAAACATTATACAACACTTATCTACCCAATAATTTTCAGCCAAGCATTACTTAGCTCATTTAAGTCCTGCCTTCTTTTAAACCTCATTCCTCCCCTGTATGTGTTCCCACATTTCTCATTTGTTCCTGTATAGTTTGCTCCTACCGTTTTCTAAAGATCTTAGTTCCAGTTTTATCTGTTACTATATTCACTACTTCTAGTTTAGTTGATTCAGATTTCCCTTTTCTAATTGCTTTTTTGTCAGCCACCATAATTAGACACAGCAAGGTCATACCATGTCTAGTCAATTCTGATTCTGTATCATAGCTCAGAGAAGTCATCTCTCTTGTCACATCATTCCACCCACCCAGCAGTAAAAGGAGGCACTTTGACTCCTCACAGGAGTCTTTAGTGGAAGACACTGACTTTGAAGGTGGGAGGGGATCCCCCAGATCACCCTTTAGAGACAGAAAGGTAGTTGGTCTTATGACCCAACCCCTTACCTCAAGAGTCCGTGTTTCTTGAGGCTTTCTATAGCCAGCTGAGGTATATCCTGTGTCCTGGGGAGTCCCCCTGTAGAATAAGATGGTGGACCCCCCCCCCCCCTGCTGAACTTGGAAGGATCCAGTTGTCATGGAGCCTATTCCCAAGAGGCCAAATAAGTACCTCATTGCACAGAAGGACAAGGCCCATTGGGGCAAGGGTCCCCCAGTGGATGCTGTAGTGGTACCGCCCACCAAAAAGGAGCTTGCTGAACATAGTTCTTCTGTACATCCCTCAAACAGAGTCTAGGGAGCTGGACAGATGTTCTTCGTGTTTCACTGTTGCAGTCATCACATTTGGGTTATCTGCTTGCGGTGGCCCTCAGTCGGCCTGATTAACAAAGTCTTGGGTCCTGCGTCGGTTGCTGTCCCTTCGTCCGTGACGTCAGGTTGTCAGGGGTATAAAACATGCAGCCGCACCATTACATCAGTCTTTCTTGCCGTGCAGTGCCCAAAGCAGAAGCAGTTCACAAGTACCGGTCGGCCGACTCCTGAAATTTTCGTTTTCAAGTTTCAGAACTGAAGTCTTCAACTAAAAGCTAAGTACTCCATTGGGGAAACTTTTTCTTGCTCTAAACCGATGTCAGTAAAAGTAAATAATTGCATTACTTGTGGAAAGCAAATACCTCATAAAGATTTTCATTCGTACTGTATTCCTTGTCTAGGCCCTGACCACGATGTACCTCGCTGTCGGTTTTGTGCATTATTTAAACCACGCACTATCCGTCTGTATATTTTCGCTTCTAAATATTTTGGTGCTAGGTCCAATTATCCTGATATGTCTTCGGTAAGCCATCCGAAAACAGACATTCCGAAAAAACACAAAGATGAAGACAGACACAGGCCGCCTAGGTCCAAAGCTGCCGACAACGCTTCTAAGCCAGTCGCCAGTTCGCTGGTACTTAGTGAGATGCTTTTGCAGCCCCTGATACCCGCTACTTCAGATTCGCAGGCCTCTGCTGAGACCCATTCGGAGTCCAGTATGCCCGAGATGCTTCAACTGTGGAACCTGCGGATGTCTCTATCTTGGATGGGTCCAGAGCCACTGTGCAGGCACTGGCTTCTGAGGGTATATTCAGGCCTACTCACTTGCATATTAAACCAGTGCCATCTTCTTCTTCAAGGCCTAAAACTCGAACCATGCCTAGAAACTGACGCCCAGACCGCATAGTCAGGCCTCTATGCCTAAAAAGCAAATTATAAGAATGGCTGAAGATCTTATTACTTTAATCAGGGGAAGCCAGCCTTCCCCCTCTGAGACCTAGGACTGAGTTTGCTTATGATACTTCTGACCAGGATTCTGAATTTTCTGTTTCCTCTGATGACCAGGATTTACCCTTAACTACCTATGATTCTGGTGCTGAAGACTCTATTCCCTCTGCTTCCCCCCCAGAGGATTTCTGTTTTGTTGAAACCTTGCATACTCTCAGGGAGCATTTTCGTTGGGAAAATCAGGATTTCTCCGATTCTAAAAAGAGACTTGGGGATTTCTTACTCCTGCCCCAGCACAGACCATTAGCCATACCTCCTGTACTAGACATTGTTGATGATGCCTTTTCGGAATCTAGCTTGGCCACTGACTCTCTAGCTCCTGCTCCCAGAAAACCTGATAGATATTACAGGGCCCCTGACTCTCAAGTTCCTTTTTAAAAATCCTACTGTGGATCTTGAGACCATTTCACAGAGACCCAAGGGCATTAAAGATACTGCTGCCAAAAATCCTACCCCCTCTGATAGAGACTCCAGGGCGCTGGATAGATGGGGTAAGAAAGATATACACTTCTGCAACTTTGGCCATTAGGGCCTTAAACTGCCAGTTTCATATGTTAAAGTATCAGCATACTGTTGGATTGCTTAAACAGAAAATGATGTTGATTCCTGATTGTGCTGAAAATAAGGATTTCAGGATTTACTGCATTCACCTGAACAAGTTGGAAAACATACTTTGCAATGTGGTTTTGACTCACTAGAGGCATCTTGCAGGGCAGCTGTAACTGGGTCTGTACTTAGAAGGCATGCTTGGCTTAAGGAGAATCCTTGCCAGATCATGTTAAAGCGAAATTACTGGATGCTCCCTTAAACCAGGACCGCCTGTTTGGCAACAAGGCAGAAGTTCTTAAAAAGATTGAGGAAAAAGCTAAATCTATGCAAACTGTTAGATATTTTACAAATACAACCACCAAGGTTTAGTAGGCATTGGCCTTCCAAGAATTGGTCCTTTCCTGCCTCTTCCATACCTTCTCAGTCCAAACCCAGATCCAGCAGAGCTCCCAGGCTTCAGTCCTAGGGTACGCAGAGGACTAAGCAGTGGGGGGCCTCCACTTCCATATCTGGGAGTAATAAAACTTCCCCCATGGTAAACTGTCTCAGTGACTTCTTTTTAAAACTTCCAAGCACTTCTCAACTGACTGCCCCTTTGGGGGGAAAGATTATTCTTCATGCAAAGAACTAGGAACTCATTACCCAGGACAAATGAGTTTTAAATATAGTGTCCCAGGGATACAGATTTCACTTCCACACGCTGCCAACACCAAGCGGGTGGCCAGATCTACCCCCAAATCAGTTGGCAGAGGCCCAAAAGCAAGTACTTTCTCTCTTAAGCATGGGGGATATTCACTTGGTACCAGAAGAGGAAAAGGGACAAGGTTTCTACTTGAGACTTTTCCTGGTACCCAGAAAGGACAATTCATGGCATCTGATCCTGGACCTGTCTACTCTAAACATCTTTTTGGTGATTCCAAAATTCAAGATGCTGACTGTTCACCACTTGCTCCTTATGCTAGGCAAAGACACCTGGTTGGCAACACTAAATTTAAAGGAAGCATACCTGCACATCCCAATCAGGGAATTTTGCAGAAGATACGTATGCTTCAAAGCAGGCTACACACACCATCAGTTCTCTGCACTGCCCTTTGGCTTATCTACAGCGCCCAGGGTATTCACAAAGTGCCTAGCTCCAGTCATTGCATTTTGTAGGCAAAGAAATATTCAAATATACCCATACCTGGACGATTGTCTAATTCAGGCAGAAAGCCAAGACATACTTTTGAATCATCTGGCATTTGTACAAAGGGTGCTAACTTGTCTAGGGTACACCATAAACGAAATGAAATCACACCTGGTACCTTGTCAACAAATTATATTGCTGGGAGCAAGCTTGAATACAACTTCCCAGATGGCTTTCCTCACGCCAGAGAAACAAATTCATTTGACAACCTACTTCAAACAAGTGGCCGCAAAAAACCTGCCATCTGCAAGGCAAATACTTACAAGCCTTAGGGTTCATGGCCTCCTTCATTCTTCTAATTCCATATGCAAGACTGCATATGAGGAAACTACAGTGGTATCTAAAAAGCCTGTCATACCTTGCCTACACCTAGAGTTCCTTTGGTGGGCAGAGGCCTACCACCAAAACAAGGGACTACCATTCACACTACCCCCTGCTGCCCAAACCCTAACAGACGCATCAGACTATGCATGGGGGGCTCACCTGGCAGGGAAGTGCATTCAGGGCAAATGGAACTCAAGTCAAATGCACCTGCATATCAATCGGAAAGAAATGTTAGCTGTACAGAATGCTCTGACAGCCTTCAAGGACCACATTCTTCCAGGACAATTAATGGTAAAGACGGACAACACCACTGTTATGTGGTACATATAAACAAGCAGGAGGATACACATTCTTACTCCCTCTGCAGGCTAGCCATGGCATTGTGGAACCCAGCCCTGAGCAACCAAGTGCATCTACAAGCTCAATTCCTGCCAGGAAAACTAAACACACTGGCAGAAGAGCTAAGCAGAAACATCATGAACCCACGAGTGGAAACTGGAACCAAGAATTTTCAACATGTTGACAAGCAAATGGGGGAGCCAGATATAGACCTGTTTACCTCCCCCAGAACTATCAGTTCGACAAATGGTTCACAAGGACTCCCCACAAACAAGCTTGGAAAGTGGATGCTCTGTCCATCAGCTGGAAAAACCTTATAACTTTATGCCTTTCCTCCTCTGCCTCTGCTCTCCAAAGTTCTACTAAAGATCAAACAAGACAAACCAAGGACAATGTTCATTGCACCAGATTGGCCACGCCAACACTGGTACCCCCTCTTGCGCAGTGCGTCACTGTTGGCCCCATGGCACCTGCCTCAGACTCCTACCCTATTGTCTCAGCAGGAGAAACATATTCTGCACCCTCAGCTTCAAACACTGAACCTAGCAGCCTGGCTAATTATTTAAATCTCTCATTTACCATCCCTCAGTAAACCAGTGATGGATATTTTAGAGGCAAGGAGGCCTAGTACTAGAAAATCTTATGCTGAAAAATGGAAAAGATTCTGTACCTGGAACCAGTCTCAAGGGATGAGCACAGCAGTGCCCAGTTTACCTCAGATTTTACAATACTTAACTGAGACGCTTCACAAGGGTCTGTCTTTCTCCTCCATCAAAATTCACGCCTCAGCTATTTCGGCTCATTATAACACAGAACCTCCCCTCTTCTCTCATCCATTGCTAAAGCAGTTCCTCGGGGGCCAAAAATGTACGACCACCCAGGAGAGCTCCAACTCCAGCCTGGGACCTTACCTTTGTATTGGAGATACTCACTCTTCCTCTTTTCGAGCCAGCTGTTACTTCAGACTTCATATTCTTTTCTTGGAAAACAGCTTTCATTTTAGCAATCACTTCAGCAAGAAGGATATCTGAATTACAGGCCCTTATGGCAGTGGAGCCTTTCATCATCTTTCATGCGGACAGGGTGTCCCTCGGGACCAATCCCTCCTTCATGCCCAAGGTGGTATCCAGTGTGGCCCTTAATCAGTCCATTCATTTGCCAGCCTTCTTTTCTAATCCACAGAACAAAGGGGAGCGGATACTGCACTCCTTAGATGTGCACAGACAACTTAGATTCTACTTGGACAGGAATAAACCTCAAAGGAAATCTGAACAACTGGTGGCATTTGCTGCAGGGGCAGAGGGGATGGCTATTTCAAAGCAAGCCATTTCCAAATGGATAAGCCATTGCATTAATTTCTGCTACAAGCACCATGGAAAACCTGTCCCAAATGGGATCAGACCCCACTCAACCAGGGCCGCATCTACCTCTACAGCCTTTCTCAGAGGTGTCTCTAACAGGGAAATCCTAGAAGCTGCTACCTGGAGTTCTGTACATACTTTCACCAAGCATTACCATTTGTCAGTTTTCTCTAAATCCAGAGCTGGCTTTGCCACTGCAGTCTTGCAGGGCCTTGTAGCTGGTCCTAATGCTATCTAAATTTCTCCTCCCATCCTTAGCTTTGGGAATCTACCCAAATGTGATGACTGCAACAGTGAAACACGAAGAACATAGAACAGTTGTGTTCACTTGCCATAAATGTAGAGGTTAGAGTGTATTCACTGTTGCAGTCCTGGTTACCTTCCCTCTAGCCCCCTTACTTCTTTTGGCTATACCTCTACTCTTCTTTACTATGCTCAAAAGCTTTTTGGTGTATTTGCTTTTTTGTTGGAGGTATAACCTTGTTTATTTATAGAATTAATTTCTTCCCAGTAGGGGGGCACCTGACCTCTGGGGCAAGAAAAACTGATGTAATGGTGTCGGCTGCATGTTTTATACCCCTGACATCCCGGAAGAAGGGACAGCAACTGACGCAGGACCCAAGACTTTGTTAATCAGGCCGACTGAGGGCTACTGCAAGCAGATAACCCAAATGTGATGACTGCAACAGTGAATACACTTGAACATCTACATTTATGGTAAGTGTACACAACTGTACTATTTGGGAAGTGTTTGTTTCAGCAACCTTCGCCCTCAGGTCACTGAACTACTTGGCACGTTACGAGATTTCAGAGGGACTTGGTCAAGGGGTTTTCTAAAACCCTTTCAATGTCCTTGTCTGCAGACGACAGATTGTTTCTTCGCAGCTGGCCACCCTCTAGTCCCTGTTGGATGCCTCCATGAGGCTGATTTATCATGCCTCAGAGGGAAATTCAAGAGCCACAGGTTCAGGAATTGCTGTAAAAAGGCATACCTGGATGTGCTTTTTTGACTTTACAGAGTCCTTCATAACGATATTCATCAGTGCTCCCTTTGATATGTCCACCTTGTTTGACCCTTAGTTGAAGGAAACTCTCTCCAGGAGCAAATATGATGGGAAAACAGTATCTGCCATAGGAATACATTTTTTCTACCGTTCAAAGGACTGACTTTCTGAATCCAGAGAGGAGGTAGAAAGGTGTGGTTCCATAAGAAGCAAAAGATTTCCCAGGACTACTATGGAGACGGATCCCCCAGTGGCAGAGGAGGGAACTCTAATGGAAGAAGTTGCTGTCTTAGCAGAAGAGGTCTGCAGCATCAGGGTTTCAGAGGTCCTTCTTCTGAGAAGCCTTTGCAGCTCCTCTGAAGGGTTGCCCATCTGCTGCTTGGACAGCCATTACCAAAGATACAAAGATACCTGGGTGCACAGAAAAATATCCAGAGATTATTGCATAACATTTTTCCTTCTACCTCCTCAATGGACCAAAAGCATTCCTAATGTTTCATCCAGTCAGAGGCAAGCAGCAGTCATAGTAGTAAAAAAGCTGCTGGAAAAGTCATCCAAGTAGTTCAGTTGTTTTTAGTGCCAAAGAAGACAGGGGACCCAAGGCCAATTTTGGATCTCTGCAGTGTGAAGCAATTTGTCAAACACACAAAGTTCGGATGGTCACAGTTGAATCCATTCTGCCACTGTTGCAAGAGGGCAATTGGATGTGCTCTATAGATCTCCATGATGTGTATTATCTAATCAAATACACAGGCACTCCAGGAGATACCTGCACATTTGGTTGGGAGTCTGGTACTATCGGTTTAGAGCCCAGCCTTTTGGTCTAACCACAGCCCCAGAATGTTCACCAAGTACATGGTAGTGGTCACAGCTTACTTGAGACTGCTAGGATTTAGCATTTCTGTACCTAGAAAACTGTCTCCTTTCTGCTTACACCAAGCCTCTACTGATTTAGGCCAGAGATTACTTGTGGCAGCTATGTTTTCAGCTAGGGATTGCAGCGAACTATGCCAGGTGTTGGGTCTTGTCCATTTAACCCTTGGAATACATTGGTGCTCATCTGGATGAGGTGACGCACATCCCAAGCTTACGAAAGACAAGGTGAAGCAGTCTACAGAGTCAGGCATCACACATTCTCTCTTCCTTCCCCTCCATTCAGGCTTGTCTTACAGCTTTTCGGATCAGTGGCAGCTCCAGTAATTCTGGTACCCTTAGCAACTTTTTTACATGAGGGCACTTCAGTGGACCGTTGTGGTACAGTGGTCAATAAGACATCACCCCCTTACTGCATTTGTTTTAATTACAAATATTTGCAGACAACACATAGCCCGGTGGATTCATGCAGAAGTAATCTCTCAGGGTCACCCTTTTATTCTTCCTGCGCCCAGGGCCACAGTTACTACAGATGCCTTCCAACTAAGGTGAAGGGGGGCATTTCTTGGGAAGGCACATGATCTCAGCTCTAGGTCAGTCTTCATATCAGTGTCCTAGAAATGAGAGCAGTCCAGTTGGTGTAGCAGGTATTGCAAGATGTTTTCCGTCTAAGGCTGGTTGCCATTCAGTCCACACAGCATGTCTATAGTCTAGTACATCAGCAAACTGGGAGGAACTCTGTCCTACCCCCTGTGTCAAGAGGCAGTGAGTGTGTGGCAATGAGCGATTTCTTCCGGCCACTTTCTACTGGCAAAGTATATTGGGGGGGGGGGGGTCCACCGTGTTGTCAGATAAACTAAACAAGTCCATCTTACTTCCTCACAAGTGGTTTGTTCGTCAATTAGTGAAATTATTTTTTGCCAGTGGGGCCAACCATACTGCAACCTTTGAGCTTCTCTCCTCAATTCCAAGTGCAGCAGGTATTTTGCTCTGATCCCACTAGTGGGGAAGTTACCAACAGACTCTCTGATTCATGATTGGCTCCCGGTCTCCTATATGCCCCCCCACCCCCAAGTTTCTTCAGAAAGCATTTCAGTGGAAAAGCAAGGTAGTCCTCATTTTGTCATTCTGGCCTCGACAAGTGCGGTTTCCCTTCCTGTGACCTCCACCTAGTTCACCCTCCTCAGGTACGTTTGTCGCACCCATCTGGGAATACCTTACCTGAATATTTGAATCCTCACGTTAACTGTGTGAATTCTTCACTTCAGTGATGGCTAGACACTCCAGTATTGCTTCCCCGGTTCGTAACATCTTTGCACCATCCCAGAAAGATTCTACTAGAAAGGTTTATAGGAGCAAATAGAAAAGATTTTCCACTTAGGATCTCCAGAGACAAACCTTTTTTCAGCACCTGTCCCACCAGCTGTTCTTGACTTCCTTGCTTCCATTTTCAGTAATAGAGTTAATTACTCGACAATTAAGGTCTAGCTTGCTGCCATTTCTAATTTTCACTTCGGCGGCAACTGTTGTTCTTTTTCTTCTCTGAGATTATGTAAGGCTTTTCTTAAAGGTACCTTTTCACTTCTGCATTCTTTTAAGGGCCACACTCCTCCATGGGATTTAACAGTACTACTACAAGCTCTGAACCAGCCTCCCCCTGAGCCTTCAGTCAAGGTGGACTTGGTTCTTATCATGGAAAACTCTCTTCCTGGTTGCTATTACTTCTGCTAGATGAGTATCAGAACTCCAGGTGTTTTCTTCCCAGCCATTGTATCTGATTTCTCATAAAGTTAGGGTGTCCATTCAGACTAACCCTTCTTTCATACTCAAGGTAACATCAGAGAGAGACATCAACCAGTTCACCAGTCTACTGATGTTCTTCGTGTTTCACTGTTGCAGTCATCACATTTGGGTAATCTCCTGGTAGGTTGCCCTCAGTCGGCCTGAATTCCAAAGTCTTGGGTCCTGCGTCGGTTGCTGTCTCCTCTTCCATGACGTCAGGTCATCAGGGGTATAAAACAAGCAGCAGACACGCCATTTTCTTTAGTCTTTCTTGCCATGTGGTGCCCGAAGCAGAAGCATTTCGCAAGTGCCGGTCAGCTGACTCCTGAAATATTCGAGTTCGAGTTTCAGAACCAAAATCTTCACTAAAGCTAAGTACCTCGTTGGGGAAACTTTTTTCTTGCTCCATACCAATGTCAGAAAAAGTTAATAATTCTATTACTTGTGAGAAGCAAATACCTCATAAGGATTTCCATTTATACTGTATTCCTTGCCTAGGCCCTGATCACAACGTGCCTGGCTGTCCGTTTTGTGCTAGATTTAACCAACGCACTATTAAGCGTCGTTATATTTTTGCCTCAAAATATTTTGGAAACGGATTTAACTACCCAGAAATGTCGTCTGATAGCAATCCGACTACCGGAGTACACAAAAAACGCGAAGAAAAGAACAGAGACAGACAGTCGAGGTCCAAAACCGACGACGAAGCTTCTCCTAAGCCAGTCGCCGGTTCGCCAGTACTCAGTGAGGCGCTTTCACAGCCCCTGATACCCACTACTTTCGAGTCGCAGGCCCCTACCGAGACCCATGTGAAGTCCGGCATGCCGCAAGATACACAAAGTATTGGACCTACGGATGTATCTCCCTCGGATGGGTCCGGAGCCGCTGAGCAGGCACCGGCTTCTGAGGCTGTATTCAGGCCTCAACATTTTTATATCAAACCAGTGACAGCTGCAAAACCAAAGGCAAAAGCAACTTCTAAGGCTAAAAAAACCGAAGCATGAGCCACGTGCACAGGCCTCTATGTCTAAAAAAACAGATGATCAAAATGGCTGAAAACCTTATTACCTTGATCAGGGGTTCCCAACCCCCTCCTGATAAGAGGCCTAGGCAAGACACTGATTATGAATCTTCAGATCAGTTTTCTATTTCTTCTGATTCCTCTTCTGATCAGGAATTATCTATACCTCCCTATGAGGATTCTGATGCAGAGAAGTCTATCCCATCTGCATCACCTCCTGAGGATTATTAATTTGGAGAAAACTTGCATACTTTGAGGGAGCATTTTCACTGGGGGAGTCAAGATTTCTCAGAATCAGAAAAGAGGCTCCGGGATTTCCTTCTCCCTCAGCACAGACCTTTAGCCATATCCCCTGTTTTAGACATTGTGGATGATGTGTTTTCGGAGTCAAGCCTGACTCCTGACTCCTTACCTCCGGCTCCCAGCAAGCCTGACAGATATTACAGGGTCCCTGACTCGCACAAAAAATTTTATTTAGAAACCCTGCTGCTCATCCTGAAACTATTTCACAGGGTCCAAAGGGAGTTAAGGCCTCAACAGCAAAAAATCCTACTCCCTCTGACAGAGATTCAAGGGCACTGGATAGATGGGGAAAGAAGGTTTATACATCTGCAACCTTGGCAATTAGGGCCTTAAACTGCCAGTTTCATATGCTCAAGTATCAACAACATGTTATGGGATTGCTGAAACAGAAAATGTTGATTTCTGAATGTGCAGAAAATAAAGAATTGCAGGAATTATTGCATGCAGCTGAACAAGTTGGAAAGCATAATTTGCAATGTGGTTTTAATTCCTAAGAGGCCTCCTGCAGAGCTGCAGTTACTGGATCTGTGATTAGGAGCCATGCCTGGCTAAAAGAGCAAAATTTGCCTGATCATGTTAAAGCTGAATTACTGGATGCACCTTTGCAGCATGATACTCTGTTTGGTATCAAGACAGAAGAGGTTTTAAAGAAAATGGAAGACCAAGCTAAGTCTATGCAAACTGTAAAAGACTTCTTATAAGTGCAGCCACCAAGATTCAGTAGACACTGGCCTACAAAAAATTGGTCCTTTCCTGTGTCCGACAGAGCTCAAAGGGGCAAATCCAGATACACTAAGGGTTCCAGATACCAGGCACAAGATTCTTAGAGGTCAAAGCAATGGGGTGCTTCTACCTCCAAATCTGGAGGAGATAAAGCTCAACCCTACAGAAAACAGTCTCAATGACTTCCCTCTGCCTTCACCAAACACTTACCTTTTGGCAGCACCCTTAGGGGGAAAATTAGCACTTTTTGCTCAAAATTGGCAGTTAACCCAGGACAAGTGGGTGCTAAACATAGTATCACAGGGATACAGTTTCCATTTTCATATTCTGCCAATGGGAAACGGTTGGCTGGATCTGCCAAAAAATCAATGGGCAGAAGCACAGAAACGGGTTACGACCCTCATGAATATGGGGGCCATTCAGCCAGTACCAGAACAGGATAAAGGACAAGGTTTTTACTCGACTGTTCTTGGTACCCAGAAAGGACAAGGCCTGGCAGCCAATACTGGATTTATCAATTATGAACACATACCTGGACATTCCAAAATTCAAAATGCTGACTTTGCAGCAGCTTCTGCACATGCTGGGCAAGAATGCTTGGCTGGTGACATTAGACCTAAATGAGGCATACCTGCATGTCCCAATAAGGGAACCGTGCAGAAGATACCTCCGTTTCAAGGCTGGCTTTAATGCATTACCAATTCTCTGCACTGCCCTTTGGCTTATCTACTGTGCCCAGGGTCTTTACAAAGTGCCTGGCACCAGTAATTGCTTTTGGCAGACAAAGAAGTATACAAATATATCCTTACTTGGACGGCTGCCTCATTTAAACAGAGAACAAGGACACTCTTCTTCAACACCTGCCGTTTGTGAAAAGGCTTCTAACATGCCTAGGGTACACAATAAACGAAAAGAAATCACAACTGGTACCCTCTCAAAAAATAATATTCCTGGGTGCAAGCTTGACTACAGCTGCCCAGATGGCTTACCTCACGCCAAACAAACAAAGGCAACTGACTACTTACTTCAAACTGATGGCAACAAAAACCCAGTTATCAGCAAGACAAACTCTGCAGGCTTTGGGATTCATGGCATCCTGCATCCTACTGATTCCATATGCAAGACTACATATGAGGAAACTTCAATGGTACCTAAAAAGTTTATGGAGTCAACATCGTCACAGTCTGGAAACAATGATTCCTCTCATTCCCTGCGTACAACAGGAGTTTGTATGGTGGGCAAAGGTATGTCGCCAAAACATGAGACGGGCCTTCACTATACTCCCTGCCAGCCAAACCTTAACAGACTCTTCAGATTATGTATGGGCGGCCCACCTGGCGGGAAGATGCATTCAGGCATATGGACCCCAAAACAAATGCATCTACATAACCAAAAAGAGATGTTAGCTGTTCAAAATATCCTGACAGCCTTCAAGAACTTACTTCATCCAGGACATCTACTGATAAAGACGGACAACACCACAGTTATGTAGTATATAAACAAGCAGGGGGGCACACACTCATACCCCCTTGGCAGATTAGCCATGGCACTGTGGGACACAGCTTTGACTTACCAAGTACATCTTCAAGCTCAATTCCTGCCAGGAAAACAAAATACTCTGGCAGATGATTTAAGCAGAAACCTTATGGACCCTCACGAGTGGAAACTAGATCCACAAGTCTTCAGCATGATAACAAAGAAATGGGGGAGCCCAGACATAGATCTATTTGCCTCCCCCTAAAATTATCAATTGAAAAGATTCTGCACAAGGACTTATCACAGACAAGCATGGAAAGTGGACGCCCTATCCTTCAGCTGGAAAAACCTATCAGTTTATGCTTTTCCTCCTGTGCTTCTTCTTCCCTGGGTCCTCCTAAAAGTCAGACAAGAGAAACCAAAGATGATGATACTAATTGCCCCGGACTGGCCCCGCCCATACTGGTACACAATCCTGAGGAACTTGTCTCAATACCCAGCTTGGACCTTACCTCAAAGACCTCACCTACTGTCCCAGCAAAACAATCAGATCCTGCACAATCAACTCCAAACACTGAACCTGGCAGCATGGCCGATCATGTATTTATGCAAACAACACCTCTCAGTAAAGCTGTGATGGATGTCATTTTGGAAGCCGGAAGGCCTAGTGTTAGAAAATCTTATGCTGACAAATGGAAGAGATTCTGTGCTTGGAATCGAGCACAAGGAACTGTTACAGCAGAACCACATATTCCTCAGATATTACAATACTTAACTGAGATGCTTGGCAAAGGCCTATCTTTCTCATCAATTAAAATCTATGCCTCTGCCATTTCGGCTCATTACAATACAGAGCCACCAATCTTTTCTCATCCTTTACTAAAGCAGTATCTTAGAGGAGCCAAAAATTTAAGGCCTCCCAGAAGACCACCAATACCTGCATGGGACCTCAATTATGTGTTGGAAAAGCCCACCCTGCCTCCATTTGAACCAGCTGCTACTGTGGATATGAAGTTCTTATGGAAAACAGCTCTGCTCCTAGCAATTACTTCAGCAAGAAGAGTCTCGGAGCTACAGGGCTCTCATGGCTGTGGAGCCTTTTATCATATTTTACCCAGACAAGGTGTCTCTGAGGACCAATCCTTCATTTATGCCTAAGGTGGTTTCCAGTGTGGCTCTTAACCAAACTATTCATCTACCAACCTTTTATCCAAATCCACAGAACAAAGGGGAGAGAATTCTGCATTCCTTGGACGTGCACAGACAGATAAGATTCTACTTGAGCAGAACTAAAGCTCTAAGGAAAAACTGAGCAATTACTAGTGACATATGATGCATGATCAGAAGGAAAGGCCATCTCAAAGCAGACTATTTCAAAGTGGATAAGTCACTGCATTCGTTTCTGCTACTTACACCATGGCAAACCTGTGCCCAAGGGCATTAGGTCTCATTCCACCAGAGCTTCTGCTACATCAGCAGCCTTTCTCAGAGGAGTACCAACCAAAGACATTCTAGAGGCTGCTACTTTGAGTTCTGTTCACACCTTTACAAAGCATTATCATTTGCCTCTCTACTCGTAAGTCCAGGGCAGGCTTTGCCACTGCAGTTCTGCAGGGCCTTATAGCCGTACCTAATGCTGTTTAGCTCCAGCCTCCCATCCATAGCTGTGGGATTCTACCCAAATGTGATGACTGAAAAAGTGAAACACGAAGAACATAGTACAGTTGTGTACACTTACCATAAATGTAAATGTTCGAGTGTATTCTCTGTTGCAATCCACGTTACCCGCCCGCCATACCCCTTTCATTCTGGAGTTTATCTTTCCTTCTCTATCTTCTACAACCTATGTGGTGTATTTGCTTGTAGATGAAGGTAAAGTTTGTATTGATGCATGTATATATAGTATGTGTGTATATATGTATATATATATATATATATATATATATATATATATATATATATATGGGTCTACTTTGGATGACCGAAACGCCAGTTCGCCGACACGCAAAACGCCGAGACCAAACAACCGAAAACGAAGGTGATCGACAAGGTGAAATCCCGACAGCCAAAAGACTGACATGGGCAATGTGTGAGCGCGACTCGGTAAGTGTGCGATAGTGAGGGATTTAGGGTTAGGAAGCGGACAGGTAAGTGTGCGATAGTGAGGGATTTAGGGTTAGGGTGTGGGAAAGGTGAGTGTGCGGTAGTGTCAGACTTGGGGTTCGGGTAAGGTAAGTGTGTGATAGTGACGGACTGTAGTTTAGGGGCGGGTTAAGTGAGTTAGGGTTAGGGTGCGGGTAGGGTGAGTGTGCGATAGTGACGGGCTTTATGTTTTAGGGTGGGTTAAGTGAGTTAGGTTTAGGGTGCAGGTAGGATAAGTGTGCGATAGTGACGGACTTTAGGTTTAGGGGTGGGTTAAGTGAGTTAGGGTTAGGGTGCGGGTAGGGTAAGTGTGCTGTAGAGTCGGACCTTAGGGTTAGGGTTTGGGTTAAGGTTAGTAGATATGTAATTGTGTGTAATGTGTAGTTTACGATGTTCTTCGTCTTCCATTGCTGCAGTCCTGACTATTGGGGTATAGTCCGCGTCCAGTCGGCCCGAATACCAGAGTATAAGGCTGACGTCGGTCAGGGCGCATTAGACTGACGTCAGTACGTCAGGGTACTAATGCGCATGACCGACGTCATATCCTCAGTCTTTTTTGCCGCATGGTCCGATGCAGAAGCAATTTTGCGAGTGCAGGTTGGCGTACTGAAATATTTCCGAAACCGGAGTTTCAGACCGAAACAGAGTTGGCTAAGTACCCGTTAGAACATTTTGGTTTTTCTTGCCTCAGTATATTACGGATGTCAGAAAAAGTGAATAACTGTATTTCTTGTGGGAAACAGATACCTCATAGGGATTATCATACCTTGTGTATACCTTGTTTAGGGCCTGAGCACGACGTTGTTGGTTGCGCTCTTGTGCTAGGTTTAACAAACGCACTATTAAGAGGAGGTTAGACTGTGCCAGGTTAGTGTTTGGGAAGCGTTGCAATTATAAAATGCCGCCGGATGCTCCGCCGCTTCCTCAAGAAGCGCAAGGATAAAACAGTGAAGCCTAGGGTTGAGGAACCGGCAGTCCCGGACGTCGGTTCTTTAGAAACTCAGTGGAGCGGAGGTTTTGCCAGGAGTTTCCATGGAGTCCCAGGCAGAAACTATACTCTTACAGGATGTGCCTTCTCAGGAGGTAGGCCAGGCTGAGGGGGCTTCTCAGGTGACTGTTCTTCCCTCTCTTCCCAAGGTAGTTAGAGCTTCTCCTTCTGTTGCCAAAACTTCTTTAAGAGGTAGGCCTAGTTCAGCTTCAGTGGGGGCTTCTCCTAGCATTTCGGGTTCTGTACCTAAGAAACATATGCTTAAAATGGCAGAAGATTTGATTACTATGATTAGGGGTTCTATGCCCCCGCCTGATAAGAGGCCTAGGGTGGAACCGGAGTTTGATAGTTTTGAACAGTGTTCAGAGGCTTCAGAATCTTCTGTGGAAGATATGCAGGAGTATCCCACTTATTCTGATTCTGATGTGGATGATTCCACTCCTACAGCTTCTCCGCCTGAGGATTTCTCATTTTCAGAGACCTTGCATTCCATGAGGGAGCACTTTAAATGGGAAGGCCAGGATTACTCTGACTCCAGGAAAAGGCTTAGGGAGTTCTTGTTTTTACCCCAGCATAGGCCTTTAGCTATTCCTCCTGTGTTGAATGTGGTGGAAGATGTTTTAAGGTTAGTAGATATGTAATTGTGTGTAATGTGTAGTTTACGTTTTGTGTGTCTGTGTAATGGTGTTCGGTTTTGTGAGTTGTCGGTATTGTGTGTTTTCGGTTGTTTGGTGTCAGTGTTTTGCGTGTCGGCGAACTGGCTTTTCGGTCATCCAAAGTAGACCCATATATATATATATATATATATATATATATATATATATATATATATATATATATATATATATTTGCAACTTTTTTGGGGGCACCTGACATCTGGGGCAAGAAAAACTAAAGAAAATGGTGTCGGCTGCTTGTTTTATACCCTTGATGACCTGACGTCATGGAAGAGGAGACTGCAACCGACGCAGGACCCAAGACTTTGGATTTCAGGCAGACTGAGGGCAACCTGCCAGCAGCTTACCCAAATGTGATGACTGCAACAGTGAATACACTCGAACTTTTACATTTATGGTAAGTGTACACAACTGTACATTTTCTTTCCAAGGTTTTCCAACAAGGGAGAACACACGCTGCACCTAATGGTTGTTCATAGACAACTTGGATTTTATCTTCATAGACCTAAAGATTTCAGAAAATCGGACCAATTGTTTTTCCCTCTCTATCTCTCTCTCTCTGTCCAAGGCAAACGTGCAAAGTAGTATTAATAGTCACTTTAGCTAGCTGGTTCACTAGTTGCATTTCCTTTGCCTATAAGAATAAAGGGTTGATACTACCTAAGCCCATTCCACCAGATCTAATAAAATTAGTCTGAATGGACAGCCTACCTTTGAGACCTAACCTCCCTTTCCTCAGCTCCCCTATTCAAAACCAAACTTGAAACATATCTTAAATCTCACTGGCTATGCCCCTGTACTAACTCAGACTAACTACCTACCACACTTGTATCCTTACACTGATCCACATACCAGCTTGAGCTACTTAATCCTTTATTAACAATACTGTGCTTGTGACTATACTAATCAATAGAGTAATATTTAATAATTAATCTTATACTAACAAATAATGTGTGTGTGACTTTACTATTTAATAGTGTGCTTTTGCTTACATAGTTTTAAACATTTTAATGTATAACTGTACTGATTAATAGTGTGCTTACTGTCCACATATTTTTACGCGTTTGTATCTACATCCTTAGCTGTCTTATAATAGGAATCATTATACTCGTATGACAAAAGGCAAGGAACTGTTATAATAGATAAAACTTTACAGTGTACCTATGTATTGTAAATACTACTCTGAAGTGTGGAGCTTTTCTCCCCGGGCCTCCACTGAAAATGGACATATATCCAGTTGGACCAGCCCGGTCAACAAATGTAAAATAAAATAAGTCTGTAACCACATCATATGCTTTTTGGTCCAGAGCTTCCATAGACCTGCTACCTCCTAAGAGAAGCTATTGTTGCTATACAGCATTTGGCCATTAGATGACAAACTTGTCCTAGATCTGTCCTTCTGTCTTGAAACACAACTCACAAGAATATAGTATTCATAGCTTGTTAAGTTATAGTCCCACTCTATCCTTCTATCATTTTACTTTACATCACTCAGCTACCCTGCCCACTTTCCCAACTATCAAGGCTCTTACCTCCCACCTTTCTCCACCTACACTTACCTTAGCAATCACCTCTCGACTGATTATTCTCCTAGGGTTCACTCCTTCTGTGGCTTGGACTCTGATTCCTTACCCCTGTAAGCATCCCTCCACTCCCTTTTGGCTGACACTGCTCTGCTTCTAACCCTATCCACTCACCCCTTTGTCCCTTTTCTTACTCAATTCTCTCTTCCTTCTTAAGCTTGGCAGTATTAAATTACTAATACAGACTAAGTACTAACTATCTCTGTGCCTTCTTTACTTGCTGTGATATAATAGTCACTTCCGGTCTTTACCTGCCCCCACCTAACCTTACCCTCCCCTTTCTTTCTTATGACCTCACCTACCTTATAAATATACCTATCCCCATGTGCCACCATCTGTACACCTCGGTCTAGCCCTTGGCTGCTGTGCGTCCCTAGCTCCGGTGTACACATTTTGTGTAAGTTGCGCCTTTTTTACTCTTTTTTTATTTGCTAGATAAGCTGTCTGCCTACAAAGTTGTCAGAAAAGGTATCCTCACAGTTAAAGGCGACAATTAAACCAACCCAGTATATACTGGTGTTATAAATCACTGTTGCCGGCTAACTGTGTTAGCATTTGCTGCACGTGTTTTTTTATTTACTACCAGACAAGCATTACGCTTTAAAAAGTGTCAGTAAGGTTATGTATGTAGTTATCTTTTTAGATGTTATTCATATTTCACTGTTGCAGTCATTACATTTGGATTATCTGCTTGCAGGTAGCCCACAGTCGGCCTGACTAACAATGTCTTGGGTCCTGCATCGGTTGCTGTCCCTTCTTCCATGACGTCAGGTCATCAGGGGTATAAAACATGCAGCCGACGCCATTACATCAGTCTTTCTTGCCGTGCGTTGCCCGAAGCAGCAGCAGTTCGCAAGTGCTGGTCAGCCGACTCTTGAAATTTTCATTTTCGAGTTTCAGAACCAAAGTCTTCAACTAAAGCTAAGTACCCTGTTGGGGAAATGTTTTCTTGCTCCTTACCGATGTCATTAAAAGTTAATAATTGCATTACTTGTGGAAAGCAAGTACCTCATAAAGATTTTAATTCGTACTGTATTCCTTGCCTAGGCCCTGATCACGACGTACCTTGATGTCGGTTTTGTGCTTTATTTAATCAGTGCACTATCCGTAGTCAGTATATTTTTGGCTCTAAATATTTCGGTTCTCGGTTTAATTATCCAGAAATGTTGTCGGTTAGCCATCCGACTGCCAGGATTCCGAAAAAATGCAAAGATAGACAGAGACAGGCCGCCGAGGTCCAAAACTGCTGACGACACTTCTAAGCCAGTTCGCCGGTACTCAGTGAGGCGCTTTCGCAGCCCCTGATGTCCGCTACTTCTGATTCGCAGGCCTCTAATGAGACCCATTCTGAGTCTGGTATGCCGCGAGATACTTCAACTATGCAACCCGCGGATGTCTCTACCTTGGATGGGTCCAGAGCCGCTGTGCAGGCACCGGCTTCTGAGGGTGTATTCAGGCCTACGGACTTGCATATTAAATCAACGTCTCCTTCATTATTAAGACCTAAATCTCGATCCATGTCGCCCAGGCCACATGCTCAGGCCTCTATGCTTAAAAAACAAATGATAAAAATGGCTGAATATCTAATAACTATAATCAGAGGTAGCCAACCCCCCCCCCCCCCCCCAAGAGGCCTAGGGCTGAGCTTGATTATGAATCTTCCGATCAGGATTCTGTTTTTTCTGACTCTTCTGATGACCTGGATTTGTCCTTACTTACTTATGAGGATTCTGATGCAGAGGACTCCATTCCCTTTGCTTCCCCTCCTGAGGACTTTTCTTTTGGGGAAACCTTACATACTCTAAGGGAGCATTTTCACTGGGAAAGCCAGGAATTTTCTGATTCAAAAAAGAGGCTTAGGGATTTCCTTTTCCTACCTCAGCATAGGCCTTTGGCTATTCCTCCTGTATTAGACATTGTTGTTGATCTTTCGGAATCCCGTTTGGCCCCTGATTGCCTTCCTCCTGCTCCCAGTAAACCTGACAGATTCTACAGGGTCCCTGAGTCCCACAAGATCCTTTTCAAAAATCCTATTGCAGATCCAGAGACTATTTCCCAGGGGCCCAATGTCATTAAGACTTCTACTGCTAAAAATCCTACCCCTTCTGGTAGAGACTCCAGGGCGCTTGATAGATGGGGTAAAAAGGTTTATACTTCAGCAACCCTGGCAATTAGAGCTTTAAACTGCCAATTTCATATGTTAAAATTTCAGCAACTTGTTATTGGACTGCTTAAACAGAAAATTATGCTGATTCCGGACTGTGTGGAAAATAGACTTACAGGATTTAATGCATTCTGCTGAACAAGTTGGAAAACATACTTTGCAATGTGGTTTTGATTCTTTAGAGGCCTCTTGCAGGGCTGCTGTTACTGGGTTTGTGCTTAGAAGGCATGCTTGGCTTAAGGAGCAATCTTTGCCTGATCATGTTAAAGCTAAATTGTTGGATGCTCCTTTAAATCAGGACAGCCTGTTTGGCAACAAGGCTGAAGAAGTTCTTAAAAAGATGGAAGATAAAGCTAAATCTATGCAAACTGTTAAAGATGTTTTTACAAGTTCAGCCTCCTAGATTTCGTAGGCACTGGCCTTCTAAGAATTGGTCCTTTCCAGCCCCTTCCAGGTCTTCTCAAGCCAAACCCAGACACAGCAAAAACTTCAGGTTTCAGTCCCAGGGGACTCGCAGAACTAAGCAGTTGGGGGGGGGGGGCTCAACTTCCAAGTTTGGAAATAACAAGACACCCCCTATGTTAAACTGTCTCAATGACTTCCTTTTAAAATTTCCAAGCACTTATCTTCTGACTGCCCCTTTGGGGGAAAGATTGCTTTTCATGCATAGAACTGGGAATTCATTACCCAGGACAAATGGATTTTAAGTCCCAGGGATACAGGTTTCACTTCCACACGTTGCCAACGCCAAGTGGGTGGCCAGACGTACCCCCAAATCAGTGGGCAGAGGCTCAAAAACAAGTATTTTCTGTCTTAAGCATGGGAGCTATTCAACTGGTACCAAAAGAGGAAAAGGGACAAGGTTTCTACTCCAGAATTTTCCTGGTACCCAGAAAAGACAAATCATGGCATCCAATCCTGGACCTGTGCGCTCTAAACACCTTTCTGGAGATTCCAAAATTCAAGATGCTGACTCTTCACCAATTACTTCCTATGCTAGGCAAAGACGCCTGGTTGGCAACACTAGATTTAAAAGAAGCATACCTGCGCATCCCAATCAGGGAATCTTGCTGAAGATACCTACTCTTCAAAGCAGGCTACACGCACGATCAGTTCTCTGCACTGCCTTTTGGCTTATCTACTGTGCCCAGGGTATTTACAAAGTGCCTAGCTCCAGTTATTGCATTTTGCAGGCAAGAAGTATTCAAATATACCCATACCTGGACGATTGTCTAATTCAGGCAGAAAACCAGGACATACTTTTGAATCATCTGGCGTTTGTAAAAAGGGTTCTAACTTGTCTGGGTTACACCATAAATGAAAATAAATCACAACTGATACCCTGTCAACAAATTACATTCCTGGGAGCAAGCTTGAATACAACTTCCCAGATGGCTTACCTCACACCAGAAAAGCAAATTCATTTGACAACCTACTTCAAACAAGTGGCCACAGAAACCCTGCTATCTGCAAGACAAATACTGCAAGCTTTGGGGTTCACAGCCTCCTGTATTCTAATTCCATATGCAAAACTGCATATGAGGAAACTACAGTGGTATCTAAAAAGCCTGTGGAGTCAACATTTTCACAGTCTAGAAACAATGATTCCTGTCATACATTGCCTGCGCCTAGAGTTCCTTTGGTGGGCAGAGGCCTGCCACCAAAACAAGGGACTACCTTTTACACCACCCCCTGCCGCCCAAACCCTAACAAATGGATGCATCAGACTATGCATGGGGGGCTCACCTGGCAGGGAAGTGCATTCAGGGCAAATGGAAACCAAGTCAAATGCACCTGCATATCAATCAAAAAGAAATGTTAGCTGTACAGAATGCTCTGACAGCCTTCAAGGACTACATTCTTCCAGGACGACTAATGGTAAAGATGGACAACACCACTGTTGTGGTACATAAATGAGCAGGGGGTACACATTCTTAGCCCCTCTGCAGACTAGCCATGGCATTGTGGAACACAGCATTGAGCTACCAAGTGCACCTACAAGTTCAGTTCCTGCCAGGAAAATTAAATACACTGGCAGACGGACTAAGCAGAAACCTCATGGACCCACACAAGTGGAAACTGGAACCAAGGATTTTATTTATTTATTTATTTATTTTACATTTGTTGACCGGGCTAGACTAACTGGATCTTCTTCTTTCAGCTGCTCCCATTAGGAGTCACCACAGCAGATCAACTGTTTCCATTTCTTCCTGTCCTCTGCATCTTGTTCTGTCACACCAACCACCTGCATGTCCTCTCTCACCACATCCATAAACCTTATCTTAGGCCTTCCTCTTTTCCTGTTACCTGGCAGCTTCATCCTTAGCATTTTTCCCAATACACTCTGCATCCCTCCTCAGCACATGTCCAAACCAACGTAATCGTGCCTCTCTGGCTTTGTCTCCAAACCTTCCAACCTGGGCTGACCCTCTAGTATACTTATTCCTAATCCTGTCCATCCTCGTCACACCCAGTGCAAATCTTAACATCTTCAACTCTGCCACGTCAAGCTCTGACGCCTGCCTTTTTGTCGGTGGCACTGTCTCCAACCCATATAACGTAGCTGGTCTCACTACCCGCTTCTAGACCTTCCCTTTCACTCTTACTGGTACTTGTCTGTCACAAATCACTCCTGACACTCTTCTCCACTCACTCCGTCCTGCCTGTACTCTCTTCTTCACCTCTCTTCCACACTCACCATTACTCTGAACTGTTGATCCCAAGTACTTAAACTCATCCACCTTCACCACCTCTACTCCCTGCATCCTCACCATTCCTCTGTCCTCCCTCTCATTCACCCATATATTATGTCTTAGTCCTGCTGACCACCTACTGGATATATGTCCATTTTTAGTAGAGGCCCGGGGAGATAAGCTCCGAGGAAGCAATCACATATACAAAAATTAATGTATACAATAAACATTGCAGGTGCAGTACAGAGAATAATCAAAGAGGTCATTCGTTCATAACATAGTGCAAAATATACAGATACAATTAGTACAATACCAAATGTAGTTGCATTTTCAACATGTTGACAAGCGAATGGGGGAGCCCAGATATAGACCGGTTTGCCTCCCCCCAGAACTACCAATTGGTCAATTTTTGCACAAGGACTCCCCACAAACAAACCTGGAAAGTGGATGCTCTGTCCTTCAACTGGAAAAACATATCAGTCTATGCCTTTCTCCCGCTGCCTCTGCTCTCCAAAGTACTACTAAAAGTCAAACAGGACAAACCAAGGATGAGTTTGATTGCTCCAGACTGGCTGCGCCAACACTGGTACCCCCTCCTGCACAGTGTGTCATGGTTATCTCCATGACACCTGCCTCAAACTCCTTCCCTGCTGTCTCAGCAGGAGAACCACATTCTGCACCCTCAGCTTCCAACATTGAACCTTGCAGCCTGACTAATTACTTAAACTCTCCCTTACCATCCCTCAGCAAACCTGTGATGGATGTCATCTTAAAGGCAAGGAGGCCTAGTACTAGAAAAATCTTACGCTGAAAAATAAAAGATTCTGTGCCTGGAACCAATCTCAAGGGATGAGCACAGCAGCGCCCAGTTTACCTCCAATTTTACAATACTTAACTGAGATGCTTCACAAGGGCCTGTATTTTTCCTCCATTAAAATCCATGCCTCAGCCATTTCAGCTCATTATAACACAGAACCCTCCCCTCTTCTCTCATCCACTGCTCAAGCAGTATCTCAGAGGGGCCAAAAATTTGAGACCACCCAGGAGAGCTCCAACCCCAGCCTGGGACCTTAACTTTGTATTGGAGAAACTCACTCTACCTCCTTTCGAGCCAGCTGCTACTGCATACTTAAAATTTCTTTATAGGAAAACAGCTTTCCTTTTAGCAATCACGTCATCTAGAAGGGTATCTGAATTACAGGCCCTTATGGCAGTGGAGCCTTTCGTCATCTTTCATGCGGACAGGGTGTCACTCAGAACAAATCCATCTTTTATACCCAAGGTGGTATCCATTGTGGCTCTTAATCAGTCCATTCATTTGCCAACCTTCTTTCCCAATCCACAGAACAAAGGGGAACGGATTCTGCATTCCTTGGATGTGCACAGACAACTTAGATTGTACTTGGACAGGACTAAACCTCAAAGAAAATCTGAACAACTGCTGGTAGCATTTGCTGCAGGGGCAGAGAGGAAGGCTATTTCAAAACCATTTCTAAATGGATAAGCCATTGCATTCATTTCTGCTATAAGCACCATGTAAAACCTATTCACCAGGGGATCAGACCTCACTCCACCAGGGCTGCATCTACCTCTACAGCCTTTCTCAGAGGCGTCCCTACCAGGGACTTCCTAGAAGCTGCACCTGGAGTTCTGTACATACTTTCATCGAGCATTACCATTTGCCAATTTTCTCTAAATCCAGAGCTGGCTTTGCCACAGCAGTCTTGCAGGGCCTCACAACCAGCTTTGGGAATCTACCCAAATGTAGTGACATCAAGAGTGAAACACAAAGAACATAGTACAGTTGTGTACACTTAACATAAATGTATATGTTCGAGTGTGTTCACTGTTGCAGTCCTAGGTACCTTCCCTCCAGCCCCCTAACTTCTTTTGCTTATGCCTCTACTTACCTTTACTATGCTTAAAAGCTTTTTGGTGTATTTGCTTTTTTGTTGGAGGTATATCATTGTACTTTTATA
This sequence comes from Protopterus annectens, assembly GCF_019279795.1. Lineage (NCBI taxonomy): Eukaryota > Metazoa > Chordata > Ceratodontiformes > Protopteridae > Protopterus > Protopterus annectens. The sequence goes on along the minus strand of NC_056739.1, from coordinate 189,011,636 downwards.
TTTAATTGCTTCCCATTAGGGGGGCACCTGACATCTGGGACAAGAAAAACTGAAGTAATGGCGTCGGCGGCATATTTTATACCCCTGACGACCTGACGTTATGGAAGAAGGGACAGCAACCGACACAAGACCCAAGACTTTGTTAATCAGGCCAGCTGAGAGCTCCCTGCTAGCAGATAACCCAAATGTAATGACTGCAACAGTGAATGCACTTGAACATCTACATTTATGGTAAGTGTACGCAATTGTACTTTAGCAGTTGTCGCAAGTGTTTTATGACTATCTACTGCTAGATAAGCAGCACACTGTCAAAAGTGTCTGAAGTTTTATCTTTCTAGTCAAATGCAATAGTTAATCTACCCTAAAGCGTACTTGTGTTATCAACCGCCAGTACCGACTAACTGTGTTTGGGTTTTTGTACGTCGTTAACTATTTACTGCTAGATACCCCTGTTTTACTCTTAAATTGTTTGACAAGTATATTTATAGTCATATGCAACAACTGTTTTACTCTTAAATTGTTTGAAAAGGTATATTTGTAGTCTTATGCAATAACTTATGTAGCCTAGAGTGTACCGGTGATATTAACCACTGGTCCCGACTTACTGCGATTGCATTGCTGCACGTGGAACGGGTTATACATTTCCAGCTACCTGTTGGAAGTTTAAGTTGTTATTTTTATGAGTAAGATATCGTATTTGTACGTAGTAAACGCCATGTTTCAGTAGCGCGAGTATTGTCTAACCCTAATCCTTCACATTAGAGTGCATTTGGAGTTTAATTCTTATAATATAACTGAGTGATGCTGTATTGTTCCTTAATTACATCAGAAATGCGATGTTAACATAACATTTTGACAATTCTGACTGCACATATGAGGAACTCTGACTTTAAACTTATGTAAATGGTAATGTTCCTAGCTGAGTTGGTCTAACTACATGGACACTACAAATGTTTCAAATGTCTTCTTGGATAGAATGTCCCATGTTTGAGTAGAGCTTCACTTTGCCTACACTCACGCTGCATACCTTGTTCCTCATCTTATTCCTGCTGCATGCAAACTGTTCTGCCCAGCTTTTAGAATCTTACTGTTATGGTTTTATGGAATTGCTAGTTGCAGCTGAAATGTAAACACTATGTAAATTAATCCATCTAACCTTTCAAATCTCATTTGAACCTTAAAATATGAAGAATAGTGACCAATTATACCTTGTGCTAGTACTAGTATGTGCATTATCTTATATGTTATGTTACTTAATAACTGTGCTCAACATCCTACTTATTTTACCTCTGTTTCTCTCTCCCTTTATGCAACCAGTTTCCCTACTTGCTTGTATGGCACTAAAGCTGAGGAACTGCCCTGTCTTGTTCACCAGCAACCTTAAACCATCTTATAACTGCCGTCTTCACCCTAAGCTAAGGAATTTACTCATTTCTCGCCCTGAGCAACAGCCCCTCAAGGACAACAAAATAGAAGAAAAAGTATGTGTTTTATAACTTCTGTCAGTAGAAACAACATTGTATAAATTACTTCAGGTCTTAAAGTACACGCCCATGCTGGGCGGTCAGCAGCCAAAACCTTTCTTTTCATGCTTTTTAGCCTACCTTCCCTCCTATACCCTTGTAAAGTGCATTATATCCTTCCCTCCTCAAATTCTTAGACCTGCTACTGGCTAAGAGAAGCTATTGTTGCTATACAGCCTTTGGCCACTAGATGGCACCCTTGTCCTAGATCTGTCATCCTGTCTTGAAACACAACTTACAAGACTATAGTATTCATAGCTTGTTAAGTTATAGTCCCACTCTATCCTTCTTTTTACTCTACGTCACTCAGCTACCCTGCCCACTATCCCTACTATCAAGGCTCTTGCCTCCCACCTTTCTCCACCTACACTTACCTTAGCAATCAGCTCTCCACTGATGTTCTCCTATGGTTCACTCCTTCTGTGGCTCTACCCGCTCTGTTCGCCCTGTGAGCTCTCCGCTACCCTACCCTGCCCCCAATTCCCACCCACCCCAGTGCATCTACATTTATACACACTATAACCACACCCCCTATCCATACAACCAATCACATCCTCCAACCCCTTAAAGTGCTGCAACCCACTTCCCACTAGTCATTACCTTACTAGACTATCTGTACTCATCCTTGTATATTAACCTACACGCAATACTTCTACAGTGCCACCCAATACTCCCCTTACACACTTTAAGCCCTTACTCCTGCTGTCGCTGCTACCTATTTTAGCTATACCTTACCTACTTACTTTCTATGAACACCTTAACTGCTACACTTTCATAACCCCATAAAGCAAACCTCCACACCAACATTTATAATCCCTCATAGCCATAACAACACATCCTATCCACCAAAGTATTTATCAGCCAAATTTCTTAGACTCACTCACATTACATACTACAGCCCTTGACCTAGGAAATCCCAGAACTTAATATGTAAACGTTAAAAACTCACTCTGACAATACAAGTTGACTCCCTAATTGATGGTGGCATACATCCATCCCAGAACTTAATATGTAAACGTTTAAAACTCACTCTGACAGTACAAGTCAACTCCCTAATTGATGGCATACATCCAAACCCTGGCCCAAATTCTACCACTAACACCCCAACTTCTATTAATACACACCTGCTTTACCAGACCCCCTAACTCTCTCCTGATAGCCCATCTCAATATTCGAAGCATAAGTAATAAAGTTGCCCACCTACACACCCTCATGGATGTACATTCATTTGACATCCTGTGTCTCACTGAAACATGGCTCAAGCCAACAATACAAGATACTGTTATTCCCCCAGGTTATAGTATCCTGAAACTTGACTGTAATGTCAAAAAAGGTGGAGGAGTAGCTATTTTATATAAATCTGAATTACAGGTGATCTCCATAGATTCTCAACCTCCACTAACTTAAAGTGCAGAAATTATCACCAAAATTCAACTCTGCAAATGTAAATCCATTTATATAATTTGTGTCTACCTTCCCCAGGCAATAATATCAACACCCTAGAGGCTATCCTAAGTTGGCTGTCCACCACCTATCCACAAAAAAAAACATAATTCTTGGTGACTTTAATATAAACTGGAGGTGTTGTACATCTGAACAGCCTTCTACCCATATCAACCTACATGGTTTTACTCAAACCATTGCATCCCCCACTAGAACCAATAAACATAATAACAATGACAGCACCCTAGATTGGAGTCTCACAAATTGTCATCACCAATCTTACAAAGTAGGTACCCTCCCTGAAGATATAAGCAATCACTCACTCACCTTTCTTAATCAAGTATGAGTGTGACATCCCAAACCCAACCATTTGTAAGACAATTAGGTCTAACAAAAATTTTAACCCCAACAGCTTTCAAAAAGAACTCGTAGCTTGCGACTGGTCACCCCTGAAACACCTACCTTTAGAAGACGCTGTTAAATACTTTAATTCTACATTTTTAACCATTCTAGACTACCATGCCCCAACACGGATAATTAGAAGTAGGTCTAAACCAGCCCCATGGCTCTCCAAAACTACCAAGCAAACAATCCTCCAGAGAAACTAACTCTGGGCTAGCTGGTGGACAACCAAATGCCCAACAGATTAATTCAAGTTCAGACAGTTAAGAAATGAAACTAAAAAAGCCATATTGTCAGATAAAAGAAACTTTCCGTCACCTCCAACAAACCCACCAAAATAAACCTCAAAAATTCTGGTCTGGTGTCAATAAATTTTTACACCCAGGTTGCTCAATTACACCCACCCCCTTAAGCTCTAATCTCAACAGCCCTAACCAAATTTCCAATTCTTTTAACACTTTCTTCACAGACACCAGTCAATCTCTGGCCAATCAGCTATCCCCTGACACTATATCTTCTTCCACTGATATCTCTAACAGCCCCCCACTATTTCAATTCCAACCTGTTCCTACATCCCTTGTCTGCACCCTTATTCAGAAACTTAAACCCACCACCCTCTTTGCAGACCTACTACCTGCAGAATACCTGCAAAAAGCTGCTAACACTATAGCCTACCCCATATCCATCCTCATTAACAGAACTGTTTCTGAAGGAATTATCCTGTCAATCTGGAAAATCTCACACATTATCCCCCTACATAAAGGTGGTAATTCCAAAGATCTATCTAACTACAGGCCTATAGCCATATTATCCCCATTGGCAAAAATCATAGAGAAGTGCATTCATAAGCAACTATTAAACCACCTACTAGAAAACAACCTACTAGCTACCTGCCAACGTGGCTTCAGACCATTTTATAGCACCACCTCTGCTCTCTTATCCTTCACCGACAGCATTAATAAAAATCATAATAATAACACTCTATCCTCAGCCCTCTTTATTGATCTGTCAAAAGCCTTTGACATGGTCAATCACCAGCTACTCATGAACATGCTTAGAAACTTCTCACTGGATCCACTTGCTATACAGTAGTTCCAGTCCTATTTAAGTAACAGGCAACAGGTTGTACTATGGGAGAATAACTTGTCTTCCCACCTCCCAATTGCCATTGGTGTCCCTCAAGGCTCCATATTTGGTCCTCTCCTCTTCTCTTATCTTTACAAATGACCTACACTCTGTATTACCTCAAGTTACCTGTATCCAATACGTGGATGATTCCACATTAATATGCTCAGCCTCTTCACCATTGCAACTTCAGTCCCTAACCCAAGACATGTTTAGCACAGTAGAGAATTGGCTCCTTCACCGATGTCTCATCCTGAACCCAAACAAAACAAAAGTGCTACTATTCATTCTCACCCGCTGGGCCTCCCCACCGAACTTCACTGTTACATCTAACAATGGTACTATCATATCTTCCGATTCTACCACAAAACTACTTTGGGTACTAATTGATAACCTTACCTTTGAGCCCCATATTAGCAACACTAAAAACAGTAAGCAAGAAAACTAGGTTCCCTCTATAGGATCAAACCCTTTCTGATTCCGCCAGCCAGGACCTCTATTGCCCGTACCCACTTAATCTCAACCCTACTGTATGCATCCCCTATCTATACTAAACTATGTAAAAGCAATCTGAACAAGCTGGCTATGTCCTACAATAATATTGCTAGATTTGCAACTGGGTCTACCCATAGAACCCATCATTGCAACAATCTTAAGCTAGGATGGTTAGAGTTGTCAAATTTAATTCTATTGAACCAACTAGCTATTGCCCATAAGATCCTGTATCGACCTACAAATACACCAATACTCACTAATGTAATCACCCCCTACAGTAACCTAAAGACCCTGTGCTCATCAAATAAACTACTGGTACAAATAGGTAAAACCAACAATCTGGCCGGAGACTCTTTGTTCTCTCACACAGTGGGTAAAACCTGGAACACCCTCCCTAATGACCTTAACCTCCTTACCCTCAATTACCCTATTTAAAACCAAACTCAAACCATACCTTAAATCACACTGGTTATGATCCTGTGCAAACCCGGACTGACTACCTCCCTTGTCTCCAGATACTAATCTTCTTACTCGCAAAAACTCATTAGTCTTTTACTAACAATAATATTTGTGTAACTTTTTAGTTTAATAGTGCTCTTTTTTTACTTACTTTTACATATTTTTGTATGTATATCCATACTTGTGTAATTAGAAATGTTTTTTCTTACTCGTAAGCTAAAATGTAATGAAGTGTTATAATTGCCAAAACTTTGTAATGTACCTATGTTTTGTAAATACTATTCGGATGTGCGGAGCTTTTCTCCCCGGGCCTCCACTGAAAATGATCATATATCCAGTTGGACCAGTCCAGTCAACAAATGTGAAATAAAATAAAATAAATAAATAGATGACATTTGTGTAGCTGCTACATAGTCCAGTGCTCATACGTCTATAGCTCGTTACAAATTGGACATTGGGCAGCATTTGACTGCACTGTACTCTGGAATATTCTTCCTTGAAGAACACTCATGGTTTCTCTATCTGGGGACTCTGTTCCATCAGTAGAGGAATGGACAAAAAGGATGACATCAGGTATAAAATGTTATGTATGCACCATAACTCTGCATCTGTGTTGTCTGTTTTTGTCCCTCCCACACCTCCTGCCCTCCAGCCCCCTTCTGACTTTACAAGTTCCTTTGGGCTCCTAGTATGTCCTGAATAGTAATTCCTGTACTGCAGCCTTGAGGAATGAGCTTAGGTCTTCTGCTCCTCCTCCTTTCTGCTGTAGCTGAAATGCAACTTAATTTGGAATATGCTGACTGCTGGATATCCTTTTTGGTGTAAATTGGTTGGCTGACTAGAGGGGCAAACTCAATCTGAGGGTATTTCAGCTGAAGAGGGGATTAAGTGTAGGAGGAAGAGCTCAAGCTGTGGAGCCAAAGTCTAATTAAATGGCTGAAGTCTTATCTGAGACCTATCTCTTGAGGAAATAACACAGATACATAGCTATGGTGTACATAACTTTTATTTAATCAAATTTACATTCAATTTTAAACCAGAGGTTTTGCTTTAATCCCTTTCTGATACGCAGAAGCTCCAAAGTGAACTTCCAAGTTTGTAACTGGTGCATTGACATTATGCCAAAACTTAATATTAAAAAAAATGCAGTTTTATTGCATTTGGCAAATATGCCATCCACCCAGCTTATGGTTTAGAAAATGCTACACTCCAAAGATGTTGAGATACCTTGGAAGCTGAAGATATGACAAAACAAAGATGTTGAGATACCTTGGAAGCTGAAGATATGACACACTTTCCTCTGACCATCATGTTGAAACTACTGGTGAGAAATTCCTTGTTTGGCGCAGCTGGTCACAAAAGATATTTCCTCTCAAGTCCAAGGAGGTCTTGATGACTCTAAATTCTGCACTTACAAGGCACATAATAAAGTAGATTGTCTTCTTTATAGATCATAGCAAACATATCAACAGTTAGAGACTTCAAAGGTTCATGCCAAAAAAAGATCATGGGACGGATCCCAAGTTGTTAAGGGAGCTGGAGGCCCCCTCTCTGTATTCAGTGTACTGTAGACTCCTTGGGGGGTGCTAATGCTGCCTTTCCTTACAGGCTGTTATGGATCTAGCAGTCCAAGACATCTTATTTCTCCACAGATCAAGCATTCCTGCTAACAGTAGAACCAGCGATATGAACGTGCTTCAGCAAATCTCAGTAGAGAGAGAGATTTGTTACACAATCACCACCCCTTCTCTGAAACAAACTTACTTTTCAGATCAAGCAGTCTGACATGTTACCTTTATTTAAGAAGGAACTGGATAACTGAGTGGGTATTGATAAGTTCACCACAGGTATATCTCCCGTATTGCTCTTTGAAAAAGGATGTAAATGGCTGCTGGCAAGGGATAAATGGCGTAATTGCCTCGTACATTCTGTGATGCTATGATTCTGTAATAAGTGTTTGGGGTCAGCTGGCTCAATTTCAATGGTCCTGATGTAGACCTTCTTTGATACATAAAGACCTTCCCATCCCAGGATCTTAAAGGTTATTGTGACTGCTGTGAATTTGTACACTTGATAGAACTATTCAAGCATGTGGAAACATTTCTCAGTTGGGGCATAGCAGTATCTTCAGCTGCTTTTATCAGTCATTTTGTTGGTGGTCATGACTCGCATCATACATCTTTATGAAGACTGAGCCATATGCACTGTACTACTTACCCATTGTGGTAGAAGAGGGTTTGTTGTGGCCCACCACCAATTGCTTATGCAGCTCTAAGTGAATGTTTGCATTGTCCTTCTTTCATCAGACCTGATCTCATGAATGATAGGCTTGTTTGTCTACTATTTGAATGCACTACCTCAGTGGTACTGAAGTCCATTACTTGGAAACTGCTGCAGTGGCCATTCCATCTCCTGACAAGTTCTTTTAGCTTCTGGCCTTCATTTGTGTAGAGCCTTTCACAAAGATCAAGTACCTTTAGGGAAAAAAAATTCTCAGCTGACACAAGTTCCTTTCCTCATTCACTAGGTCTGCCAGACCCTTGTTATCCTCCCCCAGGCTCAACCCACCCCTCATCCTGGGCCAGTGAGAAGATGGAAGATGCTGAGACAACATCCAAACTACTACCGAGAAGTGTGCCCTCTCATCCCCTCATGGCATACTTGCCAGCTCTGCAGCCGCTGCCCTTGTGAGGTGCATGCACAATCACTTGGGAAAGTGGCTCATTTCTGATGTGGCACAAAGTTGGTGAGGTAAGAGAGAACCTAAGTTGCCTCCCCCTTACCAGGAAGGGCAGGCTAACATCGGCCTCTTGCTGCCATCCTACTATTGCAAGCCCATCAATTGCATTTACTGCTATTCGAACATGGGTCGTTTTGGTTGCATTAGGGGTTTTATCCCTTTGTGCAACTAGGCTGATAAGATTATTCCATTATTTTGTCCCAAAAGTGGTATTGAAAATATTCTTGAGCCTGATGTTTACTTTGCTGCAACAGAAGCTAGAGGAGAAATAACTCATTTACACCATAGACATGCACCTTATCAGCTTAGGTTTTAGCACAAGGTATGTGAATTTAGAAAGATCAAAGTACTGTTTCCCCTCCTTTGCTCTTGTGAGGGAAGAGCTGTACACTGCTAACTAAACCTTTTTCAAGCGGATTGCTGACTTCATTTTTTGCCATTAGGATGTTAACCACCTACTGTAAAATTCCCCTGAAGCCCATTTCACTAAAGGAATGTCTGCCTTCAGTGTTTGCTTCAAGAATGCCTTCGTTGCCAACATGGGGGGGGGGGGGTGGAATCGAGCTTCTGGTATGTTGCTTCTGGAGTTGTTCTTTTGTTTGTCTTTGGATGGCCCTCCATTTTCTTCTTCCTTTTGATTACTGCTTGAGGTTCAACCTAACTATATAGAGACCCTCAGAAAAGATCCTTGGTGGTAAGTATAATTGGTTAACATTCATTCTTAAATCAGATAATTTAATGGAGGGGGCCCTACTTGATGGTTTACAGATCCTACTTCTGCCTTCTTCTCCATTTTGCCTCACCTGCAGAGGTTACCTGTAAGTCAGGCAAGTATACCATATTACTTACTAGCACTGAATATGTAAGCTCATGTTTTTTAATTTACAGTAAGATGCTCAGAAGTGGCTGGAGGCAAGCAATGTTTATGTAGTTAGGTGTAAGGGTGCGTCATCCATTACCCCATCCAATATAGGATCTTTCAGTAATAAAGCTGCCAAATATATTTAGTTCATAGGATGAATCCTGGCATAAGAACTTTTGAGGATATTGTCATAGATCTCCTGATATGGTAAAAATGTTTTTGTTGCATATTGAGAAGTTTCTTCAGAAGTTGCCAAGTTATGGGCAGCTGAGTATGTGTGGAGTAGTTACTCTTGTCTTTTTTTTTTTGTCTGTTTTTTAGGACCTTTTAGCTCGTGTTGATGATTTCCAGCAGCAGACTGAGAGAGCCCTTAGTGAAGAGGTGCCAAATGCTGCAGAGCTGCAGAAGCTACTTGACATTAGTTTGGAGTTTGATGTGGAACTTCCACAGCTGTCCTTGCTACGAGAGCGCCTGGAACAGGCACGCTGGTTGGAGGAAGTGCAGCATGCAAACTCTGATGCTAGCACTTTGTCATTGGATGACATGAGACGTCTGATAGACCTTGGTGTTGGACTGGGGCCTCATGCAGCTGTGGAGAAGGCTATGGCCCGATTACAGGAGCTTCTCACCATTTCAGAGTACTGGGAGGATAAGGCCAAGAGTCTGATGAAGGCCAGGTAATGGTTTTATCTAAAAAAAACCACTAGTGGTGCTGGTAAAACTTTGCTCATATTTACTTGATTTTTGCTGATTTTGATTTGAAGGGTATGGTGACCTCTTGGCTGTCAGAAAATGACTGTTCTATGGTGTAAGACATGTAGTCATCTTTGAAACAGACATCTTTTTTCTGTATTACAGTGACCATGCAGACTTACAAGTGCCTAAAGTTCTGATGGACCTGTTGTAGTGTGCCTAGCAGAAGTTTCAGTATCAAATCGTACAGACTCCTGTCACATCTAGCTACTTGAAGGTGCTAGCACTGCAGGATATGATGTTTAAGTAAGATAAAGTTAAAATTTAATGCACATGCTTGGTAAAGTGTTTGTGTGTTAGCACTGAGATTGCACATAGATTAACATTGCCTAGACATGGGTTAAGGCCTTGCTCTCTCTAATTATGGTGGCTGCCAAAAATGCAATTACTAGGAAATGGAAATCAAAATCAAAATCTAAACCAACTGTATTAGAAGTAGTGAATATAGTAACAGATAAAACAACCGGAATTGAGATATTTAGAAAAAGGTAGGAGCAAACTACAGAGGAAAAAATGTGAATAGTGGGAATAATAAATACAGGGCAGGAATGAGCTTTAAAAGAAGGCAGGACTTAATGAGCTATGTAATGTTTGACTGAAAAACAATTGGGTAGATTATAAGTGATGTATAATTTGCAGCTGGGAGTATGTCAGTTTGGTTTATGATGTAAAATGCTTGCAACTGGGATAATTGTGGTTTGTTTTCATTATATGTATGATTGCTTATGTCGTAAATGATGGTTGTTTCAAAAAAAAAAAAAGAGGGGGCAGGAATTGAATAATTTATGTAATATTGTTTAGGTTATATGATATATAGCAGTATATGTGAAGCATAATGTTTAATTTTAACGTGGTACAGTTTGATTACTTTTATATAAATGTAGATGTGCCTATGTCACAAGTGATAATTGAATAAAGGTGTGTTAAAAAGAAAAAAAATTGTGGTAAAGTCTTCATCACAGACACAGAAGCAGAATATTGCATTAAACAATACTGGTAGGTAGTTGTGTAGAGAAATGTCGGCCAGCTAGAGGGTAGGTAGAAAAGAAGGATGAAGAATGGCAGTTTTCAAGGAGGAGGAAAGAAGTGTTCTGGAATTTAACAGTTTGCTTGAGAAAAGGAAAATTAAGCGCGTGTATTGCCATAAAGGGGAGAATGTACCCTTTTGGTATTTATTTTCCTGAGTGTTGCCTGTTTCTTCAAAGTGTAATTTGAATGCTAGAAACTGAAAAGATGACCCAGTGACATAATCGGTTACCCTGAGTTTGCCAACTCTAGCTATAGTAATGTGCCACAGGCACAGCCCTCTGGTTGGGGTTGTGCGTTTGGTGGTACGTCTTAATTTAAAAAAAAAAATTCTTCACTGTCTGAACTTTGGCAATTAGCTGGTGATTAAGTCAACTGAATTTATTTGAGTAACTTGGCCCCTATGCTTGGTGAAGATAAGTTAACAAACAACTAGATTTAACTAGTTTGTGGGCTTTGTTGGGTAGCAATTGGGAGATAACTGCTTTCAAAAAATACTTTGAGAATTTCCTGTCTCCAGCATTGAACAGATGCAGCAAACTCTTGAAGTATAAAAGGAATTATTTGGAAAATTTTAGGCCTCAAAGCCATGAAGGTGCGTGCTTGGGGAGTTAGTGTCTCTTATAAACTCAGATGTTCTTCGTGTTTCACTGTTGCAGTCATTACATTTGGGTAATCTGCTGGCAGGTTGCCCTCAGTCGGCCTGAATAACAAAGACTTGGGTCCTGCGTCGGTTGCGGTCTCCTCTTCCATGACGTCAGGTCATCAGGGGTATAAAAACATGCAGCTGACACCATTTTAATCTGTCTTTCTTGTCGTGGTGCCCAAAGCAGAAGCAGTTAAGTGCTGGTCGGTCGACTCCTGAAATTTTCATATTCGAGTTTCAGAACCGAAGTCTTCAAACTAAAGCCAAGTACCCCGTTGGGGAAACTTTTTCATGCTCCTTACCAATGTCAGTAAAAGTTAATAATTGCATTACTTGTGGGAAGCAAATAGCTCCTAAGGATTTTCATTTGTACTGTATTCCTTGCCTAGGCCCTGATCACAACGTGCCTTGCTGTCGGTTTTGTGCTAAATTTAACCAACGCACTATTAAGCGTCAGTATATTTTTGCTTCTAAATATTTTGGTTCAAGATTTAACTACCCTGAAATGTCGTCTGTTAGCAATCCGACTGCCGGAGTTCACAAAAAACGCAAGGAAAAAGACAGAGACAGACCGTCGAGGTCCAAAACCGACGACTAAGCTTCTCCTTAAGCCCCTGATACCTGCTACTTTTGAGTCGCAGGCCTCTACTGAGACCCATTCAGAGTCTGGTATGCCGTCAGATTTGCAAAGTATTGAACCAGCGGATGTCTCTCCTTGGATTGGTCCGGAGCCGCTGAGCAGGCACCAGCTTCTGAGGGTGTTTTCAGGCCTCAACATTTTTACATTAAACAGAGGCCAGCAACAAAAAAAAGGTCAAAAACAACCTCTGTGTCACAAAAAAGATGCATGAGCCACATGCTCAGGCCCCTATCCCTACAAAACAGATTATCAAAATGGCTGAGGATTTAATTACCTTGATCAGGGGTTCCCAACCCCCCCTGCTAAAAGGCCTAGGCAAGGCACTGATTATGAATCTTAAGATCAGGTTTCCATTTCTTCTGATTCCTCTTCTGATCAGGAATTTTCTATTCCACCCTATGAGGATTCTGATGCAGAGGAATCCTTCCCATCTGCATCTCCTCCTGAGGATTACTCTTTTGGAGAGACTTTGCATACTTTAAGGGAACATTTTCACTGGGAGAATCAGGACTTCTCTGAATCAAAAAAGAGGCTTGGGGATTTCCACCTCCTTCCTCAGCATAGGCCTTTGGCAATATCTTCTGTATTAGACATTGTTGATGTGTTCTCTGAATCAAGCATGGCTCCTAGTAAGCCAGACCGATATTGCAGGGTTCCTGACTCCCACAAATTTCTTTTCAAAAATCCTGCTGCTGATCCAGAGACTATTTCTCAGGGTCCCAAGGGTATTAAGACTTCTACAGCCAAAAATCCTACCCCTTCTGATAGAGATTCCAGGGCACTGGATAGATGGGGTAAGAAGGTTTATACGTGTGCAACCTTGGCAATCGGGGCTTTAAACTTTCAGTTTCATTTGCTTAAATATCAGCAACATGTTATGGGCTTACTGAAACAGAAAATGATGTTGATTTCTGATTGTGTGGAAAATAGAGTTACAGGATTTATTGCATTCAGCAGAACAGATTGGAAAGCATACTTTGCAATGTGGTTTTGATTCATTGGAGGCCTCTTGTAGGGCCGCCGTTACTGGATCTGTGATTAGAAGGCTTGCCTGGCTCAAAGAACAAAATCTACCTGATCATGTTAAAGCTAAATTGTTGGATGCCCCTTTGCAGCATGATACTCTGTTTGGTAATAAGGCAGAAGAGGTTTTAAAGAAAATGGAAGACAAAGCTAAATCTATGCAAACTGTAAAAGATTTCTTGCAAGTGCAGCCACCCAGGTTCAGTAGGCACTGGCCTACTAAAAACTGGTCCTTTCCTGTGTCCAACAGAGCCAGTCAGGGCAAACCCAGGCGCTCAAAAGGCTCCAGATATCAATCACAGGGTTCTTACAGGTCAAAGCAATGGGGTGCTTCCACCTTCAAATCTGGAGGAAACAAAGCACAACCCTACAGTAAGCAGTCTCAATGACTTCCCTCTATCATCTCCAAGCACTTATCTTTTGGCGGCCCCCTTGGGGGGAAAACTAGCACTTCATGCTCAAAATTGGCAGTTAATTACCCAGGACAAATGGGTATTAAAACATAGTATCCCAGGGATACAGATTTAATTTCCATACTTTGCCAATTCCAGACGGATGGCCGGATCTGCCACAAAACCAGTGGGCAGAGGCCCAGAAACAAGTTATGTCCCTCATGGATATGGGGGCTTATTCACCCGGTACCAGAAAAGGAGAAAGGACAAGGATTTTATTCAAGACTTTACCTGGTACCCAGAAAAGACAATTCATGGCATCCAATACTGGACTTAGCAATTCTAAATACGTTCCTGGATATTCCAAAATTCAAAATGCTGACTTTACTACAGCTACTGCCTGTGCTAGGCAGGAATGCTTGGTTAGTAACTTTAGACTTAAAAGAGGCATACCTGCATATCCCAATAAGGGAATCATGCAGAAGATACCTCCGCTTCAAAGCAGTTTTTTTGCATTACTAATTCTCTGCACTGCCCTTTGGCTTATCTACTGCGCCCAGGGTCTTTACAAAGTGCCTGGCACTAGTAATTACATTCCTCAGGCAAAGAAACATTCACATTTATCCTTATCTAGACGATTCTCTCATTCAAGCAGAAGACAAGGACACTCTTCTTCAACATCTGACATTTGTAAAAAGGCTTCTAGCATGTCTGGGGTACACCATAAACGAAAAGAAATCACAATTGGTACCCTCTCAAATAATTACATTCCTGGGTGCAAGCCTGAATACAACTGCCCAGATGGCTTGTCTCACGCCAGACAAACAAAGGCAATTGACAGCATACTTCAAACAAATGGCAACAAAAACCCAGTTATCTGCAAGACAAATTCTGCAGGCTTTGGGGTTCATGGCATCCTGCATTCTACTATTTCCATATGCAAGACTGCATATGAGGAAACTTCAGTGGTACGTAAAAGTTTATGGAGCCAACATTGTCACAGCCTGGAAACAATGATTCTTCTCATTCCCTGCCTACAACAGGAGTTTCTTTGGTGGGCAGAGACATGTCAACAAAACAAGGGACTGTCATTCACTCTGCCCCTGCCACCCAAATCCTAACTACAGACGCGTCAGACTATGGTTGGGGGGCCCACCTGGCAGGGAGATGCATTTAGGGCAAATGGAGCCGAAACCAAATGCATCTGCATATCAATCAGAAAGAAATGCAAGCTGTTCAGAATGCTCCGACAGTCTTTGATCAGGACAACTACTGATAAAGCAGGACAGCACCACAGTTATGTGGTACATAAACAAGCAGGGGGGTACACATTCCTACCCCTTTTGCAGACTAGCCATGGCCTTGTGGAACACAGCCTTGACTTAACAAATACATCTTCAAGCTCAATTCCTGCCAGGAAAGCAAAATACTCTGGCAGACGACTTAAGCAGAAATCTTATGGACCCACACAAATAGAAACTGGATCCACAAATCTTCACCATGTTAACACAGAAATCGGGGAGCCCAGACCTATCCCCAAAACTATCAGTTGGACAAGTTCTGCACAAGAGCTCATCAGAAAAAAGCATGGGAAGTGGATGCTGTAGCCTTCAGCTGGAAAAGCCTATCAGTCTATGCCTTTCCCTCTCTGCCTCTTCTCTCCAAGGTCTTACTAAAAGTCAGACAGGAGAAAACAAAAATGATCCTAATTGCTCCAGACTGGCCTTGCCAGCAATGGTACCCACTTCTAAGGAATATGTCACACCTTCCTCCGTGGTACTTGCCTCATATACCTCATCAACTGTCTCAGCAGAACTATCAAATTCTACACACACAGCTCCAAACTCTGAATCTTGCAGCATGGCTAATCAACTAATTATTCAAACCACACCTCTCAGTAAACCTGTGATGGATGTCATTTTGGAAGCCAGAAGGCCTAGTACTAGAAAATCTTATGCTGATAAATGGAAGAGATTCTGTGCTTGGAACCAAGCACAAGGAATAGACACAGCAAAGCCCAATATGCCTCAGATTTTACAATACTTAACTGAGATGCTTGACAAGGGCCTATCTTTTTCTTCAATAAAAATCCATACCTCTGCCATCTCGGCTCATTACAACACAGAGCCTCCCCTTTTTTCTCATCCACTGCTTAAACAGTATCTCAGAGGGGACAGAAATTTAAAGCCTCCCAGGAGAACACCTACTCCTGCATGGGACCTCAATTTTGTGCTGGGAAAAACTCACCCTGCCTCCTTTTGAACCACAGCTACTGCAGATATAAATTTTCTATCTTGGAAGACAGCTTTTCTTGTGGCAGTCACTTCAGCAAGAAGGGTTTCAGAACTACAGGCTCTCATGGCGGTGGAGCCTTTCATTATATTTTACCCGGACAGGGTGACCCTCAGGACCAATCCTTCTTTTATGCCTAAGGTGCTATCCAGTGTAGCTCTTAACCAGACCATTCACCTGCCAACATTTTTCCCAAATCCGCAAAACAAGGGGGAACGGATTCTGCATTCATTGGATGTACACACCATGGTAAACCTGTACCGAAGATGATCAGATCACATTCCACCAGGGCTGCCTCTACTTCAGCAGCTTTTCTCAGAGGGATCCCCAACCAAAGACCTTCTAGAAGCTGCTACTTGGAGCTCTGTTCATACGTTCACAAAGCATTACCATTTACCTCACTTCTCTAAATCCAGGGCAGGCTTTACCACTGTAGTCCTGCAGGGCCTTATAGCTGCTCCTAATGCTGTTTAGTTCAATCCTCCCATCCATAGCTTTAGGATTCTACCCAAATGTAATGACTGCAACAGTGAAACATGAAGAACATAGTACAGTTGTGTACACTTACCATAAATGTAGATGTTCAAGTGTATTCACTGTTAAAGTCCAGATTACCCACCCGCCAGCCCACTTTCTATACCTTTTCTTTCACTATACTCAAAAGCCTTTGTGGTGTATTTGCTTTTAGTTGAAGGTAAATTTTATGATATGTAGTCCTATCTCGCCTACATTCTTACCCATGGGTTCGGAGCCGAATATCGGCTCCGACTCGGCCTGTTTACTAGCTCAAAAGTCTCTGATTGGCTGGGCTAATCGGGTATCCCATAGTACACTGCTTCACATCCCCAGATCTCGTTTGCCGCTTGTAGAGCTCGGACGTGGTCTCACTTGGCTGTGGCTAAGTACCCTGTTTTGACTCATTTCTCTTCAGTAACTGGTTGCTTTATACCTAAAAAGCTATTTTAATAGCTACTCTTGCTGCTGTAGTTGTGTTTGTGTGTTTATTGGTGTTTTTTGTGGTATCCCTAACTGTTCCCACGGGCTAGGCCCATTTTAGAGGAGCTAGCCCTCCCTTGGTTGAGTGATTCGTCTGTTTCTTATTGTATAATTGTTGTTTTTTTGGAGAACCGTTTAAGTTAGAGGTGTTCTCTGTTGTGTTTTGGGCTAACTGTGTTGTTGATGAAGAGCTTCTGCTCTCCTCTGTGGTACTGTCTCCTGTCTAAATTGTGGGCTTCCCGCCCTTTTTGATAGTTATCTGTAGTTACACTGTGTGCTTTGCACCCGTTGGCAATTGTTAAAATCTTCGGATATGTCTAAAGATCAGTAAGAACATAAGCCTTCTGGCTTTAAAAGTGTTCAAAGTGCGGATATAAAATGTTCATCACGGATGGACACTCTCTCTGTGTTTACTGTCTTGGAGCCATCCATTTACAGCAGTCGTGTAGCTTTTGCCATGCCTTCAGTCCTAGGGTGCTCCAATAGAGGAAAAACAAATTGATTCTAAAGGGACTGCTTAAACCATCCTTTGAGGAGGCTATAGAGTCGGCTCTCAGTCGAAATCTAAGTCCTCCAGGTCGAAGAAAAGGTCTCTGGCTCCATCGGTATCTTCGGAGCCTCCGGAGAAGATTACTATATTGGATACTGCTTCCTCGGCTCCACTGTCTTTGGGGCCGCAGGAGGTATCTGTGTTAAGTGAATCAGCGTCCGCTCCGATCATTCTCGAACCTATTCGGAGCCGGTCGCCGAGTGTGAGGCATGGTTCACCTGATAAGATGTCTCAGTCTCCATCCATCTCCTCCAAATCCTCCAGGCTTTCTGATTTGGATGTGGATAGGGGGTGGTGCAGGGGCTCCTGCAGTCGCCGGTGTTGGCTAAATTGTTTTTGGCTCCGACCCAGTCAGCTCCGGAGCCAATTCCTATGGTTGTTTTATCAATTCCTCCTCCGAGCACATCCTTGCTGTTGGAGCCGGTATGTTCCGCTCCGAGTGATGTTCCTGTGCTGGCTCTGATACCCCCTTTGGGTTTATCGGTGCCGACCTCGGCTCCGACCATGTCTGTTCGTCCACAGGGTTCGAGACTCTGGTCTCCTTGGTCAGGCCCAAAGGGGATGCCTCGGGACATCTTTCGGTTCTGAGTCTCCCACTCTGTGCATCGGCTAGGGGGACCCCTGTCCCAGTCATGGCCTTGGAGGCTGGTCGGTCCTCTGACTCGGGGGGGGGGGGGGCGCCTTCGAGGCCATGCGGAGTGCACTGGCCAGGTCATCAGCTACGTCACTCAGGTCGGTCATTCCATCCCCTACCACTCCGGTGAGAGCTTCTGTCACCCACCTATCCTTGGACAGCAGAGCGCCAGGCCCTAAGGATACCCCCACGAGCGGTCCCCCACTTTCTGAAGGTCCCTCAGAGCCTGTGCCTGAGGAACTTCCCAGAAAGAAATTGTGCAAGAGGAAGCACATAGACTTCCAGGACGAGTCTCTCGCTTTTGATACTGACCTCGAGGAATCTGAAGGATCTCTCAAGTCTTCCTCTGATGATGTTTCCTTCTCCAATGTCCTGGAGATACTGAAACAAAGAGGAGACTGGCCTTCCAAAACCCCTTCCGAGGAGGAGTCCGTATTCCTTAAGGCTTTTGGCGCTCAACGTTCCACCTCCTGGGTGTCTCCACCCTGCGATGAACTTCTAGACCTTGTTTGTCGAAGGGTGTGGGAAAACCCTGATTCTGTGGAGCCAGTACCTTGGCGCCCCAACAAATTTCTCTCCGCCCCTCACGGAAAAGAATTTCTGAAGAAGGGAGTCCTGGTAGATGCCATGGTGGTGGCGGCAGCCACCCAGAAGGAAGTTGCAGAGTCTTCCTCTTCGGTCCGTCCTTCTAACAAGGAGTCTAGGACTATGGACCGGTACGGGAAGCGTACCTTGTCTTCAGCCACCTTCACCTTAAGGTCGCTGAATTACTTATCTCATTTCACTCGGCTCCAGAGAGATCTCTTTAAGGAGTTGGGAGATACTCTTGCGGATAACATACCTGATGCGGTGGCTCAAGACAGTCAAAGCACAGGTTTCTACCCTCATCTCCATCACAAACTCGTCCATGCGACTTATTTCATATGCAGCCGAGGGAGCGAGTAGGGTGGCCAGCTCAGGTGTAGCCCTTAGAAGGCAAGCCTGGCTGCGTCTGTGTCACTTTGCGGAGGCCTT
Organism: Protopterus annectens; assembly: GCF_019279795.1. Lineage (NCBI taxonomy): Eukaryota > Metazoa > Chordata > Ceratodontiformes > Protopteridae > Protopterus > Protopterus annectens. The sequence continues at coordinate 188,992,621 of NC_056739.1, read as the reverse complement.
CAAGTCTTCCTTCACTGATGCCCCGTTTGATAGTTCCTCCTTGTTTGGGACCAAAGTGAAAGACGCCCTCACCAGGTGCGAGCAAGAGGGAAAGACCCTACCTGCCGTAGGGGTCCGTTTTTCCCTCCTGTCTAGGCCTTATCCCAAGGCTCAGCGAGGGGGAAAGATGTGGTTCAAGAAATCACACAGGTTTTTTCCTGCCGCACAAGGTGAAACCCCCTCCCGAGGCAGGGGAGGGGGGAGTTATTCAGGGAGACGTCGCCCCAGAGGCAGAAGGGGCCCCCGCGATTCTTTTCGTGGCTCCCCATACTCTCATTCCTGAGGGTGTGCCTGACTGTGCTTATCCGGAGCCAGTCGGGGGTCGAATTTCCTTGTATCCGGAAGCCTGGGAAAACATCACCCAGGACCGATGGGTATTAAGGATAATTTCTGGAGGTTACACCATTCCATTCTCTTCAGTACCCCCTCCCATAAGAAAAATCCCAGATGTTCCACCCAGTCAAAGGGATCAGGCAGCCTCAGAGGTATCTCAGCTGCTAGAAAAAGGAGTCATCCAACCAGTCCCCGCAGACCAGATCGGGTTAGGGACTTACTCAAGATTCTTTTTGGTGCCGAAAAGAACAGGGGACCCGAGACCCATACTAGATCTCAGTCAACTCAACCATTAATTACGTACACAAGTCCAAATTCCATATGGTCACCCTTCAATCTATTCTCCCATTGTTGGGAAAGGAAGTATGGATGTGCTTCATCCACCTGAAGGATGCTTACCACCATATCAAAATGGACAGGGCATCCAGGTGTGATCTACGCTTCCAGCTGGGAGCCAGACATTTCCAGTTTCGAGCCCTGCCCTTTGGTTTCACCACAGCCCCCAGGGTGTTCAAGTGTATGGCAGTGGTGACGGCTCACTTGAGACGTCAAGGATTCCAGGTGTTTCCATACCTGGACGACTGGCTCCTCACCGCCCCCACCAGGCATCTACTAATTCAGACCAGGGACACTTCCATCAGTCTGTGTCACCAATTAGGCATCATGATGAACTGGAAAAAATCTGCCTTGTTGCCCTTACAGCATGTCACCTTTATAGGAGCAGAGCTGGACACCCTTCAAATGCGAGCGTTCCTACCACAAGAAAGAATCACAGGGTTGCAACAACAAATTCTCAGGATAATGCCTCTGAGACATGCGAAGGCAAGACTGATTCTTCAACTCCTAGGGACCATGGCAGCTACTACCATGTTGGTCCTGTTTGCGAGATTACACATGAGAATTCTTCAATGGCTTCTCTTTGTCCAATGGTCTCTCCAAAGACTTCCGCTATCCCATCCATTCGTAATGACAGACAAATGCAAATAGAACCTCCGTTGGTGGCTGTGCACCAACATGTTGAACGTAGGAAAACCCTTTGTTCCACCCATCCCTGTGGCCACAGTGACCACGGACGCTTCCCAGATAGGGTGGGGGGGCATTATCTCGGCAGGATGGTCCAAGGCACGTGGCAGGAGCACGAGATACATTTGCATATGCACGTCCTGGAGATGAGAGCAGTGCTTCTTGCATTGCAGGCACTTCAAGAAGTCCTCCCTCTAGGGACTATTGCGATACATTCAGACAACATGTCAGTAGTGTGGTATCTCAACAAGCAAGGAGGAACCCGTTCTTATCCACTATGCAGGGAGGCCATGCACGTGTGGCATTAGGCAATAGCTTCCCAACGGTTTCTAGTGGCAACGCACATACCGGGAAAGACCAGTGTGATAGCGGACAAGCTAAGCAGGGCGATTCTTATGCCCTATGAGTGGTCCCTGAATCGCCTGGTGGCAGAGCGAATCTTCAGCAGATGGGGTCAACCTTGCTGCGACCTTTTTGCCAGCCCCCTCAATGCGAAATGCAGCAACTACTTCTCGCTGATCCACCCACCGGGGGAATCACCCAGGGACGCTTTAGCTCACAATTGGCCCTCCCGTCTGCTTTATGCTTTCCCTCCGTTTCCCCTTCTCTCAAGGGTGATTCAGAAAGCGCAATCCTTGGGAAGCAGGATGATTCTGATTGCCCCACACTGGCCTCGTCAAGTATGGTTCCCCTTCCTTCAACCCTACCTTGTGGATACTCCTTGGATTCTGGAACCCCTTCCAGACTTACTGACACACATGTTGGGACAGTTCCACCCCTCTCTGAGGACACTCAGGCTGACAGCCTGGCTACTCCACTTCCATCCTTAGTCAGATGCCATAATTTTTCGCCAGATGTAGTCCATATTTTGACCTCCTCTCATAAGCCATCCACTAGAAAAATCTACTTTAGCAAATGGAAAAGTTTCTCTGTTTGGGCTCATTCCAGAGGCATTGATCCCTACACGTCTCCAATTGATTCCGTTTTGGAATTTTTGTCTATATTGTTCTATCAGGGGTCCGCTTCAGCCACCATCAAAGTTCAGCTGGTGGCTATATCAAACTTCCACGTGGCCAATGAGCCTAGCCTTATGGCACACAGACTATGCAAAGCATTCCTTAAAGGTACCCTATTGCTTCGTCCCCCAGTATCACAACCTGTTATGCCCTGGGACCTCAATTTTGTTCTTCAAGCCCTCACTCTTCCACCCTTTGAGCCTGCAGCTACCTGTGAGTTAAAGTTTCTAACATGGAAAACAGCTTTTTTAATAGCTGTCACTTCAGCGAGGCGGGTCTCCGAAATCCAAGCCCTTTCCATCAAACCCCTATATTTGGTCTTCCATAAAGATAGAGTCTCCCTTAGACCAAACCCGTCCTTTCTTCCCAAAGTGGCTTCTCTGTCTAATATAAATCAGTCTATTGAGCTGCCAGTTTTCTTCCCCAATTTTTCCAACAAGGCAGAATTCAGATTTCACCATGTACATAGACAGTTACGCTTCTATCTCCATCGGACAAAAGATACTCAGAAATCTTGCCAACTCTTTGTCTCCTTTTCCGAAAACCGGCTTGGTTCTCCGGTATCCAAGGTCACACTCTCTAGATGGATAGCCAGCTGTATTTCCTTCATTTATCACACAGCAGGTAAAACTTTACCCTTTCCACCTAAAGCCCACTCCACAAGAGCTGACTCCACAGCCTATGAAGCTAGATTGTCGATGGATGACATATGTGCTGCGGCCACTTGGGCTTCTCCTCACACTTTTGTCTCTCATTATAAATTGGACTTGGTTTCCAGGGGCAGATCTTCATTTGGCTCCACAGTTCTCAGGAGTATTTCCCTATGAGCCACCCAGGTTGTAGGTGCTAGGGACGCTGTCCCATGGGTAAGAATGTAGGCGAGATAGGACTACATAACATCAAGAAGTTATGTACTCACCAAAACGTTTGATATATGTAGTCCATCTCGACTCACATTCTTAATTACCCTCCCGCCTTCCCCCTGCCTGGAGGATTTGGAGGTTAGATTTTTACCATGCAGAGTCTTTTTGATTAATTTGTTTGGATAATTTGTGTGTATGGATGTGTGTTATGTATGCAATAACTGAGTTGTGTAGCAAACTAGATCCGGGGATGCAAAGCAGTGTACTGTGGGATACCCTCTTAGCCCAGCCAATCAGAGACTTTTGAGCTAGTAAATAGGCAGAGTCTGAGCCAATATTCGGCTCCGAACCCATGGGTAAGAATGTGAGGCGAGATGGACTACATACATCGAACGTTATGGTGAGTACATAACTTCTTGTTTTCTAAAGTGCATTTATATATTTACGGTTTTATTTATATATGTGTGTGTATATATATATATATATATATATATATATATATATATATATATATATATTTTTTTTTTTTTTTTTTTTGCTCCCCATTTGGGGGACACCTGATATCTGGGGCAAGAAAAACTGATTAAAATGGCGTCGGCTGCATGTTTTATACCCCTGACGACCTGACGTCATGGAAGAGGAGCAAACGCAGGACCCAAGACTTTGTTATTCAGGCCGACTGAGGGCAACCTGCCAGCAGATTACCCAAATGTAATGACTGCAACAGTGAATACACTCAACATCTACATTTATGGTAAGTGTACACAACCATTAACAAACTTTACAATAAGAGGAGAAAGCTATTACATGATAGAACAAAATCCATAAAAGGGAAGTCACCCCTGATCATTATTAGTAAAAAAATACGAGCACTCATAAAATCAACTAAGGCCAATTTTGAGAGAAAAATTGCCATGGATTCAAAGGACAATCATAAGGCCTTTTTCAGCTATGTTAGGAACCTGGGTGGAAACTCACAGATATGCTCAGAATTAGTCCAAAATGATACAAAAATCACTGAACCCACAGACATTGCCAACATACTGGCAGACAGGTTCAGTGCAAACTTCACCCCTCTCCCCTAAAGGAGAGATAACTATCCCAGCCAGTGTAGCCTCCCGGACATCTCAAATGCGCAGGTGAAAGCTGCTCTCTCTAAAGCTAAAAACACAGCATCAATGGGACGGATGGTGTCCCCGGCTGTGTGCTACACGAGCTAAATGAGGAATTAAACCCGCACATAAGGCAGCTGTTTAATCTCAGCCTTACCACAGGATACGTGCCAAAGGAGTGGCGTACGGCAACTGTGGTCCCACTCCACAAAGGTGGCCTCACGGACCCTGGTAATTAGCCCATAAGCTTAACAAGTCTAGTCTGCAAAGCTATGGAGAGGATCATAATGGAGCTCATAAACAAAGATATAGGGGACTTGCAGACATTGGACCCGACCCAGTTTGGCTTTGTCAAGGGAAGATCATGCCTTTTGAACTTGGTCGACTTCTTCGAAATAGTCACCAAGGCCATTGATGAGGGAAAGGCAGTCCATACAGCCTACCTTGACCTTGCAAAGGCTTTCGACACAATACCCCACTCGGTATTGTAGAAAAACTTACCAGCTTAAATGTAAACCCATATGTCACAAGATGGGTTGCAAACTGGCTTAAGGACAGAACCCACAGGGTTAGAGTTGCTGGCGTTGTCAGACTCCAAGCCGGTCACAAGTGGTGTCCCACAGGGCTCGGTCCTTGGCCCCCTATTGTTTGGCATCTACTTCTCAGAAGTACAGGCCAACATGGGAGGACTTTGGCTGACAAAGTTTGCAGATGACTGCAAACTGGGCCATAGTGGAAAGTGCATCGGACACTGATATCCTTCAGAAGGGACTCACGGAAACAGATAGCTGGTGCCAGAGCCATGGCCTGAAGTTAAACGCCAAAAAATGTATAGTCATACCCTTCGGGAAAAACAAGGTAACCCCAAGCTACCATATAGGTGGCAATCCACTAAGCACAGAAGAGGTTATCAGGGACCTGGGGACCCAGGTTGACAGTGGCCTTTCTTTTGACACTCACATTGCTAAAGTGGTTAGAAAGACCTTCTACATTGCCCACCTGATCATGAAGGGATTCACATCCAGATCTAGTGGGGTCATTGTTCCCCTGTACTCTTCACTTATCAGACCAATGATCGAGTACAATGCCCCATTCGGGATGTATCTCACCCGACATCTGCAGCAATTGGAGAGACCCCAAAAGTTCCTCACCAAAAGGATAAAGGGACTCCAAAATCTGTCATATGCTGCCAGATTGAAGAAACTCCAGCTCTATTCAGTCGCATACCGTCTGCTCAGAGGTGACATGTGCCTGACATACAAGGCCATGTCCAACCGAATTAATGGACATGCTCCACCTCAAAAATCCAAATCCACCAAAACCACTAGAGCAAGCGACTTAAACCTTAGCACGGATATAAATAGGACGTGCTGGAGGGATAGATTTATCACTCAGAGACTCCCTATGCTGTGGAATAAAATCCCGGTCCATGTGAGGCAGAGCACCTCGCTGACTCTGTTCAAGAGAAATCTAGACCTGTGGATGGGAGATCGTAGGTTTACCCCGGGAATCATCTCTGGGTCACTGCTGGACAGAGGCACAACAAACTAATGGGCACAGTATTTTTTCATATAAGGGGTGGCGTAAGCCACAATAATTTGGGCTAGGCTTATAAATGCCTTAGGGCAGATAGCCTAGTATAAACCTATGAACCTATGAACTGTACTTTTTGAAAACTTGGTAGTGTCATATAGGATGTTTAGAGGAACCAAAGAAGCTAACATATAAAAATGTCAAATCTGCATATTGAGTAAACCGAATAAAGGAGGAGCTATTAGAAGCGAAAATATACCAACGACGAATAGTTTGTGGTTTAAATAAGGCACAAAACCGACAGCGAGGTATGTCGTGGTCAGGGCCTAGGCAAGGAAAACAGTACAAATGAAAATCTGTATGAGGTATTTGCTTTCCATAAGAAATACAATTATTAACTATTACTAACATTGGTTTAGAGCAAGAAAACGTTTCCTCAACAGGGTATTTAGCTTTAGTTGAAGACTTCGGTTCTGAAACTCAAAACGAAAATTTCAGGAGTCGGCTGACTGGCACTTGCAAACTGCTTCTTCTTCGGGCACTGCACGGCAAGAAAGACTGATGTAATGGCGTCGGCTGCATGCTTTATACCACTGACTACCTGACATCACGGAAGATGAGACCGCAACTGACGCAGGACCCAAGACTTTGATAATCAGGCCGACTGAGGGCTACTGCAAGCAGATAACCCAAAAGTGATGACTGCAACAGTGAATACACTCGAACATCTACATTTATGGTAAGTGTACACAACTGTACTTTCTCAGTGCAAGTGTAGTAGTAAAACAAAGCAAGAGGAGACATACTTGAATGCGACCGTTCTGCGTTTTTTGGCAGATGAGACAGTTGATTTATTTTAAAAAAATGACAGTGATGTCTGCTGTTTCGTAGTGAAGTGAAGCAGCACGGTTTGTTTCTGTTGTGAGAACAACAGTAGTAAGCAGCAGTGCATATTGTAGATGTAAAGTATAGCTTTATTTGCAGCCTTACCAGAGTCCAAGGAAGAAATCTTGTGACTTTTATATGTAGATGTTAGTTGAATGGAAACTTTTTGGAGTTTGACATTGACAAGAAAGTGCGATGTAAAGATATGGGTCTAGGATGACTTTTGAGTATTTGTAGATGTGTAAGATGGAGGTGCCAAACAGATATATATGTAAATGAAAAGTGTGCAATCTTATGACTAATGAAAAAGAGTATAATTTTTTGGAAGACTTTGTGAGAGGCTATGAAGAGCCATCTCGACAGTTTGAATACCTTTGAATGATGAATGCTTTCATTGCCGCCTGTAGGATAGAAAAAGATCGGCATGTAAGATACGCTGTAGATGTGTAGTTATCTTTCTAGTTCAGGGTTGTTAATGGAGGAGGAGAACCGTGTCAAGAGTTTACCTTTGTTTGACCCCCACATCTGAGTGTCTGCATGAGACATGTAACCAGAAAACCATTAGTTGCATCATTCCAAAAGCTGTAGTGAGAAAGGTAAGGAATTCCAGAGTCTGAATCTCCACCCCATTTTGAAATCCTCACCACAAGTGAGGTGCATTCTCAGCCCCCTGGTCCGATGTCTGATGGGCACAAGTTCTCTGGCCAGCCCTTCCAGAGGAAGACATGGTTTTAGCCCAGTGTAAATTCTTGCAGACTGACAGCAGACTGGTATCTCTAACATTTAGAAATACTTTGCTGGTCTCAGCTTTCGACACCAAAGTTGTGGTGACAGGTTGAGGGCTATGTCCTCTTGGAGATTGTTAGGGAAGAGATTCCTGGGAACCAGGTTAAGTCCTTGCTACCTGTCCGAATCCTGAAGTCTTGTCATTTGCCCTATTCAAATCCAAAGCTTCATAATCCAAACAGCAGTTAGGTTTGCACAAGCAGATGCTGACTGGGTCCCCTGCAATTTCTGCCCAGGTCTCTACACAGGACTTAGTCAGGCTGATGCAGCCCTTTTTTTTATTTCATTGTCTAGGCAGCCCACCCTGTAAGAGGAACTTGTTCCAGGAGCCCCTTTTGGAAAAAGAAAAAGGGGCTTTTCCTCCCAGAGGGGGACTAATTCCTCTGACCCATGTAATGAAGATGAGCTTTCTTATGGTGGAGCGTTCACCGTCACACCAATGTCTGAAAACACCTTATCTTAAGCTTCAATAGTTGAAGGCTTATTTTCTGGAGAGGTCATTCAAAGAATTGCGGAATCTTTCACCTGGGAAGCTGGGGAGTTCTCCCAGGCTCAGGTGAATTATAGAAGACTTTTGAGTCTGCCTAAACCTAGACACAACCAGGCCTTACCTCCAGTCCATGAAGTCTTAGATTGTGTGTTTTCAGGGTTCCCCTTCACAAGATCGAATGGATGGAAGCTCGAAATTCATAATCTCTAGACCAGAATCTCGAACTTACATTCACTCGAAATTGTGAATGGGAGCCTTAGGTTTAAAAAAATAAAAAGTTAACTTACCTTATTGCAGGGGGCCAGGTCCCCCTGTACCCTAGCATATTAAATGTGAATGTTCCGTGACCGCAGTATATCGGAGGAATGGAAAATCTTCCATTTTGCGCTTATGCATGTTGCGCGGAATCGGAGATTTCCCTTTCTTCACTATAGTGTGATCTTGGAGTAGGTATATTTAAGTAGGGGTGGTGGGGGGTGCAGGGGGGCAAAGCCCCCCTGCGAAAACATTTGAAAGGTGTTAATTTTTTTTTTTTGTCCCTTTCATATGTTCGAGTTTCTCTAAATTCGAGATTCTGGTTTCGAGTGTATGACTTTCGAGTTTAGAGAAATTTGATCATGTGAAGGGGAACCGTTTTCAGACAGGTGAGTGCAGCCCAATTCATTCCCTGTGCCCCCAGGAAGCCTGATCACTTCTGTAGTGCTTCTGTTTCCCACAAACATTTCTATCAGAATTGTGGCAGACCCAGCTATTCCCTTTCTCCTACCCCTCCATCTCTGTGCTGCTAGGGTTGAGGTAAGCATTGTACCAATCACCCTCCTTTTCTCCAGTCTTTTTCTTGTTGCAGTCAGCATGGTTAGTGGGGCACGCTGTTCTCTGCATGGGAAAATCTTTCTTGCAAGGGACCGATGATGACACCAGCTGATTGTACTGTTGGTGTCCTGACATGGGCTAGGGAGGATATCCAGCTTGGTGGTGGTGGTGGGGGGTGAAATTCTCTCCTATCTGAGCCAGTCATGGGTTTCTGGTACTGCAGGATGTCCCAAGAATTAGTACTGCAGCACTAATATACTCATTTACTATTGTAAGTTTCCAACACAGCTGTACTTTATTTTATCTCCTGTACAATATTTAGTACTTCAGTTACAGATGATTTTGATTTTAAATTTCTTAGTAATTGCTTTTTCACAGCCAGTAGCATTAAATTTACTGATCTTGTGTCCAGGTGATTCTTACCCTATATTCCACCTCAAAAGAATCATTGCTTTAGTTACAACCATTCATTCTCCCAACATTTCTGACAAAGTACTCTGTAGGGAATGTTTAAAGTCCGCCATATCATCACATTCCAAAAAAAAAAATATTCCCAAATACTGTCAGTGGCCCTTCACACCACCAGTGTTTGCCACCCATCTGAAGAAAAATTCTCTGAAGTCTGCTTGAGGTATAATGATACCCATGCAAACACTTCCTTGCATAAATCGTAAACCTTCTGGGTTATGTTTCCTACTTGGGGGGCACACATGTCCGCCTCTTGTTTATTTCTGAACTGCCTTTCCCTTTTGTTCTTCCCTGTTCTGTTTGATTCTTTTAGTTATTATGCATTTTTTTAAGTCCTAATAGTTATTCTTTTAATTGATCCTGTTCTAAACTTTTCTGAACACACTGTCAGAGCTGGCTCTTTACTTGACATTCCTCTATGCCTTTCTCTTTGCCTAAACTCTTGTTATTGGTTCCTAGCAGATGAGGCATTTTCTAGCCTGCAATTCAAAGATTTGCTTAGCTTATTTTACTCTCTCCTCCTCCATAGTAATTTGGTCTTAATATCTGTGTTCCTTTGCCGATTTCCTCCAGGACATTCCAGGCCTCTCTATCTATTTTTTCTACCTCTGCTTGGTTAACGCTATTGGTACCATACAATTTCTCCATTCCTATGCTGGCTTACTACTTAGAATACTTTTTAGTATTTCATGAATATTATAATATGTATGGTTGTTACTGTTCTCTTCAAGGAATTGCATCCAAAATCATAGTCTGTATTTAGCTCTTGAACTCTCCCACCTCTTTTCATCATCCTTTTCCACTTTGATTTATAACCTCCTGCATGGGTTATACATGAGCCTTAACTGCTTAGCTTTAAAGTACCCCTTCAGATCAGGTAACATTAAACCACATTGTTGTTTTTGGAAGAATCAACTTATTCCATGTAACTCTTGCCCTCTTCCCCTCCCAAATGCGATGTTCTTCGTGTTTCACTGTTGCAGTCATCACATTTGGGTTATCCCTGCCAGGGTAGCCCTCGGCTGGCTTGAATATCAGAGACTTAGTATTTCTTTGTCGGTTGCTGTGGCTTGAGGACTGACATCAGATTGTCAGTGGTATAAAGGAAGGCAGCCGATGCCATTACATCAGTCTTTCTTGATGTGGAGCCCGAAGCAGAAGCAGTTCGCACGAGTGCCGGTCGGCTGCTACCTAAGTTTCGTTTCCAAATTAAAGTTGAACTCTGAAAGCTAAGTACCCCATTGGGGATTCTTTTTTCTTGCACTAACCGATGTCAGAACAAGTTAATTGTCTCACCTGTGGAAAGCAAATACCACACCTGGACTTCCACTCTGCATCACTTGTCTAGGCCTAGACCACGACGTCCCTCATTGTTGGTTCTGTGCTTTAACGCCAGAACTATTCGTCGTCGGACCCTTACTGTAGCCAGATATTTCCATTTATAGTCCTCGAATTCCGATACGGCTTTGGTAAAGCCATCTGACAGCAGATCTTCCGAAAAAAACGTAAAGATAAAGACAGAGACAGACTGCACAGGACCAGACCTTCCAACGATGCTACTGCCAAGATTTACAGGATTTATTGCATTCTGTTGAACAAGTTGGAAAACATACTTTGCAGTGTGGTTTTGATTCTTTAGAGGCCTCTTGCAGGGCCTGCCTTCCCCCTCTGAGACCTAGGACTGAGTTTGCTTATGATACTTATGACCAGGATTCTGAATTTTCTGTTTCCTCTGATGATCAGGATTTACCCTCATCTACTGTGAGGATTCTGATGCTGAGGACTGTATTCCGTCTGCTTCCCCCCCCAGAGGATTTCTCTTTTGGTGAAACCTTGCATACTCTCAGGGAGCATTTTCATTGGGAAAGTTAGGATTTCTCTGATTAAAAAGAGGCTTGGGTATTTCTTACTCCTGCCCCAGCACAGACCTTTAGCCATACCCTCCTGTATTAGACATTGTTGATGATGCCTTTTCGGAATCTAGCTTGGATCCTGACTCTCTACCTCCTGCTCTCTGAAAACCTGATAGATATTACAGGGTCCCTGACTCTCTCAAGTTCCTTTTTAAAAATCTTACTGCAGATCCTGAGACCATTTCACAGGGGGGATCCAAGGGCATTAAAGCTACTACTGCCAAAAATCCTACCCCCTCTGATAGAGACTTCAGAGCGCTGGATAGATTGGGAAAGAAGGGTATACACTTCTGCAACTTTGGCCATTAGGGCCTTAAACTGCCAGTTTCATATGTTGAAGTATCAGCAGCATATTATTGGATTGCTTAAACAGAAAATGATGTTGATTCCTGATTGTGCTGAAAATAAGGATTTACAGGATTTACTGCATTCAGCTGAACAAGTTGGAAAACATACTTTGCAATCTGGTTTTGACTCACTAGAGGCATCTTGCAGGGTTGCTGTAACTGGGTCTGTACATAGAAGGCATGCTTGGCTTAAGGAGCACTCCTTACCAGATCATGTTAAAGCAAAATTACTGGATGCTCCCTTAAACCAGGACCGCCTGTTTGGCAACAAGGCAGAAGTTCTTAAAAAGCTGGAGGAAAAAGCCAACTCTATGCAAACTGTTAAAGATTTTTTTACAAGTACAACCACCAAGGTTAAGTAGGCATTGGCCTTCCAAGAATTGGTCATTTCTTGCCTCTTCCAGACCTTCTCAGTCCAAACCCAGATCCAGCAGAGCTTCCAGGCTTTATAGGTTCATAGGTAGGTGCTAGGCTATCGACCCTAGATACAAGCCTAGCCAAAAAATGTACCCTGGCTTTCGCCACCCAAGAAATTTATTTTCCTGTGTCCCTGTCGAGCAGAGCCACATAAGTGATCCCCGGGGTGAATTTCCCATTTCCCATCCGATCATCAAGATTTTTCTTGAAGAGTGCTAATGAGGAGCTCTGATTGACATAGATAAGGTAGTCTGTTCCAGAGCATGGGAAGTCTCTGGGACAGGAATCCATCCCTCCAGCATGTTCTGTTTATTGTGTTGACCAGGTTTAGGTCCCTAGAGCGTGTAGCTCAGAGAGATTGGGATTTCTTTAAGTGTAGCATGTCCAACAGCTCTGGGTTTTACATAGCTTTGTATGCTAGGCAGAGATCGCCCCCAAGTATCCTCTTTGTGAGGTATTTCTGTGGTCTTTCTAGTTGTTGTAGATGTCTTGTGAGGTACATACCAAAAGGAGCATTGTACTCTATAATGGGTCTAATGAGTGATGAGTAGAGGGGGACAATGACCTCTTTTTTTCTGGATGAGAATCCTTTTGTGATGAGATGAGCCATGTAGAAGGATTTCCTGACCACTGTGGTGATGTGATTATCAAAGGAGAGACTACTGTCCATCTGTGTCCCAAGGTCTCATCACAGTTTCGGCATTAAGTAGACTACCAGCTATGTGGTAGTTCATGGGTACAGAGTTTTTACCAAAGGGGATGACAATACACTTTTTGACATTGAGCTTCAGGCCATGGCTTTGACACCAGGTATCTGTCACAGTGAGGCCCTTTTGTAGTTTGTCCACATCTTAGGAGTTTCAATTATGGCTCCTAGTTTGCAGTCATCTACAAACTTTGTTAGCCAAAGACCTTCTGTGTTGGCCTGCACTTCAGAGAGGTAGATACCAAACAGGAGAGGACCCAAGACTGTACCCTGTGGGTACTCCACTTGTCACTGGTCTGATGTCGGATGTGGAATCCGCTACTTTCACAGTGTGGGTTCTGTCCGTGAGCCAGTTGGCAACCCATCTTGTGACATAGGGATTTATACCTAGTTTAGTGAGCTTAACTATAATTCCAGAGTGGGGGATGGTGTCGAAAGCGTTGACAAGATCTAGATAAGCTGTGTGAACCATTTTAACCTCATCTATGGCTTTGGTGACTGCTTCAAAGAAGTCAATCAGGTTTAAGAGATATGATCTGCCTTTTACAGATTCAAACTGGGTAGGGTCCAGAGTTTGGAGATTACCAATGTCTTTGTTTGAGTCCCAGGGTACGCACAGGACTAAGCAGTGGGGGGGCCTCCACTTCCAAATCTGGGAGTAATAAAACCCCCCTATGGTAAACTGTCTCAGTGACTTCTTTTTGAAACTTCCAAGCACTTCTCAACTGACTGCCCCTTTGGGGGGAAAGATTGCTCTTCATGCAGAGAACTGGGAACTCATTACCCAGGACAAATGGGTTTTAAATATAGTGTCCCAGGGATACAAATTTCACTTCCACATGCTACCAACACCAAGCGGGTGGCCAGATCTACCCCCAAATTAGTGGGCAGAGGCCCAAAAGCAAGTACTTTCTCTCTTAAGCATGGGGGGCTATTCAGTTGGTACCAGAAGAGGAAAAGGGACAAGGTTTCTACTCAAGACTTTTCCTGGTACCCAGAAAGGACAATTCATGGCATCCTATCCTGGACCTGTCTACTCTAAACACCTTTTTGGTGATTCCAAAATTCAAGATGCTGACTCTTCACCAGTTGCTCCCTATGCTAGGCAAAGATGCCTGGTTGGCAACACTAGCTTTAAAGGAAGCATACCTGCATATCCCAATCGGGGAATCTTGCTTCAAAGCAGGCTACAAGCACTATCAGTTCTCTGCACTGCCTTTTGGCTTATCTACTGCGCCCAGGGTATTCACAAAGTGCCTCGCTCCAGTCATTGCATTTTGCAGGCAAAGAAATATTCAAATATACCCATATCTGGACGATTGTCTAATTCAGGCAGAAAGCCAGGACATACTTTTGAATCATCTGGCCTTTGTACAAAGGGTGCTAACTTGTCTGGGGTACACCATAAACAAAAAGAAGTCACATCTGATACCCTGTCAACAAATTATATTCCTGGAAGCAAGCTTGAATACAACTTCCCAGATGGCTTTCCTCATGCCAGAGAAACAAATTCATTTGACAATCTACTTCAAAGAAGTGGCCACAAAAACCCTGCTATCTGCAAGGCAAATACTACAAGCCTTTAGGGTTCGTGGCCTCCTGCATTCTTCTAATTCCATATGCAAGACTGCATATGATGAAACTACAGTGGTATCTAAAAAGCCTATGGTGTCAACATTCTCAGGATCTAGAAGCAATGATTCCTATCATACCTTGCCTTTGCCTAGAGTTCCTTTGGTGGGCAGAGGCCTGCCACCAAAACAAGGGACTACCATTCACACTACCCCCTGCTGCCCAAACCCTAACAGACACATCAAACTATGCATGGTGGGGCTCACCTGGCAGGGAAGTACATTCAGGGCAAATGGAACTTAAGTCAAATGCACCTGCATATCAATCAAAAAGAAATGTTAGCTGTACAGAATGCACTGACAACCTTCAAGGACCACATTCTTCCAGGACAATTAATGGTAAAGACGGACAACACCACTGTTATGTGGTACATAAGCAGGGGGGGATACACATTCTTACCCCTTCTGCAGACTAGCCATGGCATTGTGCTACCAAGTGCATCTACAAGCTCAATTCCTGCCAGGAAAACTAAACACACTGGCAGACGAACTAAGCAGAAACCTCATGGACCCACACGGGTGGAAACTGTCACCAAGGATTTTCAACATGTTGACAAGCAAATGGGGGAGCCCAGATATAGACCTGTTTGCCTCCCCCCAGAACTATCAATTGGACAAAGTTTGCACAAGGACTCCCCACAAACAAGCTTGGAAAGTGGATGCTCTGTCCTTCAGCAGGAAAAACCTATCAGTTTATGCCTATCCTCCTTTGCCTCTGCTCTCCAAAGTACTACTAAAGATCAAACAAGACAAACCAAGGACAATTTATTGCACCCGACTGGCCACACCAACACTGGTACCCCCTCTTGTGCAGTGCGTCACTGTTGGCCCCATGGCACCTGCCTCAGACTCCTATCCTATTGTCTCAGCAAGAGAACCAGATTCTACACCCTCAGCTTCAAACACTGAACCTAGCAGCCTGGGTAATTACCTGATCTCTCCTTTACCATCCCTCAGTAAACCAGTGATGGATATAATTTTAGAGGTAAGGAGGCCTAGTACTAGAAAATCTTATGCTGAGAAATGGAAAAGATTCTGTGCCTGGAACCAATCTCAAGGGATGAACACAGCAGTGCCTAATTTACCTCAGATTTTACAATACTTAACTGAGATACTTCACAAGGGTCTGTCTTTATCTTCCATCAAAATTCATGCCTCAGCTATTTCAGCTCATTATAACACAGAACCTCCCCTCTTCTCTCATCCACTGCCCTAGCAGTTGCTCAGGGGGGCCAAATATTTACGACCGCCCAAGAGAGCTCCAACTCCAGCCTGGGACCTTAACTTTGTATTGGAAAAACTCACTCTTCCTCCTTTCAAGCCAGTTGCTACTGCAGACTTAAAATTCCTTTCTTGGAAAACAGCTTTTCTTTTAGCAATCACTTCAGCAAGAAGGGTATCTAAATTACCAGGCCTTTATGGCAGTGGAGCCTTTCATCATCTTTCATGCAGACAGGGTGTCCCTCAGGACCCATCCCTCCTTCATGCCCAAGGTGGTGTCCAGTGTGGCCCTTAATCAGTCCATTCATTTGTCAACCTGCTTTCCAAATCCAAAGAACAAAGGGGAACGGATGCTGCACTCCTTAGATGTGCACAAACAACTTAGATTCTACTTGGACAGGACTAAACCTCAAAGGAAATCTGAGCAACTGCTGGTGGCATTTGCTGCAGGGGCAGAGGAGAAGGCTATTTCAAAGCAAACCATTTCCAAATGGATAGGCCATTGCATTCATTTCTGCTATAAGCACCATGACAGGGGATCAGACCCCACTCAACCAGGGCTACATCTACCTCTACAGCCTTTCTCAGAGGCGTCTCTACCAGGGACATCCTAGAAGCTGCTACCTGGAGTTCTGTACATACTTTCACCAAGCATTACCATCTGCCAATTTTCTCTTAATCCAGAGCTGAGAGCTGGCTTTGCCACTGCAGTCTTGCAGGGCCTTATAGCTGGTCCTAATGCTATCTAAATTTCTCCTCCCATCCTTAGCTTTGGGAATCTACCCAAATGTGATGACTGCAACAGTGAAACCCGAAGAACATAGTACAGTTGTGTACACGTACCATAAATGTAGATGTTTGAGTGTATTCACTGTTGCAGTCCTGGTTACCCTCCCTCCAGCCCCCTTACTACTTTTGGATATACCTCTGCTCTCCTTTACTATACTCAAAAGCTTTTTGGTGTATTTGCTTTTTTGTTGGAGGTATAACCTTGTTTATTTATAGATTTATTTGCTTCCTGTTAGGGGGGCACCCAAATGTGATGACTGCAACAGTGGATAACACTCTAACATCTACATTTATAGTAAGTGTACACAACTGTACTTTTCCACAATAGTGGCGTTTTCTTGTACTACACTTCCCTGAGGATCGTCACTCTTCTGATGTTGCCTCCTCCACAAAAAAAAAAAAAAAAAAAAAAAAAAAAAAACATTGCCTTCTTTAACTAATTATAGTCCTAAACGTTTTGTAATCATACTTTAAAATTTAAATGGGTCTGAATGATGAGTCTGAAGGGTCTTCATCCTCTTTGGATAATACAGACACCACAGCTTTTTTCCAAGGTGCTTGTACCCCCCCCCCCCCAACCTTTTAAAATATTGATCTGATGTAATTTTCATTTGTTCCTCAACTGACTGGACTCTGGTTTGACACTGGATCCAACTGGGCTCCTTTTACTTATTCCTTAATTAGAAGACAAAAAGTGCTGCACACAGTAAATCCGATTTTCCAATAAAGAAGCATACCAATAAAAAACTAAGTGGATCAAAACCACAGCTGAAAATCACCAGCAACTGTTAAACATAAACAACTTTATTGTACATAAGTTGAATTAAAAGCACAAGTTAAAACTTTCCCCTATTAGGTTTCATCAGGCTAGAATAAAAACAAGCAGCCATATACTTATATAAATAGAATGAACAGAGATCAGATGATCTTTTGAACTTGTTTTTGTAGATGGCATAAAACTGGTTTTAAAGTAAAAGAATAGTTTAGCCCAGGTGGAATAGGAACGCAACAAACATGGCTGTTTTCATTACACTGACTTCCATAAGTGACATGCCACCGAGAAACTTGCTTGCTCTTCATGAAGTCTATGTGTACTTCAACCCTTTATTTATGGACACTACTACAACTCAACAGGTAGCAGATGCTTCCCAGCAAGGCAATGCCTGTTTATAACTGTAAAACTAAGCATGAAACATTTGAGAACGTTAAAAGATTCAAAAGATTACAGTGGCAAAAGCTCAGTTTTAATGTTTATTTGCAAAAGAAAATTGTTCTAGAGGCTTGAGAATTTTAAAGGCTCCAACATACAGTAACACACATCCAGATCATTTTAGGCATTGGCAGCTGATTAACCTCAGCTGCTCATTTAATTACATGGAGTTAATGAACACTTTCTTCTAACCGCTCAAAATAGATTTTGAGTGAAGAGGTTGAGGGCTTATACAATGAGTTAATACAAGATATGAACAAAATGTTCATGCCACTCTATTTTATGAAAGTATGGACAGAATTAACACTTTTGAACAGAATTTAGTTGAAGCGAAGAAGCTAAAGCGTGATATGAATGACTTTATCGCAAGACAGGTTTCTCTTTGGCGTAGAATACCTAATAATGAACTAATAAAGAGAAAAAAGAAATGACAGCGAAAACACAAACACTAACTGAAAACACCAGAAAAACTGATAAAAAAAAAAAAAACAGATTAAGCACTTTCATTCTTTTATTATGCAGAATTTCTTTGGAACACCTAATAATGATTCACAACAACCTAAGACAACTTTACCAGCTCAGCCAGTTGCATATAAACACCAGGTGCAACTCCCATCAACCATCCGCACTGGTAGGTCACAAGAACAAACCATTCAACTAATGGTTCCACACCTAACAACTGCTTGTTTAGGTAGGCCACAAGAACAATACATTCAACCAATAGCTCATAGCCCACAGGGTCACACCCCCCACAGTTGTGGATGCCAGTGTTATCCATGCCCTTGACCCTTTGTATTTTCCAGTGCTTATCGAACAACTATTAGCAGTGTTATCGAAGCCTCAATGGAAAAAGAGCACTATAGACAATGTCAGAAGGAAAGAGCCAACCAATTACACAAACTCAGACACTGGTTTGAAATGAGGATTGGTTAATTTATCTGATTACCTACATATTGAACACAAATAGTTTGTGCTTGGATAACAGTTGACATTTATTCCACAGGCTAATGCTGGCATTGCTCAAACTGTTATTGAAATCAAACAGTTTATAAGGATGCTAAACCTAAAGTTAATGTTTAGCACTACAGATGCGAACATGCCCATTGCCTTACACAAAGTAGTGTTTTTTATTCAACCTCACAATGCAGTGATATTGGTGTTTGAGAGAGCCATTGAAAGAAATATTTTAGTTATATATAACACGAGGCCGATAAATCCTTTTATAATTTAACACCAGCACAAAAAAGAAGCAATACGATCATTACAGAATAATGATTCTGTAACAATAAAAGGAGCTGATAAAAGTGGTGGTATGGTTGTCCTAAGTACATATGCTGGACACAGATGAATACAGAGGAATTACGATAACCGAACTACATCAAGTAATTTAATAGAGTCAACAAATATATATGAGATTTATCAATCAATGGATAGATGAAAGGCTTAAAAATATTTATTAGTTACTTAATCTGTTGTGGAACCACAGATGCATCCAATCGTGTCAGCTCAAGGCTGGTTGACAGAAGCAATGTCAACATTTTTGGACAGTGAGTTTAAAAAGGCACTTGTATAAGGCCTCTAGTGTCATTAAAGACGCACATGATTTTATATTTCAATTGTCACAATGGTCACTAACCCATGAACTATTTAGCTGTTCATGATGCTTGACAACTCTCTATTTACCAGGATTCCACATATTACTGAAGTACAGTCACTCAGTTTCTTCATGACTGTATGGACTATACGCAATCTTACATTAATCTTTTAAGTGATTTATTGTGTCTGGTGTTATTAAACAATGTTTTTCTCTTTTAAAAAGATCTTTATATTCAAGAGAAAGCTGTTGCCATGGGGGGGCACCCATGGCAAACACACATGCTGACATTGTTATGTTTATATGGTAGAAGGAGCATGTACCTGATAAATTCAACAGTTATTTTTCAAACGTTTGGTGGATGACTTGTCTGGGAAGGTGATGAGAGATTTCTTTATTGCTTTTGATTATATTTCATCCACCAATGAATGTCTTGCATTCAGGAAAGTTGCTTCTCCCACCAAGATTAACTTTCTGGACTTTAAATTGTTTAAAAGTACAGAAGGAAAGATTGAAACAGCACTATACAAAAAAAGCTGTGAAGGCAAATGCCTGTTTGCATCACATTGCTAAACATCAAATGTTGAGAGTGGCAAGGCTCAACACTGGATATTTTACTGAATGAGCAATTAGTTTGTGTGGCCAGTGATTTCATCAGTAGTGGGTATAATGCTTCACAAATAAATGACAAAACACAGAATGTCCTTGCATTCAGTGTTGTAATATTCTTTATATATGGGTTGTATTTCGCCCATCGACACGTTGTCTGGCCTGTATACAAAAGCTTATAGCCACTGCCAGTACATGGGACATCACACATGGGTACTGATGTCAGCCATAAAAGGGACGTCCGCACATGCCACCCTCAGAACATTTTCACCACCATTCAGAAAGGTTGACTCTTGCATATAGTCTGCAGTCAGATTTCATTTGTATTACTTCCATCTTCAGATAAATACCCCATTGGGGATTTACTTCATTGCTACTTTTGTTTGCTACTGTTCATGTCATCCAGGAAGGGCAAGTGTAGGTTTGGAAGGCAGATTCCACTTAAAGATAGTCGTGTTTTTGTTGGAGCCTACTCATGATCACCGTTCATGTTCTGTTTGCCAGGCCTTTGTGCCAAAGACCTTGTGTAGCAGTCTCTCTGCCTTAAATCTTTACGTTGAAAATCAAAGACTCAAACATCTGGCTAGGGGTGCGATGGAGGGTTCCGTGAGTCCTTCAGCTGAGCCAAGTTTGAAAAGGAAGGTAAAGACCTGAATCCTCTTTGGCTGTGCCTGCCTCCATCGACATTCCTCTTGATGTTTGTGAAGACCCGGTGGTACATTTGAAGGTTGCGTACACTTCTTTGGTGGATACTTCTAGGGATGCCATCAGCGGTGCGGATCCTAGCACACCCAAGGCTATGCAGGCATCCAGTTTGGTTGACTTGGGGGAACCATGGCTTGTTTTGCTGGAGGACTCCGGTGATGCTCTTACCCCTCTGTCTCGGTATCATCTGGACATTAGGCCTATGTCCGGGCCCTCTCCTCAAGTGGAGAGATGTTAAAAAGAAACAAAAAACAAATATCCAAACATCCTCTCTACCCCTCAGTCAGATTGAGTTGCATTTTCACAGGGTCTTATTAGGGCCTTGATGACATTGAGGCCTTCGGCTTCTTCATCTTCTGTCCCTATTCCTGCTTTTACTTCTCCAGTTCTGCCTTCTGGGTCTCAAGGTTTTTCCTCTGTGCAGGCCTCTGAGTCTCGGGTCCTTGAATCTGTCTGAAGATTCATCTTCTGGTAAAGACTCACTGGCATACTCCATCCAGATTCCTTCTCTTCTAGAATATGCTTCTCCTGAAGAGAAGTCTAATGGGGGAGGTTCCCCAATAGAAGAGCTTTCTTTCCAGGAAACTGTTAAGATGAGGGAAGTTTTCAAATGAGAGTCTTCCTAGATCTCCGAGGAACAAAAACATTACTATGATCTACTTCAAATGGAAGTCCCTGCACCTCTCTGCTGATGTTCTTCGTGTTTCACTGTTGCAGTCATTACATTTGGGTAATCCTGCTGACAGGTTGCCCTCAGTCTGTCTGAATTCCAAAGTCTTGGGTCCTGCGTCAGCTGCTGTCGCCTCTTCCCTCAAGTCAGGTCGTCAGGGGAATAAAAGAAGCAGCCGATGCCATTTTCTTCAGTCTTTCTTAACTTGCGGTGCCCGAAGCAGAAGCAGTTCGCAGGTGCCGGTTGGACGACTCCTGAGATTTTCGTGTTCTAGTTTCAGACCCGAAGTCTTCAATAAAGCTAAGTACCCAGTTGGGGAAACTTTTTTCTTGCTGCAGACCGATGTCAGAAAAAGTTAATTGTATTTCTTGTGGGAAGCAAATACCTCATAAGGATTTTCATTCTTAATGTATTCCTTGCCTAGGCCCTGATCACAACGTTTCTGGTTGTTGGTTTTGTGCTAGATTTAACCAACGCACTATGAAGCATCGGTATGATTTTGCTTTAAACTGTTTTGGACGCCAGTTTAATTATCCAGAAATGTCATCGGATAGCCATCCGACTACCGGAGTTCACAAAAAAACGCAAAGAAAAGGAGAGAGATAAACAACCGAGGTCCAAAACCAACGACGAAGCTTCTCCTAAGCCAGTCTCCGGTTCTCAGTGAGGCGCTTTCGCAGCCCCTGATGCCCGCTACCTTAGATTCGCAGGCTGCTACAGACTCCCACGTGGAGTCTGCTATGCCGCTGGAAACTCAAGGTATTGGAGCCTCGGACTCTATTCCCTCAGATGGGTCTGGAGCCACTGAGCAGGCACTGGCTTCTGAGGGTGCATTCAGACCTAAACATCTTTACATTAAACCGACTTCAGCTTCAAAGGCAAAGACTAAAGCACCTTCTAAAGCAAAGAAACTCAAGAGCCACGTGGACAGGCCTCTATGCCCAAAAAACAGATGCTCAAAATGGCCGAAGACTTGATTATGTTGATCAGGGGTTCCCATCCCCCTCCTGATAAGAGGCCTAGGCAAGAGACTGACTATGAATCTTCAGATCAGGTTTCTAGTTCTTCTTCTAATTCCTCTTCTGATCAGGAATATTCTCTTCCCCCATAAGAATTCTGATGCAGAAGAATCTATACCTTCAGCTTCTCCTCCAGAGGACTATTCGTTTGGGGAAACCTTGCATACCATGAGGGAGCGTTTCCACTGGGAGAGCCAAGATTTTTCAGAATCTAAAAAGAGGCTCAGGGATTTCCTTTTACTACCTCAACACAGGCTTGTAGCCATTCCACCTGTGTTAGACATTATAGATGTGTTTTCGGAGTCTTGTCTGACCCCTGACTCCTTACCTCCAGCTCCTGTTAAGCCTGACCGATATTACAGGGTTCCTGACTCTCATAAATTCCTTTTTAAAAACCCTGCTGCAGACCCAGAAACTATTTCACAGGGTTCCAAAGGAGTTGAGGCTTCTGCTGCAAAAAAATCCTACCCCCTCTGACAGGGATTCTAGGGTACTGGATAGATGGGGAAAAAAGGTTTACACATCTGCTACCTTGGCTGTAAGGGCCTTAAACTGTCAGTTTCATATGCTCAAATAACAACATGTCATGGCATTGCTTAAACAGAAAATGTTGTTAAACTCTGAATGTGCAGAAAACAAGGAAATGTAGGATTTATTGCATGCAGCTGAACAAGTTGGAAAGCATACTTTGCAATGTGGTTTTGATTCTTTGGAGGCCTCCTGCAGGGCCGCAGTTACGGGTTCTGTAATTAGGAGGCATGCTTGGTTAAAGGAACGAAATCTGCCTGATCATGTCAAAGTTAAATTACAGCATGATGCTTTGTTTGGTGTTAAGGCAGAAGAGGTGTTAAAGAAAATGGAGGACAAAGCTAAATCTATGCAAACTGTCAAAGATTCTTTTTACAAGTACAGCCACCTAGGTTTAGTAAACACTGGCCTACAAAGAATTGGTCCTTTCCTGTGTCAGACAGACCTCAAAGGGGCAGATCCAGACGCCCTAGAGGCAGATCCCCAGGCAGAAGGTTCATACAGGTCAAAGCAATGGGGGGCTTCTACCTCCAAAGTTGAAGAAGACAAATCACAACCATACAGGAAACAGTGCCAATGACTTCCCCCTGCCTTCACCAAGCACTTATCTCCTGACAGCACCTTTAGGATGAAAATTAGCACTTTTTTCTCAAAGTTGGCACATTATAACCCAGGACAAGTGGGTTCTAAATATAGTGTCACAAGGCTACAAGTTCCATTTCCATACCCTGCCAAAGGCAAACGGCTGGCCAGGTCTGCCAAAAAATCAATGGGCAGAGGCACAAAAACAAGTCTCATCCCTCATGGACATGGGGGCCATTCAACAAGTACCAGAGCAAGAGCAGGGACAAGGATTTTACTCGACTGTTCTTGGTACCTAGAAAGGACAAGGCCTGGAGACCAATACTGGACCTATCTATTCTGAACACATTCTTGGATCTATCAAAATTCAAAATGTTGACTTTGCAGCAGCTTCTGCCCATGCTGGGCAAGAATGTTTGGCTTGTGACTTTAGACCTAAAAGAGGCATACCTGCATGTCCCCATCAGACAATCATGCAGAAGATACCTCAGATTCAAGGCTGGCTCAATGCATTACCAATTCTTTGCACTGCTCTTTGGCTTATCTACTGTGCCCAGGGTCTTTACAAAGTGCCTGGCACCAGTAATTGCATTCTGCAGACGAAGAGGAATACAGATATATCCTTACTTGGGCGACTGTCTAATTCAAGCAGAGAACAAGGACATTCTTCTACAGCATCTGGCGTTTGTGAAAAGATTTCTAACATGCCTAGGGTACACAATCAATGAAAAGAAGTCAAAACTAGTACCCTCTCAAGAGATAATATTCCTGGGTGCAAGCTTAAATACAACTGCCCAGATGACTTATCTCACGCCAGACAAACAAAGGCAACTGACTACCTATTTCAAAATGTTGGCAACAAAAGCCAGTTATCTGCAAGAAAAATTCTGCAGGCTTTGGGCTTCATGGCATCCTGCATCCTACTAATTCCTTATGCAAGACTGCATATGAGGAAACTTCAATGGTACCTAAAAAGCATTTGGGCTCAACATTGCCACAGCCTGGAAACAATGATTACTCTCATCCCCTGCCTGCAACAGGAGTTTCGATGGTGGGCGAAGGCTTGTCACCAGAACAAGGGACAGCCATTCACATTACCCCAGCCAGGCAGACACTAACGACGGATGCATCAGATTATGCCTGGGAGGCCCACATGGCAGGAAGATGCATTCAGGGCACATGGTCCTCAAACCAAATGCATCTACAAAGTTAAAAAGAGATGCTAGCTGTTCAAAATGCCCTGACAGCCTTCAAGGACCTACTTCATCCGGGACAGCTACTGATAGACAGACAACACTACGGTCATGTGGTATATAAACAAGCAGGGGGGCACACATTCTTACCCCCCTTTGCAGACTAACCATGACGTTGTGGGACACAACATTGACTTACCAAGTACATCTGCAGGCACAATTCCTGCCAGGAAAGGAAAACACTCTGGCAGATGAACTAAGCAGAAACCTCATGGATCCCCACGAGTGGCAGCTGGATCCACAAGTCTTCAGCATGATAAGGAAATGGGGATGCCTGGACATAGATCTATTTTCCTCCCCTCACAACTACAAACTAAAAAGATTCTGCAGAAGGACTTATCACCGACAAGCATGGAAAGTGGACACCCTATCTTTCAGCTGGAAAAACCTATCAGTACAGGCCTTTCCTCCACTGCCTCTCCTTCCCAAGGTACTCCTAAAGGTCAGACAGGAGAAGCCAAAGATGATACTAATTGCCCCAGACTGGCCCCGCCAGTACTGGTACCCAATCCTAAGGAACTTGTCTCAATGCCCAGCTTGGACCTTACCTCAAATACCTCATCTACTGGCCCAGCAAAACAATCAGATCCTGCACAGCCAACTCAATACTTTAAACCTGGCAGCATGGCGGATAATGTAGACATACAAAACACACCTCTCAGTAAAGCTGTGATGGATGTCATTTTGGAAGCCAGAAGGCCTAGTACTAGAAAATCTTATGCTGGAAAATGGAAGAGATTCTGTGCTTGGAATCGGGCACAAGGAACTGATACAACTGTACCAAATATTCCTCAGATTTTGCAATACTTAACTGAGATGCTGGACAAAGGCCTATCTTTTTCGTCAATTAAAATTCATGCCTCTGCCATTTCGGCTCATTACAATACAGAGACACCATTTTTTCTCATCCTTTATTAAAGCAGTACCTCAGAGGAACCAAAAATTTAAGGCCTCCAAAGAGATCACCAATACCTGCATGGGACCTCGACTATGTCTTAGAAAAACTCACCCTGCCTCCTTTCGAGCCAGCTGCTACTGCTGATATAAAGTTTTTATCTTGGAAAACACCTCTGCTCCTAGCAATAACTTCTGCAAGACGAGTTTTAGAGCTACAGGCACTCATGGCTGTGGAACCTTTTATCATTTTTTTATCCAGACAGGGTCTCTCTGAGGACAAACCCAACATTTATGCCTAAGGTGGTGTCCAGTGTGGCTCTTAACCAAACTATTCATCTGCCAACTGTTTATCCAAATCCACAGAACAAGTGGGAGATAATTCTGCATTCTTTGGACGTACACAGACAGCTTAGATTCTACTTGGACAGAACCAAAGTTTTCAGGAAGACGGAGCAATTACTAGTGGCATATGCTGCAGGATCACAAGGAAAGGCTATCTCAAAGCAGACTATTTCAAAGTGGATAGGCCACTGCATTCGTTTCTGCTACTTACAGCATGGCAAGCCAGTGCCTAAGGGCATTAGACCACATTCAACCAGAGCTGCAGCCACTTCAGCAGCCTTTCTCAGGGGAGTACCAACCAAAGACATTTTAGAGGCTGCTACTTGGGGTTCATTGCACACCTTTACAAAGCACTATCATCTACTACTCTACTCTAAATCCAGGGCAGGCTTTGCCACTGCAGTTCTGCAGGCCCTCATAGCCGCTCCTAATGCTGTTTAGCTCCAGCCTCCCAACCATAGCTTTGGGACTCTACCCAAATGTAATGACTGCAACAGTGAAACACGAAGAACATAGTACAGTTGTGTACACTTACCATAAATGTAGATGTTCGAGTGTATTCACTGTTGCAGTCCAGGTTACCCACCCGCCATCCCCCTTTTTCTGCTGGAACTTTTCTTTCCTTCTCTGATTTATACAACCTATGTGGTGCATTTGCTTGTAGATGAAGGTAAAGTTTATATTGGTGTATGTATTTTTATACATATATAAATTTTGGCTACCCTATTAGGGGACACCTGACATCTGGGGCAAGAAAAACTGAAGAAAATGGCGTTTGCTGCTTCTTTTATTCCCCTGACGACCTGACGTCAGGGAAGAGGCAACAGCAGCCGACGCAGGACCTAAGACTTTGGAATTCAGGCCGACTGAGGGCAACCTGCCAGCAGGATTACCCAAATGTAATGACTGCAACAGTGAATACACCCTAACATCTACATTTATGGTAAGTGTATACAACTGTACTTTCCGCCAGTTCTTACTGCTTTCCTGGATGCCTTTGCATCATCATCTAAAACCCCTGAATCCCAAGCTCCCTGCCCCCAAGAGACCTGACAGATTTTAAAAGGTCCCTGATGACAGTAAGTTTCTTTATAAAAG
This sequence comes from Protopterus annectens, assembly GCF_019279795.1. Classification (NCBI taxonomy): domain Eukaryota; kingdom Metazoa; phylum Chordata; order Ceratodontiformes; family Protopteridae; genus Protopterus; species Protopterus annectens. Next base: position 188,965,729 of record NC_056739.1, on the reverse strand, counting down.
TCCCTCGGGTGATCCGACTGTGATCTCCATTGTTTCTGATAAATCCTCTCAATTGTCTCCCTTTGCTAAGCTGCTACCCTCTAATAAGGAAAGCAGACATTGGAAAGGCTGTGTAAGAAGGTGTATGTGTGTATGTATATATAGATGTGTGTGTGTATGTAAGTGTATATGTGTATATATAGAATATATATATATATATGCGTGTGTGTGTGTATATGTGGGTGTGTGTGTGTGTGTGTGTGTGTGTGTGTATATATATATATATATATATATATATATATATATATGTGTGTGTGTGTGTGTGTGTATAAACTTCCTCCACCTTAGCTAGTAGAGCCATTAATTACCAGACACACATGTCCAGGTACTCTGTGGCCTTACTTTCTCAGGCCTTGACCCAGTTACCAGACTCTTGAGGGCTAAATCTCAGGGTCTCTCTCTCTTGTCTGCATCTTTACAGGTAGCTAGACATTCAGCTAAATGCAAGTGTGATGCAGTGAAGGCATCTTCCAGGGCTGTGGCTTCTGCATCTATTCTTAGAAGGCATTCATGGTTGAGGCTCCATTCATTACCTGATGACATAAAAGTCAAACTGCTTGATGCTCCTTTAGATACTTCTGCCCTTTTTGGTTCTCTAGTTCCATGGTGGGGTTTGTAGAGCAATTCTGCATGGAATTGTAGAAAATGTTTCCACACACATTCTTCGTGTTTCACTGTTGCAGTCATCACATTTGGGTTATCCTGTCAGGGGTAGCCCTCAGTCACCCCAAATACCATGTTTCCACAATTTCTTCTTCTACTCCCTTTTCCTGCCTCAGTTCCTTTTGAACTTTTGCACTTTCCCATATGTAAACAGTACTGCAACATTGAATAGAAGGATATAGAATATCAGTGTCTTTTGACTTTTCCTAGTTAGGGGTTGCCACAGCGGATCACCGGTCCGCAGATTTGCAGTGGTGTTTTTACGGTGTTGTTGCCAGCCCAGCACCCAACCTTCACAGAAGGCACACACATGCACACACCTACCTGCATGTCTTTTTTAAAACTCACTCGACTGCAGGGAGGACATGCAGACTCCCCACAGAAGATGCTACAGCCGCGAATCGAACCGAAGAATCTCTTGCTGTAAGGCAACAAAGCTAACCACTGTACCACTACAGCAGGGGAATAGAAGGACATAGAATAGTTGTGTAAAATGTTACCATAACCATAGATGTTGTCTTCTATGTTTCAATATTCTGTCCCACCATCCTTCCCCCCACAACTTGTTTCTTCCTAGGATGACTCCTGTTTGGCCTTAGGATTCTTGTCTCTCATGGAGCTAACTTATTCTGAGGATGGTACATATTTCTTTATTTGCATTTGTTAACCGGGTAGTGTCCAACTGGGTCAGAAACCCATTTTCAGCAGAGACCCGAGGAGAAAAGCCCCAGAACAATACAAAAATTGAAGTATAGGTAAGCAGCAAATATCAAAAAGTACGTTTGAAAATGTTTCACGTTCACAGAAATATTAGAAGGAATAGCTAACTATACATAGTAAGTAAAAGTGAAATTAAGAACAAAAATAAAAAAAAAAAGGTAGTTAATGTGTACATTATCCAAAAGGGCAAATATGCAAGTAATGCAAGAAATGAACAGGATAAAAAGAAAAATCCGATGCAGTAGAAAAGTAAAATAGAATCAAGAAAACTAGCCAGGAGGAACACGGGTGCTAACCCAGTTAGTATATAGATAATCTTTCAGGGTAGTTTTAAATGTGGACAGGTTTGGAATATGTAAGATGTGCTAAGGAAGATTGTTCCAGTCCTTGCCAATTTTATAGGAGTAGAGGGAGTTGCCATCATAGTTGTGAGCCAGGGATACTTTTAGTATTATTTTATTTGATGACCTTAGGAGCCTACAGTTAGTGTTGGGCTGTAACAGGTTTGAAAGAGCTGGACAGTCTACGGGGTTGTAAATTATTTTATGGGCAATAGAAAGTTGCTTTAGCACTAACAGGTTGGGAAGCTCCAGCCAGTTGAGTTGTCGGAGAACTGAACAGTGATGCATTTTATGGGGTTGATTGGCGGCAAACTTGGCCGTTTTGTTATAAAAGGATTCTAATTTATTTAGGTCAGCTTTGGATGGATTTGTAAAGATCTGAGAGCAGTAGAGGAAGGTGGATAGCAAGTGAGATCTAGCTGTGGCAAGTCTACCTTGTGAAAGGTAAGGCTTAACCCTGTAGAGAGTTCCAAGTTTGGGGTGAACTTTTTTATTGTAAGGCATATATGTTTTATCAAATTTTAGAGTATCATCTATTGCAACTCCAAGCAGCTTGGTCTGATTGGTGAGTTTAATTATTGTCCCATTGGAGGAGTGTATGGAGGGGGGTGTTGTGCTGAGTTTAGATGTTTTGTTGGAGAAGAATGAGTTTGGCCTTATTTGGGTTAAGAATGAGTTGATTAGAAGGGTAATTTTCAATCTCTTGGAAAGATATTTGCATTTTATTTTGCAGCTTTACAGAAGAGTGGGCTGAGTAGATAAGAGAGAAGTCATCAGCATACTGGATGATGGTGGCGTGTTGGGTGGCAGTATTGAGGTTATTGGTAAATATGACAAAGAAGTGGCCCAAGTATGGAGCCTTGGGGTACCCATGTGGTGATTGGTAATAGAGAAGAAAGGGTGTTTGTTCATTTAGTAGCCTGTTGACTGTTAGATAGCTGTGGAACCATGTTAAGCTTGAGGTAGTGAAATGACAAGTGGCAAGTTTATTAAGTAGAAGGTGGTGGGATACCGTGTCAGAAGCTTTTGACATGTATAGGAAATAGTTGAGACTAGCTGTCGTTCATTTTTGTGGCAGTGAATGGTATCTGTAAAGGAAATGAGAGCTGTGTTTGTACTGTGTTTAGGCCTGAAACCATGCTGAGAGCTGGACAGTAGGTTGTTAGTGAGGTGATTCATGAGTTGCCGATGAATACATTTCTCTAGGATTCTGGCAGTGGGAGAGAGGATGACAATGGGATGGTAGTTTGTAATATCTCTAGATGGGCCACCTTTATGAAGTGGTATGATTATAAGAAGTTTTCCATAGGCTGGGCATATACTGTTCAGAGAGAGAGCGGTTTATTAGTATGGCTATAGGGTAGGTAATGGAAGGAACAGCAAGATGTTAAGTTGTCAATCTCGCCTTCATTCTTGCTGGATGGGTTCGGAGCCGATCCTCGGCTCCGACTCGGCACTTGCTAAGCTCGAGAGCTAATTTTACCAGCTCGAGGCAACCCTATATCCCATGATGCAAGGCGGAGACTACCCAGATCTCGTTTGCCGCTTCGCTAACGAGATGCCTTCTTTTACCAGTTCTAGGTAAGTGAACCGTTTTTGAGACTTTTCGTCTACCCCCCTTTAAATTTATATATATATTTGTGTTTTGTTAACCTAACGACTTACTTTAGCCCTATTCCCGTCAGTGTTCCCTTTTTTTCGAGTAATTTATTCCCTTTTCCCTAGTTAGGCCTTAGGCCTTCCCCTCCCTAAATTTTTTCCTGTCGGGGATTGTTTGTGTATGACTGTGTGTTATCCCTGTTTATTTTAAATTGTTGGACTGAGTGTTTTTGTGTGTGTGTGTGTTACTTCGACACAGTTATGTCGAAGGACACTAAGGTCTCAGGCTTCAAGAAGTGTGACTCGTGCTGTCAGAAGATGTCTCTGACAGACGGTCACACTTCTTGTGTTTATTGCCTGGGACCTTTGCACCTGCAGGACTCTTGTGCTATCTGTCATGCTTTCAGCCCAAGAGTCCTGAAGGAGCGAAAAAATAAGCTGATATTAAGGGGCTTATTAAAGCCCGAGAGCTCCCCGACTAAGTCGGCACCGGGGAAGCCCTCGAAACCTGTTAAGCCTTCGGCTCAGACTTCCAAGCCGTCGGCTTCGGGTTCATCCTCACTAGGTTCGAGATCGGCTCCGGCCGGAGCCGATCCTTCCACCTTACCAGTCTCAGTATCGGCTCCATCCGGCGCCGATACTGTCAAATCCAGACACTCAGTGTCTGCTCCGGCTGGAGCCGACGTATCTTCGGCTCCATTGGCTCCATTGAGCTCAAAAAAAGAGATCTCGATCCCCTTCAGTGGAATCTATACATTTGGCTCCGAGATCACCCTTGCTCTCGGAGCGGAGCCATCGGAGCCGTTCTTCTCGGTCATCCAGGCTGTCTGATCACGACCTCGAGAGAGTGGTGAGTAGACTATTAAAGTCTCAGGCATTGGCCCAAATACTCCATTGCCCATCTCAACAGACAGTAGCTATTTCACATCCACCAAACATTCCTCCTTCGACTCTCTTACAGAGCTTGGAGCCGGAGCTCCTCGGAACCGGCACCGTTGTGACTTCGGAGCCGATACCACCCCTTTCGGCTCCGTCGTCCTCGGCTCCGATTTCCTCCTTGAGACCTTCTTTGGAGGGATCCGGGTGTCTGGTCTCTCTCGTCGGCTCCGAGGGGGCGAGTGGCATCGGACCCTTGTCCGACCCCGTTCTCCCTCTCGGAGCTTCGGCGTTGGTGAGCTCGGCCCCGACATCTGCCTCGGAGCCTTCCCTCTCGGTGAGGCCTGGGGTTCCTATCTCTTCGGAGCGCGAACTTTCTGGTCTCTCTGATGGGGGAGCCTTCAAGGAGTGAAGAGGAGTGTACTAGCCCCTGGGCTTAGTCAACGGACAGTTCCATCAGCTCCTCCCACTACAGTGCCTGCTGACGTCTCTTCCCACTCTCTTGCTCCCGGACCCAGAGATCCAACACCTCAGGTTTCCCCATTGTGAATATCTTCCTCTTCCGAGGCTTCTCCTGATCCGTCAGGGGAACCCCCACGTAAGTGGACATGTAAGAGGAAACATCTAGACTCCCCTGACTCTACTACATCAGATACTGACTTGGATGAGTCGGAGGGATCCCCAAGGTCCTCCTCTGAGGATGTCTCATTTTCAGACATCCTTGAAATCCTTAAGCAGAGGGGGAACTGGCCCTCCCTTAATCCTTCCGAGGACGAGTCAGTATACCTGGAGGCGTTCGGATCTCGACCCTCCACCTCCTGGGTGTCTCCGCCTTTCGACCCTCTCATGGAGGTAGTGGCTCGGAAGGTGTGGATGGCTCCGGATTCGGTGGAACCTATCCCTAGGAGGCCTTCAAAATTTATTACGGCCCCACAAGATAGACAATATTTAACAAAGGGTGTCCCAGTTGATGCCATGGTGGTGGCTGCTGCCACCAAGAAGGAATTAGCTGATCCTTCAGTACCTGTCCATCCTCCTAACAAGGATTCTAGGACTATGGACAGGTACGGTAAGCGGATTCTTTCTTCAACGACTTTTGCCATGAGATCGCTGAACTACTTATGCCACTTCACCCGCCTTCAAAGAGATGTTCTTAGAGTTGGGAGAAGTTTTACAGGATCCGTCAGCTGCTGGGTCTCAGGATAAGATTAGCTCACAGCTAGGAATCCTTAACTCCATTGCTAACTCCTCCATGCGGCTCATTTCTTATGCAGCCGATGGAGCGAAGTAGGGTCAGGCACAGGAGTGGCTTTAAGGCGTCAGTCCTGGATGCGGCTTTGTAATTTTGCAGACCCCTTCAAGGCGTCCTTCACAAACTCCCCCTTTGATGGCTCAACCTTGTTCGGACCTCAAGTGAAAGACACTTTGTCTAGATGAGAAAAAATATATAGTGTCCAAACACCAGGAACACAAAATAGCCAACCGGCCCTCTGTTGCTCGAGCAGGAAACAAGAACAAGGACACTGCAATGCACAATAGGTGTATAATTCAAAGTAGTCCACGCACCAGCCAGTAAATAACACTGTTTTATTGAACCACACGAAACACAGGTTAAGCGCTTTCATCCACATATAGCAGACTTCCTCAGAACCAATTAATGCCCATAGCTAAATGGTATATATAGCAGATTTGGCGCCAAAAAATCAAACATACATTTCATAAAAACTTCCTTAAAATTCATTACTTTAAATACCTTTCCATTAAAACTAGTATATAGTAAATAGAAATCATAGTAATATAATTGCTTGTAATAATATTACTAATAAATATGTTAAAAATATATGCATAACTTTTTTAAAAACTTTTTAAAAAATAAAGTGAAAAATAAATAAAAAATACATCCAAATCCAAGAAATGAATGAATATAATAATTATGTAAACACAAAAGGTCATCACTTATGACCTCAAATTACATTTAACCACGATCCAAAAGAAGGAAGGGTTTTATACTAATACTTTCATTTAGTCCTGGCCAAGAAGTGGCATCACACAATATCTGCCATTTAGTTTCTAAGCAGGATAACCCTACCTTCCAATTGCCCCCATATTCACTCACCCCAATTTGGTCAATAATTGTAAATGTGAAACAATGTTGGGGTCCTTTTTCACTAATGTGTTTACTTAATGCATTTTTCACATCAACTTTTTTGATTTTATACAAATGTTCATATATACGAGTTTTTAGCTTCCTTTCAGTCTTGCCTATGTAATATGCTTGACAGAAAGAACAGGAAGCCAAATAAACCACATGATGACACACACATTCCTTCTACTACCTACAACATGCTTTTGGATTTTCTTATCTACAAATGTACTACCCAAAAGTGGAACATATCTGTCCCCCCAATATTTAATCATGTATCTAGTCACTTCCTCCACCATAGTAGCTGGATATCCTCTTACCAAAAACATCTCTGTAACAGTCCTCATCTGATCTTCCATATCCTGTCTAGTAGAACACATTCTTGCAACACGAATGCATTGCCCTTTGAGTACATTTCTAAAGATGTGAGGAGGGTGACTACTACCAAATTGGATATAATCATTAGAAAAGGTAGATTTCCTGTAGATTTTGGACATAAAACCTTCATTTGAATTACTGATGTATGTATCCAAATACGGTATACCCAACTTCTCCACTTGATATGTAAATCTTAAAAAACTTGTGATACTGTTAATGTATGAAATAAAGCTTGGTATATCTTCTACAGGTCCTTTCCAAATTATAAATAAATCATCCAAAAAGCGAGTGTATAGAGCAATATGCTTGTAATATTCACTAGGCATAACAAATACATCCTCCCACTCAAGCATAACGAGATTAGCAAATATGGGGGCACAAGAAGCCCCCATAGCTACTCCTCGAGTTTGTTCAAAATATTCTCCTTGAAACTGTATATAGTTGTGGGAAAGTACAAGTCCCATCATATCCAAAATTAGACATATTTTGTCCCATGTGAGTTCAGAATATTTTTTCAAACTATTTTCAAATTATTCAAGGCCTACAGTGTTGGGAATACAAGAAAACAATTCCTGAACATCTATCGTAAGGAACGTCAAATCAGTGGACCATATATCTCGTTTTAATTTACTTAGGAAATCCCAAGAGTCCCTCGTTAAATGCGGAATGTTATTGTATACGTGTTTACACCAATGGTCTATAGCTACCCCTATATTAAATGTTTTTGATTTCGAACCGGAAATAATAGGTCTAAAGGGGGGATTTTCAACAATTTTGTGAATTTTAGGGATGCCAACAATTCTGGACATCCTAGGGTACTCAGTTCTTATAAATTCATATACATCATTTGTAATGCGATTGTCCAATAGATATTCCTCAATAGTCAAATCAATTCTGTGGTATCCTATGTTGATCTGATTAAGAGATATCTCTTCATAGTTACCAGAGTTCATAGGTTCATAGGTTCATACTAGGCTATCTGCCCGAGGGCATTTACAAGCCTAGCCCATAGTTTTGTGGCTTACGCCACCCCTTTAGTATGGGGAACTATACCCATTATTTTGCTGTGCCTCTGTTGAGCAGTGACACTGAGGTAATCCCTGGGGTATATCTGCGATCTCCCATCCATTGGTCAAGATTTCTCTTGAACAAGGCCAGTGAGGTGCTCTGCCTCACATATACCGGGATTTTATTCCACAGCATAGGGAGTCTTTGGGTGATGAATCTATCCCTCCAGCACGTCCTATTAATAGCCGTGTCAAGGTTTAAGTCTCCGCCCTTGTGGCTCTGACGGATCTAGATTTTTGAGGTGAAGCATATTCATCAAATCTGGGTTTGACATGGCCTTGTATGTTAGGCAAAGGTCACCTCTGAGCAAGCGGTGGCGACTGAATAGAGCTGGAGTTCTTTCAGTCGGGCAGCATAGGACAGATGTTTGAGACCCTTTATCCTTTTGGTGAGGAACTTTTGTGGCCTCTCCAGCTGCTGCAAGTGTCGGGTCAGATACATTCCGAATGGGGCATTGTACTCAATCATTGGTCTGATGAGTGATGAGTATAGGGAGACTATGGCCTCCCTTGATCTAGATGAGAATCCCTTCATGATAAGGTGGGCACTGTAGAAGGTCTTCCTAACTACTTTAGCTACATGGGTGTCGAATGACAGACTACTATCAACCTGGGTCCCCAGGTCCCTGATAACTTCTTCTGTGCTCAGTGGATTGCCACCTATTTGGTAGCTAGGGGTAACCTTGTTTTTCCTGAAGGGTATGACTATGCATTTTTTGGCATTTAACTTTAGGCCATGGCTCTGGCACCAGTTATCCGTTTCTGTGAGACCCTTCTGAAGGATATCTGTGTCAGATGTGTTTTCTACTATGGCGCCCAGTTTGCAGTCATCTGCAAACTTTGTCAGCCATAACCCTCCTGTGTTTGCTTGTACTTGAAAAGTAGATGCCAAACAAGAGTGGGCCCAGGACTGAGCCCTGTGGTACACCACTTGTGACAGGCTTTGAGTCTGACATGGCACCAGCAACTCTGACCCTGTGGGTTCTGTCACTCAGCCAGTTTGCAACCCATCTTGTGATGTATGGGTTAACATTTAAGCTGATGAGTTTTTCAATGATACCCGAGTGGGGTATTGTATCGAAGGCCTTCGCCAGATCGAGGTAGGCTGTATGGACTGCCTTTCCTCATCAATGGCTTTGGTGACTGTTTCAAAAAGTCAACCAAGTTTAGAAGGCATGATCTGCCTTTGACAAAGCCAAACTGGGATGGATCCAAAGTCTGCAAATTCCTATGTCTTTATTTATGAGGTCCATTATGATCCTCTCCATGGCTTTGCAGATAAGGCTTGTTAAGCTAATGGGCCGGTAATTTCCAGGGTCGGTGGAGGCACCGCCTTTGTGAAGTGGGACCACAGTTGCAGTCGCCACTCCTGGGTATGTATCCAGAGGTAAGACTATGATTAAACAGCTGTCCTAGCTGTGGGTTTAATTCCTCGTTGAGTTCGTGGAGCACACAGCCGGGGACACCATCAGGTCCCATGGATGCTGTGTTTTTGCTTTGGAGAGAGCAGTTCTCACTTGGGCGTTGGAGATGTTTGGCGGCCTGCAATCGTTCGGTATAGCTATCTCTCCTTTGGGGAGGGGAGAAGTTTGCACTGAACCTGTCAGCCAGTATGTTGGCAATGTCTGTAGGATCAGTAATCTTCACATCATTTTGAACTAGTTCTGAGCATATCTGGGAGTTTCCTCCCAGGTTTCTAACATAGCTAAAGAAGGCCTTATGATTGTCTTTTGAGTCTTTAGCTATTTTTCTCTCAAAATTTGCTTTGCATGATTTTATGAGAGCTCTTAGTTTTTTACTTATAGTGATCAAGGGTGTCTTACCTTTTAAGGATTTTGCTCTATCTTGTAGTAGCTTCCTCCTTTTGTTGTAGAGTTTGTTTATGGCTGGGGTCCACCAGAGTGGACGCTTGCCTTTGGTACAAAGAGTCTTTGTTTTGCTTGGGATTGCCTTATCCATGCAGTCCTGCAGGTGCTGGTAGAAGGCATTTGTAAGTGATTCAGCGGCTTGAGTACTGTTTTCCGCCGCTCGGGGCCTTAAAGGAGACCACACTAGTCTTTAGAAGTGTGAAGTCGGCTTCGAGAAGTTCTTTACTGTGGTCTTTTTATTTCAGGTGGGGGTGGGATGAGGACCTCCAGCGAGATTAGTTTGTGATCTGATCTCACCAGTGAGGGGTATACTTCGGTGTTGAACATTGTGCTCCCATGTTCGTGATGATGAGATCAAGTATGTTTTCTCCTCTTGTGGGATGGTGACTAGTTGTTCCATGGCATTTGAGTTTATGAATTCCAGGAACTTTTGGGCTAGGGTGTTTGGGCTTGAGTAGTGTTCCCAGTCTATATTAGGGTAATTGAAGTCACCTAGTATGATGGTGTTTGGTGATACATTTATCCCTCTAGTGTTTTCAGGAAGGCCATGTGAGGTTCCTGAGTTTGTGAGGGTGGCCTGTAACATGCTACAATTTGCAGAGCAGTCTTGCCTATGGTTAATTACACCTGGATGGTCTCCGATGCATCGTGCGTTGCCACCAGTCTTGAGGTGTGGGTGTCTTTGATGAATATGGATACCCCCCCCTCCTTTCTTGGTATTGTCCGGATTTTGGGGCCGGAACGCATGATAATAGGTAAAACCTGATAGTGCTGGGGTGCTCTCAGGAGCCTTGAACCAGGTTTCTGTCACTGCACAGACATCGATGTTCTCCATACTGAGAAGGGCCTCGAGTGAGTGCATTTTGAGATTTAGACTTCTGGCATTGAGCAGCATTACCCTTAGTTTTTTTCCTTTTTTGTGTTCTAGGGTGGTAGGTTTAGAAGGATATCTTGAATAGCTTTACAATAAACATTAGTAGATAAGAACATCCAAAAGCATGTTGTAGGTAGTAGAAGGAATGTGTGTGTCATCATGTTTAACCCTTATTCTAATCTGGTTAAGGAAATTTTAAATAGGCACTGGGATTTGATTTCATCTTCTGAAGACATTGCTACAGTATTAGGTGACCATCCCATCAGTGTGTTCAAAACTTCAGTTAATCTTAAGAGAATTATTGAAGGTGGTAAGAAAAAGGAATTCAGGAAGAACAAACAAGAACAAACAAGAACACACTAGCAAATGTGGTAGTTGTAGGTATTGTCAGTACATTAATGTAAATAAGACTGTTAAATTGTGCAATAAAAATGGAACAGTATGTTATGGTAGAAAAGGGAATTGCAATACCATGCGTGTGGTTTATTTGGCTTCCTATTCTTTCTGTCAAGCATATTACATAGGCAAGACTGAAAGGAAGCTAAAAACTCGTATATATGAACATTTGTATAAAATCAAAAAAGTTGATATGAAAAATGCATTAAGTAAACACATTAGTGAAAAAGGACCCCAACATTGTTTCACATTTACAATTATTGACCAAATTGGGGTGAGTGAATATGGGGGCAATTGGAAGGTAGGGTTATCCTGCTTAGAAACTAAATGGCAGATATTGTGTGATGCCACTTCTTGGCCAGGACTAAATGAAAGTATTAGTATAAAACCCTTCCTTCTTTTGGATCGTGGTTAAATGTAATTTGAGGTCATAAGTGATGACCTTTTGTGTTTACATAATTATTATATTCATTCATTTCTTGGATTTGGATGTATTTTTTATTTATTTTTCACTTTATTTTTTAAAAAGTTTTTAAAAAAGTTTTGCATATATTTTTAACATATTTATTAGTAATATTATTACAAGCAATTATATTACTATGATTTCTATTTACTATATACTAGTTTTAATGGAAAGGTATTTAAAATAATGAATTTTAAGGAAGTTTTTATGAAATGTATGTTTGATTTTTTGGCGCCAAATCTGCTATATATACCATTTAGCTATGGGCATTAATTGGTTCTGAGGAAGTCTGCTATATGTAGATGAAAGCGCTTAACCTGTGTTTCGTGTGGTTCAATAAAACAGTGTTATTTACTTGCTGGTGCGTGGACTACTTTGAATTATACAGCTATTGTGCATTGCAGTGTCCTTGTTCTTGTTTCCTGCTCGAGCAACAGAGGTCCAGTTGGCTACTTTGTCTAGATGAGAACAAGATGGCAAGACTCTTTCTGCCATAGGAGTCCGTTTCTCCACCCCTTCTAGACCTTACCCCAAAGGACAGAAGGGAGGGAAAATGTGGTTCCGCAAATCTCAAGGAGTCACGCCTGACTCACGAAGTCAGTTTACCCCCAGAGGCAGAGGGGGTAAACAATAATAGACGCCGCCCTAGGGGCAGAGGTGGTCCGCAGAATCAGGGTAGCAGAGAGCCTCTTTCTGACAAACCCTTCCAGCATCCCTGAGATGTTGCCCGATTGTCCGCCTTCGGAGGCAGTCGGGGGGAAATTATCGCTGTACCCAATAGCCTGGCTTTCCCTTTCTCAAGACAAATGGGTACAGTCAATTATATCCGAGGGTTACAAAATTCCCTTTATTCAAACCCCAATTCAACAAAAGGGAACCCTTCCAGACGTTCCACCCGGTCTAAGGGAACTAGCAGTACTAGAAATATCAAAACTGCTAGTAAAAAGAGCCATCCAGCCAGTCCCAGCGGACCAAATAGGATCCGGAATCTACTCAAGGTTCTTTTTAGTTCCAAAAAAGGCAGGGGACTGGAGACCAATATTAGATCTCAGCAAACTCAACAAGTTTGTAAAGAAATCAAGATTCCGGATGGTCACGCTTCAGTCCATTCTGCCCTTTCTGGGCAAGGACAATTGGATGTGCTCGATAGATCTTCAGGATGCGTACTATCACATAAAAATTCACAGACGCTCCAGAAGATTTCTCCGCTTTTGGCTGTAGACCAGTCACTTCCATTTCAGAGCTCTGCCCTTTGGACTCACTATAGCCCCCAGAGTGTTCACCAAATGCATGGCAGTGGTTACGGCTCACCTGAGACGTCAAGGATTCCAGGTGTTTCCATATCTAGACGACTGGCTCCTCACTGCCACCACCAGGCATCAGCTTCTCCAAGCCAGAAATTACACCATTCACACTTGCAGAGGGCTAGGAATTTCTATAAATTTCGAAAAATCTGCCTTGTCGCCTTGTCAATCTATTACTTTTATAGGCGCAAGATTGGACACCATACAACTTTCAGCAAAGTTAACAGACCAATGGATCTTGGACATTCAAAGACACGTCCAGGTGATTCTTCTCAGCAACAAAATTCAGGCCAGATTTGCTCTGAAGGTACTGGGTTTTATGGCCGCCGCCATAACACTTCTTCCCCTCGCCCACTTTTACATGCGTCTTCTACAATGGATGCTATTCACCCAATGGTCTTTTCAACAACTTCCCATGCGTCACGAGATCATAGTAACTCCATCTTGCAAAAGACATCTGACTTGGTGGATATCGTCCCCTCAAATCCATCAAGGCAGACCATTTGTTCCTCTTGCCCCGGTTGCCACGGTTACATCGGACGCCTCACTGATCGGTTGGGGGGGGCATTATCAGGGCAGAATGGTCCATGGCACTTGGCAACCTTTCGAGTACCATCTGCACATAAATGTTCTGGAGATGAGAGCAGTGCTTTTAACGTTGCAAGCCCTCAACGACTCTCTTCCCCTGGGAACTATTGCAGTCCAAACGGACAATATGTCCGTAGTGTGGTATATAAACAAACAGGGCAGAACCAAGTCCTATCCACTGTGTCGAGAGGCTCTCAGACTTTGGCAATGGGCAATCTCCTCTCACCGGTTTCTGATAGCAACGCACAGCCCCGGGAAATCCAACATCATAGCGGACAGATTGAGCAGAGCTATTCTCATGCCTCACGAGTGGTCTCTCAAACAGTCAGTGACGGAAGAGATTTTTCAGAAGTGGGGCCTTCCTTGCTGCGACCTTTTCGCTACACCTCATAACAGCAAATGCCCAGACTTCTTCTCTCTCTTCCCCCTTCCAGGCCATCCCCCCAGAGACGCTCTAACCCAAGATTGGCCCCGGGGACTTCTTTATGCCTTTTCCGCTGATACCACAGCTAATTCAGAAAGCAACCGCCTTGAGAGCTAAGTTGATTCTCATTGCCCCTTATTGGCCTCGACAGATATGGTTTCCGTTCCTACATCATTACCTCTTGGTACAGCCATGGCATCTGGACCCGGTTCCAGATCTTCTGACCCACCAGTCGGGTCAACTGCACCAATCCATACCTTCTCTCACTGCTTGGTTGCTCCACTTCCATCCTTAGCCAGGCTTCCTATGATTTCTAATCCTGTACGGGATATCATAGTAGCTTCCCTAAAATCTTCTACCAGAAAGATTTACACTAGTAAATGGCGACGTTTCTCTTTCTGGGCAAAAGCTAGGAACATAGACCCCTATACTGCTCCAATTCATTCGGTATTGGACTTCCTAGCTGACATTTTTCATTCAGGATCCTCCTCTTCCACAGTGAAAGTTCAACTGGCAGCCATTTCAAATTTTCATATAGGCTTTTTGGACCACAACATTGTCACATAAACTTTGCAAGGCATTCCTTTGAGGTATCTTTTTATTGAAACCTCCGATTAGAGACCCCCCACCACAGTGGGATCTAAATTTAATTTTAACATCCTTGATTCTTCCCCCGTTCGAACCTGCAGCTGCCTGTTCTTTGAAATTGCTTTCTTGGAAGACACTTTTTCTAGTTGACATTACTTCTGCTAGGAGAGTATCTGAGCTTCATGCTCTCTGTATTCGCCCTCCCTATCTAATATTCCACAAAGACAGGGTATCTCTAAGGACTAATCCGTCTTTCTTACCAAAGGTGGCATCGCAGATGAACCTAAATCAATCCATTGATCTTCCAGTATTTTCCCTAATTATTCTGATAGAGCGGAACAAAAGTTACATTATCTCGATGCTCACCGCCAGCTCCGATATTATCTGGACAAGACTAAAATTTTTAGGAAATCTGATCAACTGTTTCTATCCTATGCAGAGAACAGGAAAGGCCTTCCAGTTTCCAAGGTAACTTTATCTAGATGGCTGTCTTCTGTGATCACTTACATTTATCAGCTCAGAGGCAAAGAGTTGATTTCTAACCCAAAAGCCCATTCTACCAGAGCTCTAGCTACATCTACAGCTTTTCAAGCTAGACTTCCAATAGACACTATTTGTGCAGCAGCCACATGGGCCTCTCCTCATACCTTTGTTTCACATTACAAATTAGATTTGGCCGCCAGAGACAGAGCGAATTTTGGTTCCACCTTTCTCAAGAGTCTGTTCCATTGAGCCACCCAGGATAGAGGTGCTAGGGACGCGGTCCCATCCAGCAAGAATGAAGGCAAGATTGACAACTTAACATTTAGAAGTTATGTACCTACCATAACGTTCCATGTTAGTTGTCTTCTCGCTTCTTTCTTGCGTCCCCCTCCATCCCCCTAGCCTGGTCAGACCGGGAAGATTATGCATCTTCTATTAAGAGGTTATTACCTTTTTCTAGCTGTTCAACTTCTAGTGTCACTAGATTACGTTGATCCTTTCTAGAGGGTTATGATGTTATTTAGTATTGTTATTTTTCTTCCTCCTCTTCAGTTGGAAGAAAATATTGCTGTTTCTTTAGCTACCAAACGAGATCTGGGTAGTCTCCGCCTTGCATCATGGGATATAGGGTTGCCTCGAGCTGGTAAAATTAGCTCTCGAGCTTAGCAAGTGCCGAGTCGGAGCCGAGGATCGGCTCCGAACCCATCCAGCAAGAAAGAAGGCGAGAGAAGACAACTAACCTGGAACGTTATGGTAGGTACATAACTTCTAATTTTAGGTACTCATTTGGAAGCTGGTCAGCAGCCAGGCAGCAAGGTTTTAGTTTAGATATATATATATATATATATATATATATATATATATATATATTTTTTTTAATGTAGGAAGTTTGAATGGGTTTAAAGCAGAAAGAGTTAATGTCCTTAGAGGTTGGGGAGGGGACTATGAGTGGTAGGATTAGTTTGTTGTTTAAGAGAGCAGTGATAGAGTTGATGAAATGAGAGGATAAGGGCTCTGAGGTATTATTAGTGAGGGGGAGCAGGGGTAGAGGTTTTACCAGGGTTAAGGAGGTGATTGTTGTTTTGCCAGAACTTTGGTGGGTTATGCTATTTTTGTTGGCAGGTAAGAAAGTTTTTTTTTTTTTTTTTTTTTTTTTTTTTTTTTTATCACCGACGACTCTATACAAACGTGGAATGAAATGAAGAGATAAGTAGAACAGTTTTTAACCTCTTAAAGCATTTACTAACTAAACATGGAGGTATCTTTGTTGGACAAAGGTTTAACCTTTGTCCCATCTAATCTTAATGATGTATCTAATGTTTTAATAAAATTCAAGTTGTTCATAAGGAATATAAATCTAAAACTGTTACATGGGACTAATTTAATTAATGAGAATGACGACTATGGTTTTAAAAGAAATACCACATATATACCACTTTGTAATCCTATGGTTGCATCTTTTGAAAAAGCTGTGGAAACTGATATTTATGAACTTATGAATGTTAATACAAGTCGTCTTTTTTTTTTTTTTAACTTCAGAAGAACGATCTGCACTGAAGTCATTGTCAGCCAACTCAGGCATTGCTTTAAAGGCAGCAGATAAAGGGGGTGGAATAGTAGTTTTAGACTGAATGCATTATGATTCTAAAATGCATGGTCTGCTTAGCACTGATGAATACTTGCTGATGGAAAGCAAGTTGATAACCGTTATGAATGTAAATAGTTTAGTGTATGGGATGCATATTAATGGTGAAATTGATTTAGAAATACTAGAGTATTTTTATGTACTATTTCCTAGGATTCCAGTTTTATATGGAATTCCTAAAATTCATAAGTCTTTCACCTCACCACCATTAAGACCTATAGTATCCTCACGGGGCTGGATAACAGAACCTATTTCTAGCTATTTGGAAAGAAAATTGACAGTTTTTATCCAGAACAATTGTTAAGGATGCGCCACAATTTTTACAACAATTATATGAATGGGTCACTGTGAATGATGAAGTTGATGATTATTTTGAAACCCAGGATGTCAATGCTGTGTGTATCGCTATACCTAACCAAGTAGGTCTAGAGTTTTTACGTGCCATTTTAACCAAATATATGCAGTACTTTCAGTTACTGAAATTAATGCGATGTGTGCACTTGCCAAAATAGTGCTGGTTAACAATGTTTTTCAGTTCCATCAAAGTATTTATGATAGTGTAGATTGTAGCCATGGGTACTCCCATGGCGAACAGTTATGTTAACCTAGTTTTGAACATCTGGGAACTTAGGCATATTCTGCATGGGTCAGTTCATCTTTATTGTATAAATGTTTTGTAGATTATTTATTTTTAATATGAAAAGGATCTTTGAATATTTTTTTATAACGTTTTAGATTATTTTCATTCTACAACATATTTTTAACATTTAAGCATATGATACATTTTACGCAGATTGAATTTTTGGATATTCAGTTATACAAGGATACTTCAGGGAGAATACAAACTATATTTTTTAAAAAGCAAGTTAAGAAAAATACATGTTTATATAAAAATAGTATGCACCCCCCACATGTTTTAAGAACATAGTTGGGAATCAGATGACTAGAGTGGCAAAGTTAAATACAAACGGAGAGAATATGAATAAGCAACTTAAAGTTGTTAGTAATGATTTTATAGATGGAGAACACAAAATACAGGAAGTTATGGCAATAGTTGAAGATGTTTATTCTAAGCTTGAAACAGTACTTAAACCTATTTTTTCAGATAATACACCTAGGGCAGAATGTTCTAATAATGCTGTACGGAATAAGGAAAGATTTAGATATATTCTTATCTATGATCAACATACTAAACATATACAGAGGATTATTAAGAAATATTGGTGTATGTTGAGCTTTATTCCTAAATTTAGAGATACGACTGCTGATTCATGTATCCTTTGGTTACAAAAAATCTACAACATTAAAAAACATTCTGTTATAAAGAACAAGAACAATATATTACCAATAATAAAGTTTCAAAGGTAGGCACTAATAAGTGCTATAATTGCGAATTTTGTAAGTATATTTACACAGAGGAAGTTATTGTTCACCCGATTAAACAAGCACAGTTTAATGTGTTATGGAACATGTAGTACAGCAAACATTACATATATGTCGGTCTTTATATTGGTAAAAAGAAGATTAAAAGATTGGTTTTGCGAACATATATCAGAACGTTGACAGGTTGACACAAATATGTAACCACATTAAAAATATTAGTAGTTCACAACAGTTTACATTTTTGATATTACAGATTATAACAAAGGAGGAGACTTTAAAAAAATACTGAAATGGTTGAGAACAAATGGATATTTACCTTTAAAGCACAGCAACCACCAGGTTTAAATGAAAAATTCATTACAAAATTAGAGCTTAAGAACATGCGTAATACTGAGTATTTTTCATACCTAAAGTATGTGAATTAGTCTAATGTATTATGTGCAAGCAGATGCATTTTAAAATATATGTAAACATTAAAATATTTAATGTCCAGTGTTTAGTTCAGTTTAAATGTTTACCTATTTTAATTATTAATGATTTGAATGTTGGTCATGTGCTGTTATTAAATGATTGACTTATGTATTTAAAGGAGCTTTTAACATTTTATGCAGTTTGCCTGAAGAAGCCTTAGAGGTGAAAGTTGTAAAGCTAGCAAATAAAGTTTATATTGGTGCCGGAATACTTTCTTTTCTTTTACTACATGTTTATTTTAGTGTCTGCCGGCTTTATCTGTGTGGCGGAACTTATTTTTATTTTATGGAAAGATTTTACACAATTATTCTTTATGATGAAATGAGACAAAGAAGAAAGAGCTATGTTTCATAATACTGCTCCTGATCATCCTAACTTCGTTGAGCACAATAAATCACGAAATAAATTGCAATGTGTACTTATCACAATACAGAATTTGTTAGACAGCTAATCACTAGGTATTGGCCGCTACTTACTGAGGTACCTCAGTTTAGAGGGTTGCTTGAATCCAAACCTTCGTTTAGTTACAAAAGAACAAAGAATCTTAAACTGTGCTGTAAAGAGCAACCTCGATTTAGCTTTTATTTTACAAGTCTGAGGAAAGGGAACGTCTAGATGCAACAAATGATGTCCTTCTGTTCTCATGTTGCAGTATTCTTACTGTGTGATCCTCCGCCTCAGACAACCCGAACGTTGGTTCCTGTACAAAAGCTTTCAGCCTGGTTGCTGTTGGTGCGTGGGACGTCACACGTAGGGCCATAAACCAGGGACCTTAAATGTGACATCTGCATGCACAGACTTCAGAACTTTTCTGCCACAGTCGAACATCAGATCGATCGCATCGGTCCTCTTTATCAAGACTTCTAAAGCTAAGTACCTCGTTGGGGATTTCTTACTTATATTAATTGATTGAGCTTGGTTTGCTGGTTTTACATTAGCCAATGTCCGCTTAGAAGGGTAAATGCTGATGCGGGCATCAAATTCCACATGAGGACACCCATGACTTAGTCTTTTGTCTAGGCCGGGAACACGACCATACCTCCTGCTCCATCTGCCAATCCTTCATCCCTAAAACTCTTAGAAGCCGTACGTCTGCCTTTAACCTGTACTTAAAAAAATCAAAGGTTTAAGAAGCTAGCCCTTAGGGAGGGATCTGGAATCAGCTGACCCGATGGAACCACCAAAGAAAAAGGCTGAAGTTTCACAGCCTATTACCACTGCCTCTGTGTTGTTGGATGCCCCACTAACCACCAATATAGGGATTGAGGGGCATCCGCTAGAGTCATCTGCTTCTACAGCTCCCCTCGAGGTAGCAGTTTCCGAAGCGTCGGCTGGCACATCCGCAGAGATATTTCAGACAGTTATTTCCAATGTTGAGGGGGAACCAGGTTCTACCAGATGCCCTTCTGGATCTAGGGAGTCGGAGTCTCCTTCCTTTGGTAAGGTCCCAGAATCAAGGCCTACAGTGTTTCCCAACACTACTCCTTTAAAAAGAAAACAAAAAACTAAACATTTATCTACCCCTCATGAAGGACAACTGGACTGGCAGTCTTTTACTCAGCCCCTGATGCAGACCTTCATGGCCCTTAGGCCTACATCCTCCTCAGCCCCCTCTGTTCCAGTGCTCAGCCCAAGGCCTACGTCTGTTACCTTCGCTCCTTCCCTGTATTCCCCAGAAAGAAGGAGGAGGCCCTCTCCTCTTGCTCTGAGGAGTCTGTCACCTACTCATCCCAAATAGCCTCTCCCCGGAATATTATTCTCAAGATGAGGATTCTGTTGGAGATTCCCCTCCAAAGGACATAACATTTGGTGAAACTATCACTGAGATGGAAGAATACTTCAAATAGGATACTTCCCAAATGACAGAAACTCAAAAAAGATACTTTGAGTTGTTGCAAGTTGAATCTCCCTCCCCATCAGCCATTCCTCCAGTGATCCCTGCATACCTTGATGCATTTGCCTCTTGCTCTAAGAACCCCGCCACCTGCTTCAGAGACCAGACCATTTCTGTATGCTAGTAAAACCCCTCTTGGCAGACCCTGCTGTTGTAGCTGTGGCCCCAAATAGACAATCTAGACTGCTCCCTTCTTAGTCTCTTTTATCTTCAGATAAAGACAGTAAAATTATGGATAATCTGAACAGGAAGACTTGCACCTCTTCCACCCTGGCCTTCAGAGCAATTAACTACCAAACACATATGGTGAAGTATGCCTTGGACTTGGTAGCCCAAGCCTCTACTCTTCTGAACTCCCTGCCTGACACTCCTAACAAAACTGAAGTACCATCTAAGCTATCCCTGGCATCCCAGGTGGCCAGGCACTCCATTAGATGTAGTTGTGATGCAGCAGAGGCCTCTGCTAGATCAGCTGCAACTGCATCAGTTCGGCACCTATACTCCTGGCTTAGTCTCTAACCACTGCCAGAAGATTTTAAGTCCAAAATCCTACATACTCCTCTCATAACCTTCTGTTTGGTAAGCAGTCAGCAGAACTATTTAAAAATCTACAGGAGAAGAGCTACAAGATATTAAACACCTGCTGGTATCTCCTATACCGAAGTACTGTAGAAATTATCCTGCCAAAACATCCTATGTCAGACGGGCCCACTCCGCAACCACCCCTTCTACCAGGCCACAATGGAACTAGGAGGCAGTCCTCTTCAAGGACCACCTCTTCTCAGCCAGCCCAAAGATGGTCCTTTCGGGACAGAAATAATGGCAACAATGCATGTCTGCCTTGTCCATCTCCCCCTGTCTTCCCATCTGTCTCACTGTCTGCCGCTTTGGAAAGAAATACCACAGACTGTTGGGTGCTGGCAATAGTGGAAAAAGGATATTTCCTATTCTGGCAGGAAAAACCCACCCCACAGGGCATTCCTTTTCCACCCAGAAATCTTCACCTAATTCCCCACATTATCCAGGATCTGCAGGCACAAGGCACCATAAAACCCATCCCATCAGGCCAAGAAGGAAAAGGTTTTTACTCCAGACTTTTCCTAGTTCCAAAAAAGGATGGACCATGGAGACCTGTCCTGGACTTGTGTTCTAAATCTTTTTGTAAAAGTCCCCTCTTTCAGAATGCTGTCCCTGCATACTCTGCTTCAACTATTGCCACCACAAGCATTCATGGGCACTTTGGAACTGAAGGAGGCTTACCTCCACATCCCCATACACCCAAACCACAAGAAGTACTTGCGCTTTGCTGGGCCTTGCTCTCATTTTCAGTTTACTGCCTTGCCGTTTGGTTTATCCACTGCACCAAGGGTTTTCACCAAATGCCTAGCTACTGCCATAGCCTTCTGCAGGACCAAGGGCAAACAGATCTAGCCCTACCTAAACGATATTCTAATTCTGCAGAAAAACACAAGACCCTCAAAAATCATCTCTAGATGTCCTTCTATTCCTATGTTGCAGTATTCTTAGAGTGGGATTCCCCACCTCAGGCAATCCAAACGTCTTCTGTACAAAAGCTCAAGCCTAGTTGCTGTAGGTGCGTGGGACATCACACGTAGGGCCATAAAGCAAGGACCTTAAATTTGACATTTGCACGCACAGACCTCAGAACTTTTCAGCCACAGACGACATCACATCGATCGCTTCGCTGCTACTCTCAAAGACTTCTAAAAAGCTAAGTACCCCATTGGGAAAGTTTTCCTTTTCTTTTGCTTGAGCTTGGTTAGCTGTAGTTATCTTTGGCCAATGTCAGCTCAGAAGGGCGAATGCCGTTGCGGGCATCAGATACCACATAAAGATGCACACAACCATGGAGTCTTTTGTCTAGGGAAGGAACACAACCATAATGCTTGTTACATTTGCCAATCTTTTGTTCCGAAGACCCTTCATAGCCATCTGGCCACTCTCAATTTATATTTAGAGAACCAGTGACTCAAAAAGCTTTTGCTTAGGATGGATCCTGAATTGGCGTTCCAACTGAACCACCACGGGAAAAGGCCAAAGTTTCCAGGCCTTGCTCAGGATGGATCCTGAATTGGCCGTTCCAACTGAACCACCACGGGAAAAGGCCAAAGTTTCCAGGCCTTCTTCCGTTGCCTGTCTGCCATCGGACATCTCATCATCTTCCGATCTAGGTGTTGAGGGGCACCTGATTGAACAGTCTACTTAGACAGCTCCCACTGAGGAAGCCACTTCAGAAGTAATGGCCTGCACGTCCTCTGCGACAGCACAGACATCGGTCCCTACCGATATCGAGTGGGAACCAGAATCAGTTGGACAACTGACCTGGACGCCATTACCTGAAGCCCAGGCCCCAGAACCCAAGCCTTCTCCGAGACCTACGCCTTCTAAGTGAAAACAAAGAAAATAAACACAGAACTCCTGCCCCTGAAGGAGTCCCAGACTGGCAGTCATTCACTAACTCCTTGATGCAGGCTTTTATGGCTCTTAGGCCTACAACCTCTTCCCCCTCCGCTATTGATATGCATAGTCCTAGGCATGCCTCTGCCCCTTCTCTCCCCTTGCCTACTACCCAAGAAGGAGGAGGATGTAGAACCTTACTACTTATCATCTGATGAGTCTGTTTCTTATGCCTTACAAATTGCCTCACCTCTGGAATACTATTCCCCAGATGAGGAATCTATCGAAGGGACTCTCCACCAGAGGATTTTACCTTTGGGGAAACAATAACCATGATGAAAGAATACTTCAAATGGGACACTACCCAAATGACTAACGCCCAGAGGAGGTATTTTGAACTCCAAGTGGAGTCATCCTCCCCGTCAGCCATCCCACCTGTCTTACCCTGCTTATCTGGATGCTTTCACCTCTGCATCCAAGAATCCAGACTTACAACCACCTGCTCCTTGCTCCCTTGGCAGACCCTCCGGTGATTGCTGTCTCCCCTGTCAGCAATCCAGGTTGATTCCTTCAGTTTCTGTTCTGCCCACTGATAAGGATAGCAAAAGCATGGACAGGATTGGAAAAAAAGTGTACACCTCCTCCATCCTGGCCTTTCAAGCTATCAATTACCAAACTCACATGCTAAAAATATGCCCTGGACCTAGTTTTACAAGCCTCCAATCTTTTGCCCTGTCATCCCTGACTGCCCTACTAAATCTATAATAGCATCTAAACTGTCACTGGCTTCTCAGGTAGCCAGACATTCCATTAGGTGCAGTTATGATGCCACAGAGGCCTCTGCTAGGTTTGCAGCTTCTTCTTCAGTTCTCTGCAGATACTCTTGGCTTCGCCTCCAACCTCTCCCAGAGGATTTCAAATCTAAAATTATGGATGCCCCATTAGACCATAACCTCTTGTTTGGCAAACAATCTGCAGAACTTTTTAAAATCCTGCAGGAGAAAGGTAAGGATCTGCAGGACATCAAACATTTGCTTGCGTCTCCTATTCCTAAGTACTACAGGAATTATCCTGCAAAGACTTGTCAGGAGAACTCCTTCCTCTTGCACCCCCTCCTCTACCAGGCACAGGAGAGGAAACAGGAGGCAAACCTACTCCAGACCTGTTACCTCACAACCTACTCCAGGACATCCTTTTCAGGATAGAAGTGCACCCAACAATGTGTGACTGCCTTGCCCTTCTACCTTTGTCAGCCCACCTCCCCTTTTGGAAAAAGATCACATCAGACCAATGGGTACTGACTATCATCCAAAATGGATACTTCCTTTCTTGGAAGGAAAAACCGATCCCCTTTCCACCCAAAAATCAAATCCACCTCTTTCCTCACATTCTTCTAGACCTCCTAAGATTAGGAACAATGGAACCTGTTTTTCCAGGGCAGGAAGGAAAAGGATTTTACTCTAGATGGGCCTTGGAGACCAATACTAGATCTATCCTTCCTAAACCAATTCCTAAAAGTACCATCTTTCAGGATGCTATACTTTCAAACTCTTCTTAGGCCTACATGGCCACGTTAGATCTAAAGGAGGCTGATCTCCATATTCCCATAAAATGCTCCAACATAAAATTCTTACGTTTTACTGGAACCTGCTCTCATTTTCAGTTTACAGCCTTGCCCTTTGGTTTGTCTACTGTACTCAGGGTATTCACAAAATGCCTAGCGCCGGCCATTGCTTTCTGCAGGACCAAAGGTGTCCAAATCTATCCCTACCTAGATGACATTCTCTTTCTAGCAGAAACAGAAGACCTCCTCCAAAACCATCTCAGGTTCACCACTTCCCTTCTACAAAACCTGGGTTTCACCCTCAATTTAAACAACTCCTCCTTACTCCTGCAGCAAGACAACATCTTTCTGGGCTGCAGGATCAGGACAGACCTGATACGGGCTTTCCTTCCCCAGGACAAAGTCTTGTCACTTTCCAATCACTTCCAAAACCTTTTACTAGCGCCTCAAATATCTGCAAGACAATTCTTGCAACTCCTGGGGTTGATGGCAGCCACCATCCCTATGCTTCCCCTAGCAAGAATGCACATGCGAAAGTTCCAGTGGTACCTGAAAATCGTGTGGTCACACCACCACCACTCCCTATAGCAACAAATTCCCATTCTGCCCTGCCTCAAAACCGAACTAAGCTGGTGGATTCAACAAATCCATCACAACCCGGGACTTGCACTTCAAATCCCCTCCCCAACCCAACTTATGCATACAGATGCATCAGACCTCGGGTGGGGAGCCAACTGCAAAGGTTTCAGGGCACAGGAGGCATGGAATCCTACCCTTCAAAAGAAGCGTATCAATGTAAGGGAAATGACTGCTGTTCTTCTGGCCTTGGAGGCTTTTCTTCCTTTTCTCCAACCAGGCCCCCTTCAAATATTCACAAACAACACCACAGTAATGTGGTATCTCAACAAACAAGGAGGGGAGCAGAGCTTACCTCCTATGTAGGATAATTATACAAATTTGGGACCTCCCCTCTAGGCACAACTTAACCCTGCAGGCCTCATACATCCCCTCTCAGGACAACAAATAAGCAGATATTCTCAGCAGAACATCCTCTCTTCAGCACGAGTGGATATTGAACAGGGAGACCTTTCTAGACATTGTCCACCGGTGGGGCACAGCTCAGGTGGATCTGTTTGCCTTCCCCCAGAACAGACATTTGAACATATTCTGCACCAAGGATCACTCTTTACTTGCCTGGAGAGTGGATGCCTTCAGCATTCCATGGAAGGGACTGTTTCTACATGCTTTTCCACCCTTCCCACTAATCCAAAAGGTCCTACTGAAAATCAGGAAGGACAAACCAAAAATCTTGCTGGTGACTCCCTACTGGCCAAGGCAACACTGGTTCCCCCTACTTCTTTCACTGGCTAAGGGCAGTCACCACAAGTTACCCCACAAGGTGGACCTACACTCACAGCAAAAGGAAACTCTAATTCACCCACACCAACAGAGATGTTTGGCCTACCATTCTGGGTAAAAAACTTTTAATCCCTTTCAGACACCACTACTCAGAGGACGTGCTTACAGTCCTGAGGGAGGCCAAGAAACCAGCTACTAGGAAATCATATTCATCAAAATGGGAGAGATACTCCAAATGGTGTCTACATAAGGACAAGTGTCCCCAGCCAGGCAGACCCATTTCTAGTCCTTGGCTGTGTGTGTGTGTGAACTCATTAAGGATGGCTTTTCATACTCTTCAGTGAAAGTCTACCTTTCAGCCATTTCAGCTTGTCTGCCGCTAGATCCCCCTTTCCCATCCAGGGTGGATGTGAAACTTTACCTGGGAGATGTCTTACACATCAGACCACCTAGAAAACCCATCCCACCACCCTGGGACCTCAACTTTGTTATGGAAAAACTAACACTGGTCTCATTTGAGCCAGCTTGCTCAGCTACTTTACAAATGTGTACATGGAAGACTGTACAGCTAGTGGCCATTACTTCCACTAGGAGAATGTCAGAGTTACAGGCTCTCATGGCCTGCCCCCCTCCCCACACCACCTTCCATAAGGATAGGGTGACCCTACATACTAACCCTTCCTTCATGCCGTGGTCAACGAACTGTCCTTAAATCATTCCATTAACCTACCTACCTTCTTTCCCCTCTCCAACTAACAATAGTGAGAGGATTCTCCATTCTCTGGATGTACACAGACAACTTAGATTCTACCTAAAGTAAACTGAAACCTTCAGAAGATCTAACCAATTATTTGTCTAATTCCATCCCAGGGCTCTGGGCAAGGCAGTCTCCAAACAAACTATTTCATGTTGGATCAGAAAATCCATGTCCTTCTGCTACTTATACCATGGCAAGCACTTACCCCAAGGGGTGAGAGCTCACTCTACCAGAGGATTGGCTACTTCCAAAGCCTTCCTCAAAAGGCTAGACACAGCATCCATTCTGGAAGCAGCCACCTGGTCCACAATTCACACCTTCACCAACCACTACAAATTGGACCATGTCTCCAGAGCCAGGGCATGTTTTGCTAGAGCACTCCTGCAGGGGTTTCTGGAATCTTCCACTTCTACCTCCACCCTTCCCTCTAATTAAGCTGTGGTACTCTCCCACACTAATCAAGCCGCGGTGGTGCAGTGGTAGCATTGTTGCCTCACAGCAAGAGGTTCTCCCGTTCGATTCTCAGCTGGAGTGCCTTCTGTGTGGAGTCTGCATGTCCTCCCTGCGGCCGAGTGGCGTTCGAAAGACATGCGTGAATGGGCGTGCCTTCGTTGAAGTTAGGGAGTCGGCTGGCACCTCGGCACCATAAAAATCGACTGCCAATCATTAGCAGTCCGGAGTTCTGCTGTGGCGACCCCTAACCGGGAAAAGCCGAAAGAAAAACAAAACTCTCCCACACTAAGAATACTGCAACATAAGAACAGAAGGACATAGAATAGTTGTGTAAAATCTTACCATAACCATAGATGTCCTTCTCTTCCATGTTGCAGTATTTCTTCCCTCCCTCCAACCCCCTGTATTTAGTTTGGACTATGGGCATAACTCTTGGGCACTAGGAAGCTCTACCCTTCACCAAGAGCAGACTAGCCAGCGAATGACACTTGACACTTTTGGCTGACATCACTTGTTACTCTGTTTGGTACTGTCTGACTGGCCTTCAAGTTCTGAGGTCTGTGAGTGCAGACGTCACATTTAAGGTCCCTGCTTTATGACCCTATGTGTGACGTCCCACGCTCCTACAGTAACCAGACTTGAGCTTTTGTATAGGAGCAGACGTTCGGGTCACCTGAGGCAGGGAATCCCACACTAAGAATACTGCAACATGGAAGAGAAGGGCATCTATGGTTATGGTAAGATTTTGCACAACTATTCTTTCCTCATACGCAAGGTGACTTAGGACTACCTGATTTGAAGGTGTACTGTACAATTAAGGTTTGTACACATAACACAAGCAAAAAGTTATTCAAGTGAAAAGACATGGTAATGAAATTGGGCGTGGTCACGAAATAAGAATAGAGCAGGATTTTAGATGCAGACCTTTAAGGAGAGTAACAGTCATACAGAATGTTATGTTTACAAAGTAGCAGAAATAATTCTCAGAAGTCAACATTGAATGAAGAAAGATTTTAACACAGGGATGACTGCAGTGAGGGGCATATTAAATAGATGAGGGGGTCTGGAGTTGGAACTACTGTTGGGAGCAGTTAAAATGTTGGTAAAGGTAATAAAATGGTATGAGGCCAAGCAGAAGTCTGGATTATACAGGCAAAGGGAAAGGAGTGTTAAGACCAGGGTTGCCAGATTTGTTAAAGTGACAGGGACCAAAAAAAAAAAGGTCCTTCACACTAAGTGAAGACCAGAAAAAAGGGTCTTTAATGCAGAACATCAGACAGTTCTGCATTAAACAGGAGTAACTCCATTTTGCAATTTTTGATTGGCCTGCATGCCGGTATACGAGCCAATCAACAAATCACACAGCGGAGCCTCTTCTTTTCAGTACAGAACATCAGGCAGCTCCGCATTAAACAGAAGTGGCTCCACTTTGCAATTTTTTGATTGGCTCGTATACCGGCATATGGGCAAATCAAAAAACCAAAGCGGAGGCTGTTGCGCCGGGATTTTAACTGGCAGTGCGGGACTCTGGATTGGGCTGCTCATCCTGGACAGTCCTGCTCAAATAGGGACGTCTAGTAATCCTGGTTAAGATCAACCTTGGTCGAGTTTTTAATTGAGTGTAGAACAGAAGCTGCTGTTAAAAAAAAAAAAAAAAAAAAAAAAAAAAAAATGGATACATAATAGGACGTATGAAATACGGCATGATAACTACAAAAGTAAATCAGAAGAGGTTAGAAAAGGTGAGAGAATGTGAAGGTGATGTACAAAGCAACACTGGAAAGTCATCTGTGTAGCTCCCAGGTATGCAAGTAAGTCCAGAAGGTTTAGGATTTTTGTATTGTAGTGTTTATATCCCAAAAACACTTCAGTCAGTTTATCCTGAGGGCAGACAGTTGCTGAAGGTGTGAAGGGGAAGATAACTAGGAATGTGTTTTCAGGGAATTTAATGAGGCAGATTTTAAAAATACCTTGCAGACTAATTCAGAATTATTGGGGTTAACAAGTGATTGTAACTAAATGATTATTTTGAGCTAGGGTATAGGATCTCAAATGCCCTGACAAAGTAAGGTTTTGCCATGTTTACTGCTGTTGGCTGCTAAAAAGCAACTACTAGAAAATGGAAATCAAAATCTAAACCAGCCTTAATCTGAGAACTGAATATTGTAACAGAGGTAAATAATCTGAAGTAGGATCTTTATTAAAGGGAAGAAAACAGTTGCATTTATATAAATGGTGTTGGGAACAGTACATGCAGAATAATGTTGAGGGGGAAGAGTGGAGTTTAAGGGAAGGCTGGATTTGAGCAGTTTATGTATTGATGGAGTGATTGTTAAAGGAAAATGTGTGTGTAATAAATGAGTCATGAGCAATATGTGCAATAGTTTGTTTTCTTTGCTATAACTATATGTATGCTCATATAATTGTTTAAATGGTTTGAGTTTAATAAAGGGGTTTATAAAAAAAAAAAAAAAAAAAAAAAAAAGGACTTGCATATACTTCAATAAAAGTACATCTTTCAGCCATTTCAGCCTGTGTGCTATGGATCCCCATTTTCTGTCTGTCAAGACAAATCTTAGAGCTTTGCATATCAGTCCACCCAGAAAGAGACTAGCTCTTTCTTGAGATTTAAGTTTTGTTTGGAGAGAAAACTAATTCCACCTCCTTTTCAGACTGCACCCAGCTCCTCTGTAAAAGTTCTAACGTGGAAGACTGCCTTGTCCATAACTTTAACTTCTGCTGAAAGATTTTCTATGTTACAGGCACTTATGTCTATTAACTCTTTTTAATGCTTCCCAAGGACAGGGTGAATCTGAGAACCTTTGATGTTGTTCGTGTTTCACTGTTGCAGTCATCGCATTTGGGTTATCCGTGTCAGGTAGCCCTCGACCAGCCCGAATACCAGAGACATGGTATTTCTGTATCGGTTGCTGTCGCTTCAGGACTGACGTCAGGTCATCAGTTGTATAAAGTAAGGCAGCCAATGTCATTACATCAGTCTTTCTTGCCATGGAGTCCAAAGCAGAAGCAGTTCGCATGAGTGCCGGTCGGCCTCTTCCTGAGTTTTTGTCTACCAAATTGAAGTTGAAGTCTTCTAAAGCTAACTACCCCATTGGGGGTCCTTTTTTCTTGCACTAACCTGTGTCAGAAAAACTAATAATTCTCGCCTGTGGAAAGCAAATACCACATTGAGACTTCCATTCTTACTATGTCGCTTGTTTAGGCCCAGACCACAATGTCCCCCATTGTCGCTTCTGTGCTTTGTTCAATGCTAGAACTATCCGTCGTTGGCCCCTTATTGTAGCCAGATATTTTTGCTTACAGTCCTCTACTTCCGATATGGCTTTGGTAAGCTATCCGACAGCAGATCTACCAAAAAAAAATAAAGACAGACAGAGACAGACCGCACAAGTCCAAACCTACCGACAACGCTTCAGTTAAGCTAGTCATCAGTTCTCCAGTCCTCAGTGAGGTGCTTTCACAGCCCCTGATGCCCGCTTCTGTGGATTTGCAGGCCACTACTGAGACCCGTTCGAGTCTGGTATGCCGCAAAACTCTTCGGCTAAGGAACCTGTGGTCGTCTGTACCTTGGACGGGTCTGGAGCCGCTGAGCAGGCACCGGCTTCTGAGGATGTCATTCACACTACTGATTCTCGACACAGATGTCTTTTTTCACGACTACCGTTCTTTCAAAAACCCAGTTTCTAATTCCCAGGGTACGAACCACACCCAAGAAACAGATGACCCACTCTTGGGTACCTGCTTCCTTGCCTCAGTCTCAAATGCTTAAAATGGCAGAAGACCTTAGCATGCTGATCAGGGGAAGCCAAGCTACCTCTTCCAAAAGGAAGAGATCTGTCCCCTGTAGTTGTGTCTGAAAAAGAGTCCGATGACTCTGGTGCATCTGAATATGAAGACATGCAACCCCTCTCTACATATGAGGATTCTGATGCAGTGGATTCCATTCCTTCAGCCTCTCCCCCAGAAGATTTTTCCTTTGGGGAAACCCTGCATACCTTAAGGGAGCATTTCCAATGAGAGTCAAGACTACCCTCAGTCTAAAAAGAGACTCAGGGAATTCTTAGATCTTCCACAGCACAGCCCCTTGGTCCATTTCCCCCCCAGTCCTGGATGTTATGGAGGGTGTTTTCCTGGAATCCAGCTTGACTCCTGCACCCAGAAAACCAGACCGGTACTATAGAGTCCCTGAGTCTCACAAATTTCTTTTTAAAAATCCTACTGCTGACCCTGAGGTAATTTCTCAAAGCCTAAAGGAATTAAAGCAACCTCTGCTAAGAATCCCACCCCCTCAGATAGGGATTCCCGAGCACTGGACAGATTGGGTAAAAAAGTGTACACCTCAGCTACTCTTGCTATCAGGGCACTAAATTGTGAGATGTTCTTCGTGTGTCACTGTTGCAGTCATTACATTTGGGTAATCTGCTGGCAGGTTGCCCTCAGTCGGCCTGATTAACAAAGTCTTGGGTCCTGCGTCGGTTGCTGTCCCTTCTTCCATGATGTCAGGTCGTCTGGTATAAAACATGCAGCTGACGCCATTACATCGGTCTTTCTTGCCACGTGGTGGCAGAAGCAGTTCGCAAGTGCCGGTTGGCTGACTCCTGAAATTTTCATTTTAGAGTTTCAGTTCCAAAGTCTTCAACTAAAAATTCAAGTACCCCATTGGGGAAACTTTTTCTTGCTCCTTACCGATGTCAGTAAAAGTTAATAATTGCATTACTTGTGGGAAGCAAAGCAAATACCTCCTAAGGATTTTGATTTGTACTGCATTCCTTGCCTAGGCCCTGACAGCAACGTACCTTGCTGTCGGTTTTGTGTTTTATTTAATCAACGCACTATCAAACGTCAGTATATTTTTGCATCTAAATATTTTGTCTCACGCTTTAATTATCCAGAAATGTCGTCGGTTAGCAATCCGACTACTGGAATATCTAAAAAATGCAAAGAAAAAGACAGACAGGCCGTTGAAGTCCAAAACTGCTGATGACGCTTCTCCTAAGCCAGTCGCCAGTTCGCCGGTACTCAGTGAGGTGCTTTTGTGGCCCCTGATACCTGCTACTTCTGATTCGCAGGCCTCTACTGTGACCCATTCGGAGTCCGGTATGCCTCGAGATGCTTCATTTATGGGACCCTTGGATGTCTCTACCTTGGATGGGTCCGGAGCCGCTGTGCAGGCACCGGCTTCTGAGGGTGTTTTCAGGCTACAGATTTATATATTAGACAGACGTCATCTTCAAAACTAAGGCCAAACTCGACCTATGCCTAAAAAAACGACGCCTGGGCCACATGTGCAGGCCCCTATGCCTAAAAAACAAACGATCAAAATGGCTGAAGATTTAATTACTCTGATCAGGGGTAGCCAGCCCCCCCCCCCCCCATTCTAAGCGGCCTACGCAAGACATTGATTATGAATCTTCTGAACAGGATTCTTTTTCTTCTGACTCTTCTAATGAACAGGAATTGTCTATACCTACTTATGAGGACTCCTGATGCAGAAGATTCCATTCCTTCTGCTTCTCCCATTGAGGATTTCTCTTTTGGGGAAACTTTGCATACCTTAAGGGAACATTTCCACTGGGAAAGTCAGGATTTTTCTGAATCTAAAAAGAGACTTGGGGAATTCCTTCTTCCTCAGCATAGGCCTGTGGCTATACCTCCTATTCTAGACATTGTTGATGTTTTTTCAGAATCTAGTATGGCTCCTGATTCTCTGCCTCCGGCTCCTTGTAAGCCAGACAGATACTACAGGGTTCCTGACTCCCACAAATTCCTTTTCAAAAATCCTTTTGCAGATCCTGAGACCATTTCTCAGGGTCCCAAGGACATTAAGGCTTCTAAATCCTACCCCTTCTGATAGAGATTCCAGGCACTGGATATATGGGGTAAGAAGGTTTAAACTGTCAATTTCATATGCTAAATATCAGCAGCATATCATGGGACTGCTTAAATAGAAAATGATGTTGATTTCTGACTGTGTGGAAAATAAAGATTTACAGGATTTATGACATTCAGCTGAACAAGTTGGAAAACATACTTTGCAATGTGGTTTTGATTCTTTGGAGGCCTCTTGCAGGGCTGCTGTAACTGGGTCTGTGCTAAGAAGGCATGCTTGGCTTAGAGAGCAAAATCTGCCTGATCATGTTAAAGCAAAATTGTTAGATGCAACAGGACCAATTCTTTGGTAATAAGGCTGAAGAAGTTCTAAAAAAGATGGAAGATGAAGCTAAATCTATGCAGACTGTGAAAGATTTCTTACAAGTACAACCTCCAAGTTGTAGTAGACACTGGCCTACTAAGAACTGGTCCTTTCCAGTTCCTTTGAGAGCCACTCAAGTCAAACCCAGGCATTCCAAAAGCACCAGGTTTCAGTCCCAAGGGACTTTCAGAACAAAACAATGGGGTGCCTCCTCTTCCAAATCTGGAAACAACAAGACACCTCCTTGTGGTAAGCAGTCTCAATGGCTTCCCTTTAGACTTACCAAGCACTTATCTTTTAGCCACCCCTTTGGGGGGAAAATTGGCTTTACATGCAAAAAACTGGCAACTTATAACCCAGGACAAATGGGTTTTAAATAGTGTCCCAGGGATACAGATTTCAGTTTCACACGTTGCCAATTCCAAACGGATGGCCAGACCTGCCCCCAAATCAGTGGGCAGAGGCCCAGAAACAAGTACTTTCCCTCATGAACATGAAGGCTATTCAACTAGTACCAGAGGAAGAAAAGGGGCAAGGTTTCTATTCGAGACTTTTCCTGGTGCCCAGAAAAGACAAATCATGGTGTCCAATTCTGGACTTATCTACTCTAAACACCTTTCTGGACATCCCAAAATTCAAGATGCTGACACTTCACCAGTTACTTCCTATGCTAGGCAAAGATGCCTGGTTGGCAACTCTAGATTTAAAGGAGACTTACCTGCATATCCCAATCAGGGAATCTTGCAGAAGATACCCCCGCTTCAAAGCGGGCTACTTGCATTACCAATTCTCTGCACTGCCCTTTGGGCTTATCTGCTGCGCCCAGGGTCTTTACAAAGTGCCTGGCTCCAGTAAATGCATTTTGCAGGCAAAGAAATATTCAAATATATCCATACCTGGACGATTGTCTAATTCAGGCAAAAAACAAGGACATTCTTCTAAAACATCTGGCGTTTGTAAAAAGGGTTCTAACTTGTCTAGGGTACACTATAAACGAAAAGAAATCACAACTGGTACCCTCTCAAAAAATTATATTCCTGGGTGCAAGCTTGAATACAACTGCCCAGATGGCTTTCCTTAGGCCAGAGAAGCAAATTCATTTGGTGACTTACTTCAAACAGGTGGCCACAAAAACTCTGCTTTCTGCAAGGCAAATACTGCAAGCCTTGTGGTTCATGGCCTCTTGCATTCTTCTAATTCCATATGCAAGACTGCGTATGAGGAAACTTCAGTGGTACTTAAAAAGTCTATGGAGTCAGCATGGTCACAGCCTGGAAACAATGATTCCTATCATACCTTGCCTGCAACTAGAGTTCCTATGGTGGGCAGAGGCCTGCCACCAAAACAAAGGACTGCCATTCACACCACCCCCAGCCACCCAAACCCTGACTACAGACGCATCAGACTATGCTTGGGGGCACATCTGGCAGGGAAGTGCATTCAGGGCAAATGGAGCCCAAATCAAATGCACCTTCATATAAACACACCTTGCACTGTGGTTTTCATGCCCTAGAAGCTTCTTGCAGGGCAGCAATCACTTGATCTGTCATTAGAAGGCACGCATGGCTTAAGGAACATCCCCTGCCAGACCATGTCAAATCTAAATTGTTGGATGTCCCCTTGAACAAAGATAACTTATTTGGCTCCAAGACAGAAGAGATCTTAAAAAAGATGGAAGAAAAAGCTACATCTATGCAAGCAGTTAAGGATTTCTTGCAGGTGCAGCCACCTAGGTTCAGCAGGCATTGTCCCACCAAACATTGGTCCTTTACTGCTCCTAGTAAGCCAGTCCAGCCTAGGCCCTGGGG
This sequence comes from Protopterus annectens, assembly GCF_019279795.1. Taxonomy (NCBI): domain Eukaryota; kingdom Metazoa; phylum Chordata; order Ceratodontiformes; family Protopteridae; genus Protopterus; species Protopterus annectens. The sequence goes on along the minus strand of NC_056739.1, from coordinate 188,930,949 downwards.
AACCAGACCCCCCCAACAGCAGCCACACGGAATGCAGAGATCTAAGCAGTGGACTACCTCCACTTCAAAACCAGGAAGTTCTAAGCCATCTCCTTATGGTAAGAACTCGCAATGGCTCACCTCCCCCACTCGCTTCCTCTCCCCACCTCCTCATACCCCTAGGAGGAAAACTCTCCTTTCATGCAAGCACATGGGCCACCATTACAAACAACCACTGGGTTCTGAACGTAGTGTCTCAGGGATACAAATTTTCCTTCCACACCCTTCCAATCCCAAAAGGGTTCCCAGGTCTACCTCCAAACCAGTGGGCAGAGGCGCAAAGGCAAGTCCTTTCTCTGCTCTCTATGAGGGGAGTATAGCACGTTCCTGCAGAACAGATAGGCCAAGGTTTCTACTCCAGACTTTTTCTGGTGCTCAGAAAAGAGGGCACCTGGCACCCCATCCTCGATCTATCCATTCTAAACACCTTCCTGGTGATCCAAAAATTCAAAATGCTCACCCTCCAGCAGCTGCTACCCATGCTCTCCAAGGACGCTTGGTTAGCCATCCTAGATCTAAAAGAGGCCTACCTCCACATTCCTGTCAAGGAATCATGCAGGAAATATCTCTGTTTCAGGGCAGGATCTCAACACTTTCAGTTCTCTGCCCTTCCCTTTGGCTTATCTACTGCTCCCAGAGTTTTGACAAAATGTCTGGCTCCAGCCATTGCCTTTTACAGACAAATAAATATTCAGATTTACCCATACTTAGACGACTGCCTTATTCAGGCAGACAGCCAGGAAAAGCTACTCAAACACCTGTCCTGTGTAAAGACACTACTAACCTCCGTAGGGTACACAATCAACGAAAAGAAATCCAAACAGGTGCCCATCCAAAGGATTATCTTCCTGGGAGCAAGCCTGGACACAGCATCTCAGATGGCATACCTTACACCAGAGAAACAAATTTTCCTGACAACCTACTTCTGTCAGCTAGACACCAGGCCCCAGCTATCTGCAAGGAAGATCCTGCAAGCTCTGGGGTTCATGGCATCTTGCATACTACTCATTCCATATGCCAGACTGCATATGTGAAAATGTCAGTGGTACCTGAAAAGCCTTTGGTGTCAACACACTCAAAAGTCCCTGCCTCAGAAAAGATTTTCTTTGGTGGGCAACAGCATACTCTCACAACAAGGGACTGCCTGTCTCACCACCCCCTGCCGCCCAGACCCTCACCATAGATGCATCAGACTGTGCTTGGGGTGCACACCTGGATGGCAGGTGCATGCATGTCCAATGAAGCCCACAGTAAATCTCTCTGCACATCAGTCAAAAAGAGATGGATGTGTAGCATGCCTTGATAGCCTTCAAGTCCGTTCCCTTTCCAGGGGCTCTCCTGATCAAAACAGGCAACACCATTGTGATGTGGTATATCAACAAGCAGGGAGGAGCTCACTCCTACCTTCTATGCAGGCTGGCCATGACCCTTTGGCACACTGCCTCTACCATGCAACTACATCTGTTAGCACAATTCCTAACTGGGTCTCTCAATGCTCTTGCAGACCAATTAAGCAGAAATCTTCTGGACCCACACGAGTGGCAGCTCAACAGAAGAACCTTCACCCTAATAACTCAGAAATGGGGCACATCGAAGTTTGACCTCTTTGCCTCCCACACCAACCATCAGCTCAGCAAATTCTGCACCCGGGAGCATCACTGCATGGCTTGGAAAGTGGATGCCTTGTCCTTCCCGTGGGTCAATCTATCGGTCTGTGCCTTTCCTCCACTACCTCACCTCCAGGGTACTGCTCAAAATAAAGGAGAAAAACCAAGGAGCATTCTTATAGCTCCAGACTGGCCCCAGCAGCACTGGTACCCCTTGCTGCACAGCCTGCCCCCACTGCCCCTATGGCATCTTCCTCAGATTCCAAACCTCCTAACCCAGAGGTATAAGGGGGGATTCATGCATCCCCAATTGCAGACACTCAATTTGGCAGCATGGCTTATTCCCTAACCCCCAACCAATCTGCCAACCTCAGTAAACACAAACCAAAAGACAGCTGGTTCTCCCAGGCTAACACTGTGCTGAAAAGCAAATAAACTGTCTGTGCAATCCAGTAATAAAAGTTCTGTTAAAATCCAGAATTTAATGAAAAGAATGAAATAAAACAAGAACAAAAATAATAAAGCTGTCTTTTGGTTTGTGGATTATTTATTGGACAGTTCACTGCAGCAGAAGTGAATATCTTTTCATTTTTTTTGCAACCTCAGTAAACAGGTTCTAGATAGTATCCATGAGTCCAGATGCCCTAGCACCAGAAAGTCTTATGCTGACAAATGGAAAAGGTTCTGCACCTAGATCCAGGCTAAGGGAGCCAATACGGCACAGCCCTCCCTCCCTCCCTGTCATCCTGGATTACTTAGCTGACCTACTACACAGTGTCCTCTTTCTCCTCTGTAAAAATTCATGCCTCTGCTATTTCTTCTCATTTTCCCACTGAGCAGCCCGTTTTCTCACACCCTTTGATCAAACAGTTTCTAAGAGGGGCCAGCAACTTGAGGCCACCCAGAAGGGCACCAACATCAGCTTGGACCCTTAACTTTGTACTGGAAAAACTCATCCGTTCCCCTTTCAAACCAGTTTCTTCTGCAGTACTAAAATTTCTCTCCTGGAAAACAGCATAACTTCTGGCCATCACTTCAGCCAGAAGAGTCTCTGAGCTACAAGTGCTCATGGCTGTGGAACCCTTCATCATCTTCCATTCTGACAGGGTATCCTCAGAACTAATCCATCCTTCATGCCCAAGGTGGTGTCCATTGTGGCTCTCAACCAATCCATTCATTTGCCCACCTTTTTTCCCAATCCACAGAACAAGGGGGAAAGGATTCTGCACTCTCTGGATGTGCAGACAGCTCAGATTCTATCTAAACAGGACTAAATCTTTCCAAAAGTCTGATCAATTGCTGGTTAGTTTTGCAACCGGGTCAGAAGGCAAAGCCGTCTCCAAACAAACCATCTCCAAATGGGTAGCACACTGCATCCACTTCTGCTACAAACAACATGGAAAGCCTCCCCCCAAGGGGGTCAGGACACACTCCACCAGAGCTGCCTCCACCTCTGCAGCTTTCCTCTGAGGAGTCCCCACCAGGGACATCCTGGAGGCTGCCACCTGGACATCTATTCACAGTTTTGCCAAGCATTACAACCTGCCTCTCTTCTCCAAATCCAGGGCAGAGTTTGCCACTGCAGTCTTGCAAGGCATCCTAACCAGCCCCTAGTTTCCTTGAATGCCTCTACCCATTTCCTCAGCTTTGGGAATCAACCCAAATGTGATGACTGCAACAGTGAAACATGAAGAACATAGTACAGTTGTGCAAACTTACCATAAATGTAGATGTTTGAGTGTATTCTCTGTTGCAGTCCTGGTTTCCCTCCTTCCATCCCCCTTTATTCTCTTTCCTTACAAGGGACATATTGATATTTATTTTCCACTGGTGGGGTTCTTCCACCACAACCTAGCTTCTACTTGGGGGCTCCTGACAGGTTAGGGCAAAAAAAACTGATGTAATGGTGTCTGCTGCCTTACTTTGTACTACTGATTACCTGACAATCAGTCCTGAAGTGACAGCAACTGACGCAGAAATACTAAGTCTCTGGTATTCGGGCCGGCCAAGGGCTACCCTGGCAGAGATGACCCACATGTGATGACTGCAACAGTGAATACACTCTAACAATCTACATTTATGGTAAGTGCACACAACTGTACTTTTCCCTTATGTGTAAGGTAGTACCTGAGTTTATTCTTAATCAAATCATACAGCTCCCTGTATTCTACATTGACCCAGAAAACAAGGGAGAAAGAGTCTTTATTCCCTGGATATACGTAGTTGAAATGTTACCCTGACAAACCTAATCAACATTGTTTTGTCTTATGATGGTAAGAAAGTACAGAAAGTTTCTAAAACTATTTGTAGGTGGCTTTTTATTCAGTTCTGATGCTCTAACCATAGCAAAAGTCTTACTAATAATGTCAAGGCTAATAGTACTAGATTAGATGTCCTTCTATTCACTTGCTGCAGTATTCATATCCTAAGGGATATCCTGCCAGAAGGTGACCCGACATTGACCAGTATACAAAAGTCTTACACCACTTGGGGGGTACTGGGTACATTGCACATAGGCTGCAGTCGGACGTAGGCCATAAAAGTGACACACACACACACCTTCCTCAGAAGTTTTCTGCCATCAGTCAGAATGCCATTCTCACCATCTGTCTGATCTTTTCAGTGATTGCAAATTCAGCTTTTTTCAGATAAGTGCCCCGTTAGGGAACATTTTCTCTCTACTACTGTTTTGGTTATATGATACAAGAAAGGCAAGTGCCAGTGTGGAAGACAAATTCCACATAAGGACAGTCATCTACAGTGTCTCTCTTGCTTAGGGCATAGCCACGAGCATAAGTCCTGTAGCATGTGCCAGACCTTTGTATCCAAGACCCTTAGAAGCAGGCTCTTTTCTCTTGCTATTTAGAGAACCAATGGCTAAGTTGTTAGCTAAAGCTTTGGAAGGTACCTCCCGGTCCAACACTGAGCCAGTGAAGCACAAGGCCAAGAAACCTAGGCCTGCGGCTTCCACTTCACCTTCAGATGCATCTTCTGAGGTGTTAGTCAATCCAGATTCATGTCTGACTTCAGGCATGGATTCACAGGCCTAGCCCAGTTCTAAGGCTACATTGACTTTGGCCGTGAGCACATCTTTGGAGGTAGAACAGATGTCTGTTCAGGATGTTATGGGGGAACCTAGGCTCATTATTATGGATGGCCCTAGGGGGTACCACAAACTCTAGTGAGAGAAGAAATTGAGTCAAACACTTTTGAATGCAGGCCTTCATCCGGTCCTCCGATGCTGCATAAAATTGTTTCTCCTGCCAAGAAAAAAAAAAAAAAATCATTTGCTTCCTGCTAAAGAGGCCCGAGTAGATTGGCGGGCCTTTTCCCAAAGCATGTTTCAGGTGTTCATGGCACTCAAGCCACCTTCTCTGCCTGCTCCTGGTCCTACTCCCTTTCCTTCTCAGAAAAGGAGTAGGGACAATGATTCATCTGATGAAAAGGAATCCTTGGATTACTCATTGGAAATTCCCTCTCCTCAGGAATGTGTTTCCCTTGAGGAGTCAGTTGGTGCGTTTTCCCATATGAAAGAGATTTTATTTAGTGAGGCTCTTCTGAAAATGGGAGAACAGTTGAAGTGGGACACCTCCCAAATTTCTGATATCCAAAAAAAAGGTACTATCAACTTCTACAAGTTGAGCTCCCTAGCTCCTTTGCAGTTCCACCAGTGCATCCTACATTTCTGGATGCCTTTCATAATGCTTCCCAAACCCCACACTCCTAGGCCTTGGCTCCCAAGAAGCCAGGCCGCTTCTACAGTGTCCCTGAGGATTGTAAGTTCCTCTTTAGGTGTCCTGCCGCAGAAGAGTAGAACCCTTGTGAGACTGGGAAAAGGGCCTATAATTCAGCCACATTGGCTTTCAGAGCCATCAGTTGTCAGACACATATAACCAAGTACTCCTTAGAGCTTTTATCTTGGGCATCAAGCGCCATGTCAGGCAGATCCTATCTCCTTTGGAGGTTGGCTGTTCTGGTATTGGAATTTCTTGCCCAATACCACATGACTATTCAGGCAGTGTACATTCCCTCCAACTGGAACCTCCAGACTCCCTGAGCAGGTCTTTGACTCGGTCACATGAATGGATGCTCTACATGGATGTGTTTTTGAACCTAGTCCACCAATGAAATATTCCTGAAGTAGATTTGCCTCCCACCTGAACAGACAACTTCCAAAATTTTGTCCCAGAATCCCAAGTCCTCTGGTTTGTAAAGTAGATGCGCATTCCTTTTCTTGGAAGGAGATGTTTCTGTTTGAATTCCCACCCCTTCCTGTAATCACAAAGGTCCTGTTCAGGATTCAACAGGACCAACCAGAAATTTTGCTGGTGACTCTCTCTTGGCCAAGACGGGACTGGTTCCCCCTTCTGCAGTTAGCCAAGGGCTGCCATCACAAGTTACCCAAACAAAACAAAGGATCCCCGATACCGCCACACCTGTCACTGCTACAGCTGCCACTGTCAGTAATAGTGTTCTAATTCCTTTCAGGCACCTATTCTCTGAGGATGTACTCAGGGTTTTGCAGGAGGCCAGAAAACCCAATACTGGAAATTCTTGCATTTCCAGATGGAATAGATTTTCACTCTGATGTCTCTCGAAGAACTAAGACCCACTGACAATGGGAATCCCAGTAGTTCTGTCTTGTGTTAATTGCTGTTTGCTGCTTTGGCTTATTCTGTCAAAGCATGTTAGCTGTTTCTGCTTGTCTGCCTTTAATCTCCCCCTCTAGCATCCAGATTTGAGATGAAACCGTTTCCTAAGGGTGTCCTTCACATTAGGCTTCCCAGGAAACGTATTTCTCCTCCTTGGGACCTTAATTTTGTTTTAGAAAAATTGACACTGGCCCCTTTTAAGCATCTTCAGGCCTCCCTAAAACATTTTTCTTAAACTGTTTTATTAGTGGCCTTGACTTCAGCTAGAATTGTGTTGGAGCTACAAGCTCTTATGGCTTCACTGCTGTTATTGGCCTTTCATAAGGACAGGTTATCCTTGAGAATAAATCCTTCCTTTATGCCAAAAGTGGTTGAGTTATCCCTTAGCCAGTACATTCAGTTACCCACCTTCTTTCCTTCTCCCCAAAACCACAGTGAGAGAAGGTACTGCACTCCTTAGATGTACATAGACAACTTAGCTTTAGTCTTGTCCAGATAAAATCTGTCAAGAAATCTGATAACCTATTTGTGAACTTTCATCCCAGTGCTCTATGTTTACCGATTTCCAAGCAGACTGTTTCTTCTTGGATTTCTAAGACTATTTCCATTTGTTACATTCTAAAGGGAAAGAGCCTCCCTTCACCTGTGAAGACCCATTCTACCAGAGCTGTGGCTTACTTTAAGGCATTCTTCAAGGGTTTATGTAAGTGCCATCCTTGATGCAACCATCTGGTCTTCTATTCATACCTTTGCCAAACATTGCAAACTGGATGGCATCTCCAGATCCAGAGCCAGATTTGCCAAGCCATTATACAAGGCTTAATTGTGAGCTCCTCTGCTCCTTCGTTCTCCTTTCCTTCTTGAGCTTTGGCAGTCTCCCTCATGTTATGAATACTGCAGCAAGTGAATATAATGACATAGAATAGTTCTGTACACTGGTCAGCATGGCAGTCTCCCCCAGGTTATGAATGTTGCAGCAAGTGAATAGAAGGACATATAATAGTTCTGTACACTGGTCAGCATAGAGTATTGTTGTCAAGTTGCATCATGTACCACTTTCTTCCATGATGTTGGTACTTCTCTGCCTCTTAAAATATTGCTAAACAAAACCTTGCAGATATTTATCAGTTTTTTCCCTCCTAGCTTCCAAACTTCCACAGGAGTATCATCTACCTCTGAGGACTTTCCTGTAGATTGGTTATGCATCTCCATTTTTATCTCATCTCCTCCTGTCCTGACTGGTAGTAATTGAGCCTCATCTACCTCTAACCTTGGCATGTTTAATTTTTCCGTAAACATTTCTATCTGAACCTTTTCTTGATTTCCATATTTTTCTGCTTTATACAGATGTTCATAGAATTTCGGAAATATTTCTAGTACCTCTACAGGATTTCTTGTTATCTTCTCTGTTAAACATTTTTTCCCTAAACGCCTTTATTGAATTATCACTTGTGATGTAGGCAAATTTACATTCATGTAAAAGTAATCACACTGTAACATATCAAACATTTTACTTCACGTATGTTGGTATTTATATAACCTAAGGAGCATTACATAAATTATTCAATTCATGCCTTTTTTTTTTTTTTTAATAAGACACCTCTTTATTAATCCACCACTTACTACATAGGCAGTCATACATTTATACAAATGAAAACAAACCACACCGACAAAATCCTAGCTGCAAGCATTTTATGTCACAAGCCATACTGACACATTTCTACTCACCAGTTGCAAGCATTGTACATCACTTAACTACCTGATCTTTTTTCTGTCAAACAATGCATAGCTCGTTTAAGTCCTGCCTTCTTTTAAACCTCATTTCTCCCTTGTATGCATTGTTACCACAATTCCCATTTTTTTTCCTATGTAGTTTGCTCCTACCCTTTTTTTTACGATCTCAATTCCAGTTGGTTTTATCTCTGTTACTATATTCACTACTTCTAACATAGTTGGTTTAAATTTTGATTTCCATTTTCTAGTAATTTCTTTTTTGGCAGCCACCATTATTAGACACAGCAAGGCCTTATGTCAAGGCAATTCCAATTCTGTATCATAGCTCAGAAGAATCATCTCCATCGTCAGACCAGTCTGCCCACCTAGCATCTCTGACAGTGCATCCCACAGTGAATCCTTAAAGTCCGTCAAGTCACCGCACTCCCAGAAAATGTTCCCAGTTATCTCTTTCTTTCCCGTCACATCTCCAACATTGGCTGTCTGCCCGAGTAAAAATTATCTGGAGTCTACTTAGGGTATAGAAATATCTATGCAAACATTTCCAGGCAAAAATCCTAAATCTTCTATATTTTGTTGCATATTTGGAAGACATACATATATCCACCCATTGTTTCTTTGTAATTTGGTTATCTAATCTCTCTTTCCAATCCTTTCTAACCTCCTCTGAGTCTTATAGTTATCATGCAATATTTTATATACTCTACTAATTATTCCTTTTTTAATGGCAGCTTCTGTTCTAGATTCTACTAAAAACTCTACCAGTGCTGGTCTTTCGTTTAGGACTCGCACCCCCCCCCCCATTTCTTTCTCTTTGCCTGTACTCTGATAATCCCTGATAGAGAAGACAATCTCTAACCTGCAGTCCAAATAAATTCATGGCCACTTCCCATTCGTTATCTTTCCCTATCTAGTTATTTGCTCCCAATACCTTGATTCTTTTGCCAGTTTTCTCCAATAAATTCCAGCCCCCTCTTGCCTGTTGTCTGTATCCCTAATTGCAGTCATCACCATCAGCAGAATCTCCTTTCTCCAACCCCCATGTTGATTTAGTTCTTAGAATACTTTCTGCTACTTTATGGACATGATATTCTGTGGGATTGAGATTTGGATGCAGGCCTTTAAGGAGAGTAACAGTCTCTCCTTGTTTCTTAAGCTTTCCCCCTGTTTTGACATCATCCCTTTCCACTTTGAAATAATAGATGTCCTTCTATTCATATGCTGCTGTATTCCTAACACAAGGGAGTTCAATTCTAGTGACTCTCGTATGTCTGGCCATTTTACAAAAGATAGATGCTACCACTAGGGTGCCTGTGATGTCCTTCGTCTCTTTCTGTGGACATTGGCCATAAACAGATCGTACAAAACCGACATCAGCATGCACCTTCCTTAGAATTTGCTGCCAGCTCTGGTCATCACTCCTGCTGAAAAGTTCATAGGTTCATACTAGGCTATCTGCTCTAGGGCATTTATAAGCCTAGCCAGTGTGTGTTTGGCTTTCGCCACCCATTTTAAATTAATTTTGCTATGCCCTTTTTCGAGGTTAGTATACTGTGGCTCTGTCTAACAGTGACACAGAAGTGATACCCGGGGTAAACCTACGATCCCCCATCCACTCATCAAGATTCCTCTTGAAGAGAGTCAATGAGGGACTCTGCCTAACCTGGACTGGGATTTTATTCCAGAGTGAAGGGAGCCTCTGGGTTATGAATCCGTCCCTCCAGCATGTCCTATTTATTTCAGTGCTAAGGTTCAAGTCTCTCGAGCGCGTAGCTCGATGGGATTTGGATTTTCTGAGGTGCAGCATGTCCATTAATTCCGGGTTGGACATGGCTTTATACGTCAGGCACAGATCGCCTCTGATCAGGCGGTATGCCACTGAGTAGAGCTGGAGTTTCTTTAACCGGACAGCATGTGGCATCTGTTTGAGCCCTTTGATCCTCTTGGTGAGGTACTTTTGGGGTCTTTCCAGTTGCTGCAGGTGTCTGGTAAGGTACATCCCAAAAGGGGCATTGTACTCAATTATGGGCCTGAGTAAAGAGGCGCGATGACCTCCCCTGATCTAGATGTGAATCCCTTCATGATTAGGTGGGCTATATAAAATGTTTTTCTAACCACTTTGGCCACGTGGTTGTCAAATGAGAGATTGCTATCAACTTGGGTCCCCAGGTCCCTAATTTCTACTTCCGTACTTAATGGATTACCACCTATGTGGTAATTTGTGGGCACTTTGTTTTTCCCAAAGGGGATGACTATACACTTTTTGGCGTTTAGCTTGAGGCCATGGCTCTGGCACCAGTTGTTTGTTTCTATGAGGCCCTTTTGGAGGATGCTTGTGTCGGCTGGAGAGTCGATTTATGGCGCCCAGTTTGCAGTCATCTGCGAACTTGGTCAGCCACAGTCCTTCCGTGTTGGCCTGTACCTTTGAGAAATATATACTGAACAAGAGAGGTCCCAGGACTGAGCCTTGTGGGACGCCACTTGTAACTGGTTTGGAGTCTGACATGGCTCCAGCATTTCTAACCATGTGGGTTCTGTCCTTGAGACAGTTTGCAACCCATCTAGTGACATAGGGGTTTATATTTAAGCTGGTGAGCTTATCTATAATGCCCGAGTGGGGTATTGTATCGAAGGCTTTTGCGAGGTCCAGGTAGGCTGTGTGGACCACCTTCCCCTCGTCAATGGCCTTGGTGACTGTTTCAAAGAAATCGACCAGGTTTAAGAGGCAGGATCTGCCCTTAACAAAGCTGAACTGGGTAGGATCCAGTGTCTGTAGGTCCCCAATATCTTTATTTATAAGGTCCATGATGATCCTTTCCATAGCTTTGCAGACCAAGCTAGTCAGGCTTATGGGGTGATAGTTTCCAGGATCCGTTGAGGCACCACCTTTGTGGAGAGGGACCACCGTTGCTGTATGCCACTCTTTGGGTACATATCCTGTAGTAAGGCTGAGATTGAACAGTAGTTTTATGTTTGGGTTTAGCTCTTCTTGGAGTTCATGTAGGACGCAGCCCGGGACACCGTCTGGTCCCATTGATGCTGTGTTTTTTTGCTTTGGAGAGGGCGGCTCTTACCTGAGCATCTGAGATGTCAGGGGGGGCAGCACTCGGCAGGGATAGATATTTGCCCTTTTGGTGGGGGGGGGGGGGGTTGAGCTGAACCTGTCCGCTAGGATGTTGGCAATGTCTGTGGGTTCGATGTATTTTTTGTCATTTTGGACTAATTCTGAGCATATCTGGGTATTCCCACCCAGGTTCCTAACATAACTAAAGAAAGCCTTGTGATTATCCTTAGTGTCCTGTGCAATTTTTCTCTCGAAGCTGGCCTTAGACGATTTTGAGTGCCCGTAGATGTTCTTCATCTCACATTGCTGCAGTCATAACCTGTGGGGTAGTCCGCTGTCCTCGGTCGGCCCGAATACCAAAGTGTTAGGCTGGCGTCGGTCATGGTCGCTCAGATCTGACGTCAGTACGCCGTGGTACTAAAGCGCATGACCGACGCCATATTCTCAGTCTTTCTTGCCGCATGGTCCGAAGCAGAAGCAGCGTTTGCAAGTGCCGTTCGGCGTCCTGAAATTTTCGTATTCTGAGTTTCAGACCGAAGACCAAGTTGGGCTAAGTACCCCGTTGGGGAATATTTTTGTCTTTTCTTGCCTCAGTTAAATCCGGATGTCAGAAAAAGTGAATAATTGTATTTCTTGTGGGAAACCGATACCTCATAGGGATTACCACTCTCTCTGTATTCCTTGCTTGGGGCCTGAGCACGACGTAGTCGGGTGTCGCTTTTGTGCTAGATTTAATAAGCGCACCATTAAATGCAGGTTAGATTGTGCTAGGCTTGTCTTCGGTAAGCGGTGTAACTACAATATGCCGTCGGACCCTCCGACGCCCGCTACCGCTAAGAAGCGTAAGGAAAAATCGTTAAAGTCCAAGCAGGATGAGTCGTCCGTTACGGACGCTGGTTCTTTAGAAACTACGGTGGAATCTGTGGATCCAGCCGAGGTTTCAGCTGAGTCTCAGGGGGAGCCTTTAATTTTGCAGGAGGTGGCCTCTCAGGAGTCGGGTCAGGCTGAGGGGGCCTCTCAGGTCTCTGTAGTCCCTTCTTTGCATAAGGTGGTTAGGCCTTCTACTTCTGTCTCTAAGGCACCTTCCAAGGTCAGGCCTGGTTTGTCTTCCTCTGGCGTCAGCCCTAGTTCTGCAGGTTCTGTGCCTAAAAAGCATATGCTGAAAATGGCAGAGGATTTGATTTCCTTAATCAGGGGTTCTATGCCCCCTCCAGATAAGAGGCCTAGGGTGGAGCCAGAGGTGGAAGGATTGGAGCATTCCTCAGATTACTCTGAGTCTTCGACTGAAGACATCCAGGATTTTCCTCCTTATTCTGATTCAGATGCAGAGGATTCTAGTCCTTCTGCTTCCCCTCCAGAGGATTTTTCTTTTTCTGAAACCCTGCATTCCATGAGGGAGCATTTTAAGTGGGAAGGTCAGGATTTCTCAGATTCTCGAAAGAGACTTGGGGAATTTTTGTTTTTACCACAGCATAGGCCCTTGGCTATACCCCCTGTTTTGGATGTTGTTCAGGATGTTTTCTCTGAAGCTTCCCTTAATCCTGATTCTTTGCCTCCTGCCCCGGTCAAGCCGGACAGGTATTACAGAGTGCCAGAGGCTCATAAATATTTGTATAAGAGCCCAAGAGCTGATCCGGAAACTATTAGCCAGGGACCTAAGGGGGTCAGGGCTTCTGTTGTAAAGAATCCAGTTCCTATGGATAAAGATTCTAGAGCTTTGGATAGGTGGGGTAAAAAAGTGTATACCTCTTCCACTCTAGCAATGAGGGCTTTGAATTGCCAGTTTCATATGCTGAAGTACCAGAATTTTCTCCTAAGTTAGTTGAAATCTAAGGTAGATGCTTTGGCAGAGGGCATAGAGTGTAAGGAATTGCAGGATTTAGTTCATGCCTCTGATCAGGTGGGTAAGCATTCTTTGCAGTGTGGTTTTGATGCTATTCAGGCTTCTTCCAGGGTGGCTGCCACTGGATCAGTTATTCGTAGGCACGCCTGGCTTAAGGATCAGAACTTGTCAGAGCATGTAAAAGCTCGAATTTTGGATGCTCCCCTTCAATCTGAAGTTCTGTTTGGCTCTCCTGTGGAGTCAGTTTTGAAAAAAATGGAAGACAAAGCTAAGTCTATGCAGACAGTTAAGGATTTTTTACAGGTGCAGCCCCCTAAGTTTAGCAGAAATTGGCCTACTAAGGGATGGGCTTATCCTTCTGATTTACAGTCTAGGGGCAGATCTAGACGTGGTAGGGGCAGGGCTCATGCTCAGGGTTCTTTCAGGCCTAGGACGTGGAGTTCCCCTGCACAATCTTCAGGTGAGGGCAGGGGTCAGCCTTTTCGTAAACAGACCCAATGACCTGTATCTTCAGCTGCCAGATCCCTCCTGTCTGGCAGCTCCTCTGGGAGGAAAGTTGGCACTTTTCAGGCAAAATTGGCTTTTAGTCACCCAGGACAAATGGGTGTTGGACATTATAGACCGAGGTTACAACTTTTATTTCCACACCTTGCCTCCTTTCAAAGGCATGCCAGACGTTCCTCCTCAGCAAAGGTTGGAGGCTCACAAACAGATTTCTTTGCTTTTAAAAATGGGGGCTATCCAGGGGGACCCTCCGTCAGAAGTAGGCCTAGGATTTTATTCTCGCCTGTTTTTGGTACCAAAGAAAGGAAACACTTGGAGGCCAATTCTGGACTTATCTATTCTCAACACATACCTGGACATTCCCAAATTCAAGATGTTAACTTTGCAACAGCTTTTGCCTCTACTAGGCAAAGATCACTGGATGGTAACTCTGGATCTCAAAGAGGCTTATCTTCACATTCCTATCAGGCTCAGCTGCAGGAGGTTCCTGCGTTTTCGGGCTGGCGCTTTTCATTATCAATTCTCTGCATTGCCCTTTGGCTTATCTACTGCGCCCAGGGTGTTCACAAAAGTCCTGGCTCCGGTGATAGCCTTCTTAAGACTAAGGGGTATTCAAATTTATCCTTATTTGGACGATTGCCTGATTCTTGCTCAAGACAAAGTCGAGTTACTTCACCATCTTCAGTATGTTATGACAGTGTTAAGGTGCCTAGGGTATTCTGTGAACGAAACAAAGTCCAGTCTAGTACCCTCTCAGGACATGTGCTTTCTGGGTGTGAGACTGAACACAGCCTCTCAGATGGCGTTTTTGACCCCGGACAAACAAAGAAATCTTGCCCTTTACTTCCAGCAATTATCTCTATGGTCCAGGCTGACTGCAAGGACAGTCCTTCAAGCCTTGGGGTTCATGGCATCTTGTATTCTGGTGCTTCCCAATGCCAAACTGCATATGAGGAAGCTACAATGGTATCTCAAAAGCGTATGGACTCAACACTGCCACGATTTGGACACTGTCATTCAGATAATACCTTGCATCCAAAGGGAATTCTTGTGGTGGGCTCAGGAATGTCACCTAAACAAGGGACTCTCTGTGACCCGTCCAGAGGCGAGTCAGATCTTAACGACAGATGCCTCGGACATGGCTTGGGGAGCACACTTCAATGGGAAATGGGTTCAAGACACGTGGCCTCCCAGACTACAACATTTGCATATCAACATGAAGGAGATGTTAGCAGTCCAATTTGCCCTGATGGCCTTCAAGGATCTACTTCAACCAGGACAGGTGTTGATTCAAACAGACAACACAACAGTCATGTGGTACATCAACAAGCAAGGGGGAACCCATTCGTACCCTCTTTGCAGACAAGCTATGATTTTGTGGGAGACTGCTCTCAGTTTGCACCTCACTCTTCAGGCAAGGTTTCTGCCGGGAGCACAGAACTCCTTAGCAGATGTTTTGAGCAGACAGATGGTGGATCCCCACGAGTGGAAATTGGATCCTCATGTATTTCAACAGTTGACGGTGGCTTGGGGAACTCCAGACATAGATCTGTTCGCTTCTTCTCTAAATTTCCAACTGCCAAAGTTTTGCACAAAGCTGTTTCACCCAAAAGCTTGGAAAGTGGATGCTCTATCATTCAGTTGGAACAACCTTCACGTCTATGCCTTTCCTCCTCTGCCTCTTCTTCCCAAGGTGCTCTTGAAGGTCAGACAGGACAAGCCTTGCATGATTCTAATAGCTCCAGATTAGCCACGTCAGCACTGGTACCCTCTGCTGAGGAGTTTAGTACGGGAGCCTCCTTGGTCTTTACCATCAGTTCCACACCTTTTGTCCCAGGCAAGCAATCATTTCCGCAATGTCAGGATTCAGTCCCTGCATCTGACAGCTTGGCATATTCTGTTTTAGACCCTGGGGGGTCGCAGCTTCCTCAACAAGTTTTGAATGTCATTTTGGAGGCCAGACGGCCTAGTACCAGGAAAGTTTATGCTGATAAGTGGAGGAGATTTTTTCTTTGGAGCAAAACAAAAAGCTTTGATGTCTCTGTGCCTAATTTGAGTGTTTCACTTCAGTATCTTACAGAATTACTAGACAAGGGTTTGTCTTTCTCCTCGGTTAAAGTTCATGCTGCAGCCATTTCTGCACACTATGACTGTGACCCACCTTTATTCTCTCACCCTTTGTTTAAGCAATTTCTTAGAGGGGCAAAAAACATAAGACCCCCACGTAGAGCTCCTACTCCTTCCTGGGATCTCAATTTTGTGTTGGAAAAGCTCACCTTACCTCCTTTTGAACCTGCAGCTACTACGGAGTTGAAGTTTTTGTCTTGGAAGACTGCTTTTTTGTTGGCCATTACTTCTGCTAGAAGGGTATCTGAATTACAGGCTCTAATGGCAGTTGAACCCTTCTTGATATTTCATAAGGATAGGGTCTCCCTGCGTACTAACCCTACTTTTATACCTAAGGTTGTTTCTAATGTGGCATTAAACCAATCTATTCATTTGCCTACATTTTATGCTGATCCCCAAAATAAAGGGGAAAAGATTTTGCACTCTTTGGATATTCACAGGCAGTTACGTTATTATTTGAGCAGAACCAAAGGGTTCAGGCAGTCTCAGCAGTTGTTTATTTCTTTTGCTTTGGGTTCTCAGGGGAAACCTGTTTCAAAACAAACTATTTCTAAGTGGATTGGCCATTGTATTGCTTTTTGTTATTCTCATCATGGTAAGGAGGTTCCGGCTGGAATCAGACCTCATTCCACTAGGGCGACTGCCACTTCTACTGCTTTTTTAAGGGGAGTAGCTACTAAAGATATTTTGGAGGCAGCTACTTGGAGTTCAGTGCACACTTTCTAAACATTACCATCTTCCTCTTTATTCCAAATCTAGGGCTGGGTTTGCCACTGCAGTTTTACAGGGTATGTTAGCAGCTCCCAATGCTTTATGATTTTGCCAACCTCCCTTTACCTTTGCTTTGGGATTCTACCCACAGGTTATGACTGCAGCAATGTGAGATGAAGAACATAGTACAGTTTTGTACCTACCATAAATGTAGATGTTCGAAGATCCACATTGCTGCAGTCCAATTTACCCTCCCTCCTTCCCCTCTGTAGTTTGGGGTGGTTGTGTGGTTTGTGGTGTAAATATTGTTTCTACATGGGTGATTGGGTGTTTTTCCATTTTTGGCTATGGCCTTTCTTTTTAAGGCCTTCTGACATCTGGGGCAAGAAAGACTGAGAATATGGCGTCGGTCATGCGCTTTAGTACCACGGCGTACTGACGTCAGATCTGAGCGACCATGACCGACGCCAGCCTAACACTTTGGTATTCAGGCCGACCGAGAACAGCGGACTACCCCACAGGTTATGACTGCAGCAATGTGGATCTTCGAACATCTACATTTATGGTAGGTACAAAACTGTACTTTTTTTGCTAATACTGATCAGATATGCCTTCCCTTTTTGGGATTTTGCTCTATCATGTAGTAGCTTCCTCCTTCTATTGTATAGTTTGTTTATGGATGGGGTCCACCAGACAGGACATCTGCCTTTGGAGGATTGGGTCTTGGTTTTATTTGGGATTGCATGATCCGTGCATTCCTGAAGGTGTTCATAGAATGCGTTTATAAAGGATTCTGCGGTCTGGGCCTTATTTTCCACAGGCCGGGGGCTTTGAAGGATTCCACCTCAGTTTTGAGGAGTGTGAAATTTGCTTTAGAGAAGTTTTTCACTGTGGTTTTCTGGGCAGGGGTTGGGGTCGGGATGTGAATATCCAGTGAGATAAGTTTATGGTCTGATCTTACTAATGAGGGATTCACTTTTGGTCTGGAGCATAGAGTCCCCATGTTGGTGATGATCAGGTCCAGTATGTTTTCCCCTCTTGTGGGAGTGGTAACAAGTTGTTCCATAGCATTTGAGTTTATAAATTCTAGGAACCTTTGGGCTAGGGTGTTGGAGCTAGAGTAATGCTCCCAGTCTATGTTTGGGTAGTTGAAGTCACCCAATATAATGGTGTTTGGAGAGACCTTCATATTTTCCAGTGTTCTCAGGAAGGCCGAGTGGAGTTCCTGGGTTTGGGAGGGTGGTCTGTTGCAGGCTGTAAACTGGAAGGCAGTTTTACCCACTGTTAGTTGCACATGGATAGTCTCTGATGCTTCGTGCTGTGCCACCAACCTGGAGGTGTGGGTATCTTTGACAAATATTGATACTCCCCCTCCTTTTGTGGTTCGGTCCAAGTTTTGGGGCCGAAAAGCATGGTATGAGGTATAACCTGGTAGTGCTGGGGTGCTCTCGGGAGCCTTGAACCAGGTTTCTGTTACTGCACAGATATTGATGTTCTCCATGCTAAGGAGAGTTTTGAGTGCGTGCATCTTGAGGTTTAGACTTCTGGCGTTGAGTAGCACTACTCTTAGTTTCTTATCCCTTGTGATACCTATGGAGGTGGGTTTGTCTTTTGAGCCTTGCCTAAAAAAGGCACTGTGGAGGTAGCAAGAGCCTTTGCCAATATCCGAAAGCCCAGGGGTGATAGGTGCAAGCTGTCCCTAGCGAAGCATCGTGGCTTGTCGAGCATGTCATCCCAGGCTGATAGGCATTGCATCCCCTTTGAATGACACCAATACTTAAGTCAATTGTTGAAATTGATCATCTTGTCTTCATATTGTGGCATCATTCTTGGTGAGGGTAAGATGCTACTCAAGGTCAGGGTCATACCGGCCTGGGCTACATGCTCAGAGAGCTTCTCTGTCTCTCTTCATGTAGTACAGGGAGGTAATTCTCAGGTCATTCACACCAGAATGGACAATGACCGAGTCATATTTGTACTTGCCTTGGAGTGACCTGAGTGCTTGTGTTATGATCCAATGTGAAGCGCTTATCTTATCCGACTTCAGGTAAGTACACCATTTAGGGGTTTTTGAATATCTTTTGCTACTGCTGTGGGGTTTTTCATGTCCGGTAGAAAGGGCAAGTGCAGGTGTGGGAAGGCAAATTCCACATAAATATACGAATGAGCACTGCATGTTTTGCTTAGGCCAGGAACACGACCACATTACTTTTGTAGTATTTTGTCAGGCCTTTGTTCCCAAAGCCCTCAGGAGTCGCTTAGCTGCCTTAAAACTTTATTTAGAAAACCTGCGTCTCAACCATTTGGCCAAAGAGATGAGCCGCCAGTCAAAAAAGCCAAAATGTCTAGGCCCGAACTGACTGCTGCACCCTCCCTTCAAGCCATACCTCTCGAGCCCGTTGAAGGCTCTGAGTCCAAGCCGGAATCCTCAGACCTCCCTTTAGTAGGTACTCAGGTGGAAGCCGTTAAAGAAGTGGGGGTCATGTCCAAGAGAAAATCGCAGGTGTCCTATTCAGTTGCTGAGGGGGAACCTAGGTTCATCACATCAGGGGGTCCGCATGGGGTCTCGCAAATTCTGGTTCACAAGGATGTTAGTTCTGATATTGAGTGCTGTCTGGCATCCGGCCCTCCCGCTCTTCCCCGGATCTCCAATAGCTCGATATCGGAGTTCCATAAAAAGAAGCAAAAAACTTAAGTATCTTGCTCCTTCGTAGATGCCCGCTGCCTCCGATCAACTTCCTGACTGGCAGACCTTCACCCAAAGCCTTTTGAATGCCTTCTTAGCCCTACTCCAGGCCCCTACTGCATCTACCCCCAAAGGTAAACCTGCTCTGGAGGATTCTTCCGAAGAAGAGGATTCATCAGGGGATGAATCCTCACTCTTATACTACACAAATTGCTTCCCCTCTGGGGTACGCTTCCCCAGAGGAGGAGTCTAATGGCACAGATTCTCCAGGAGAAGATTTCACCTTCGGGGAAACCATTGCTCAAATGAAAGAATTCTTTAAATGGGATAGCAGCCAGGTTACAGAGACCCAGAAGAGATGTTATAAACTCCTGCAAATGGAGTCTCCCAACCCTTCAGCTTTTCCACCAGTGCTCCCTGCCTTCTTGGATGCATTCTTAGCTGCCTCCAAAAACCCTGATTCACAATCTCCTGCACCCAAATACCCAGACAGGTTTTATAAGGTCCCCGAGGATGCTAAATTCTTGTACAAAGCACCCTCTGCTGATCCTTCAGTCATTGCTGTGGCTACAGACAAAACTGCTAAGCTACTCCCTTCCACCTCCCTCCTGCCCTTGGACAAGGAGAGCAGGTTAATGGAGTGACTAGGGAAAAAGGTCCTCACTTCTGCTACCCTAGCAGTTAGAGCAATTAACTTCCAAACCCACATGGCCAAATATTCCATGGCTGTGCTAGCTGATGTGACAAAACAACTAGGGTACCTCCCTGACTCCCCAGCCAAGGCTAAAATATCTACTCTGTTGAATTCCTGCACTCCGGTGGCCAAACACTCTATTAAGTGCAGTTATAATGCAGTAGAGGCCTCCTCTAGGGCTGTTGCTTCAGGTTCTGTCATGAGGAGATACTCCTGGCTTAGGTTGCAGCCTCTCTCTGATGACATTAAGTCTGAATTCTTGGACGCACCACTAGACAATAAAGATTTATTTGGCTCAGTGGCTGCTGACCTGTTTAAGGCCCTCCAAACAAAGGGTAAGGAGCTACAGGACCGGAGATGCATTTTTGTCTCTCCGATCCCACGCTTCCAAAGGAATTACCCTACCAAAATTTCCTTTGTTAGAAGGACTACCAGACAGTTGCCAGCCAAAAGTAAGGACGACTCCAGGAGACAGGCCTTAGCCAGACCTGCTTCCTCTACTCCTTCCACCAAACAGCCCTTGCAGGGTAAACCTGGTAGCCTGTGACTACCGGCCACTGGATCCAAGCATCCCACTTCCCTGGCATCTCTCCCTCACCCTAACTGCTGGGAATCAGTTGTCCAGGACTCCTGGGTCCTATCTATAATAAAACAGTGATATTTTATGAGTTGAGAGACCAGACGTACACCCAAAGACATTCCTCAGCCCCCTCGAGAACAACTGCCTCTCTTCCCCTCAGTCCTTCAGCAAGGGGAAATATTTTAATCCAGAGTATTCCTAGGAAAGAAAGCCCATGGAGACCAATCCTGGGTTTGTCCCATCTCAACATCTTCCTTCAAGTTCCCTCCTTTCGCATGCTCACTCTTCCTACTCTCCTCCCACTGATCCTACCCCAGGGCTTCTTAGTATTCTTGGATATAAAAGATGCCTAATAACACATTCCAACCCATCCCCTGTTCAGGAAATTCCTCCGCTTCTCAGTGGGTTCGGCACACTATCAGTTCTGTGCTTTGTCATTTGGTCTCTCTACGGCCCCAAGGATGTTTACAAAAATGCCTGGCACCAGTCATGGCCTTTGCCAGGACAAAGGGAATCCAACTCGTCCCCTACCTAGGCGATATCCTTATCCAGGCTAAGTCAGTTTCTCTGGTTCTACAACATCTAGACTTCACCATTTCCCTCTTGAAGTCTGGGATTCACAATAAACCTCAAAAAAATCATCCCGGATTTCTTCTCAGGATCATGTGTTCTTGGGTGCAGGATCCTAACAGAAAAAAATGATAGCCTGTCTTCCCCCAGAAAAAATATTGTCCCTCACCAGTTCAAGGAATTACTCTCTCTAAAAGCCATATCAGCCAGGGAGTTTCTCAGGCTCCTAGGATTCATGCCCACCACCATCCCAGTGCTTCCCCTGGCAAAATCTCACATGAGGAAGTTCCAATGGTACTAGAGAACAGTCTGGAAACTAACATCTGCACCTCGCTGGAATGGATGATTCCAATTCTCCCATGCCTTTCCAGAGAACTAAATTGGTGGATAGCTCAGATAAACGCAACCCCTGCCCCCCCTCAAACAGGACCTATTCACAGATGCCTCAGACACAGGTTGAGGAGCAACCTTAGGAGAATGGAAAGTGAGAAACTCGTGGACCCTCACTCAACAGAAAGAACACATCAATATCAAGGAAATGAAAGCCCTGATATTAGCCCTTCAACTTTTCAAGGATCATCTATTTCCAGGCATACTGAGGTGGTACACAGACAAGGTCCTACCTCCTGTGCAGGTTAGCCCTGCAGGCATGGGAAATTGCCCTGGACAACATGTCTACATTCCCTCAGCAGACAGTGTGATGGCAGATGCTCTTAAGCAGGACCGTGACTCTATCTCATGAATGGATGCTAAACAGAGATGTTTCTGGACCTGGTCCATCAATGGGGTATTCCAGTTGTGGATCTGTTTGCCTCCCCCATGAACAGACAACTTCCAACCTTCTTCTGCTCCAGGGTACCACAACCCAAAGCATGGAGGGTGGATGCTCTTTCATTCCCTTGGAAGGATGATGTACTCTTATGCATCCACCCTTTCCTCTCATTCAAAATATTCTACTGAAAATTCAGAAAGAACAACCTCAAATCTTGTTGGTGACTCTCTGTTGGTCAAAGCAGCAGTGGTTTACCTAGTACTCTATCTAGCCAAGGTCAGTCACCACAAGTTACCCCAATGGATGGACCTGCTCACACAAGAGAAGAGAACACTCATACACCCACATCTATCCACTCTGAGCCTTACACTGTGGGTGATAAGGCATTGATTCCCTTCAGACATCTTTATACAGAGGACATGCTTCAGGTTTTGCAGGAGGCCAGACAGCCAAATGCCAGAAAATCATACCTTTCAAAGTGGAAGAGATTTTCTTCCCAGTGTCAAAATCACAGCTTACAACCAGTAGTAGTAGAACCCCCAGTGGTCCTGTCTTACCTGTGTGAATTGATGAAGTCTGGACTATCCTATTCCTCCATCAAAACTCACTTATCTGCTATCTCAACATGCCTGCTTCTCACCCCTCCTTTGGCATCTAGGCTGGAAGTTAATTTTTTCCTAAAAAGGGTCCTGCACCTCAGACCCCCAAGGAAGCCCATTCCACCTCCATGGGATCTTAACTTTGTACTGGAGAAGTTGACTCTGCCATCCTTCGAGCCAGCCAAAGACTGTTCTCTCCAACATTGTACATGGAAAACCCTACTCTTGGTGGCCATTACTTCAGCCAGAAGGGTCTCTGGACTACAAGCCCTTATGGCCTTCCATCTTTTTACTTTTTTCCACAAGTGTGGGGTGTGAAAAACCCTACCTTTATGTCCAAAGCATTCAATGAGCTGTCCCTGAATCAGGCCATCAATCTACCCACTTTCTTCCCTTCACCCCAAAACCCGGCTGAAAGGATACTGCATGCCCTAGATGTTCACAGACAACTTAGATACTGTCTGGCCAAAACCAATCCTTTCTGAAAATCAGACAGGCGTTTTGTATCTTACCACCCAAGAGCCCTGGATCACCCTGTTTCCAAGCAAACCAAATCCTCTTGGATATCCAAAACCATCACCTTCTACTGCACTGCCCATGGCTGAAGGCTCCCCTTCCCAGTAAAGACGCATTCTACTAGGGCACTGCCCTCCTCTGGAGCCTTTTTGAAGGGTCTGGATACAGCTGCCATTTTAGATGCAGCTACATGGTCCTCCGTCCATACCTTTATCAAACACTACAAGTTGGACATTGTGTCTAAGGCCAGAGCAGGATTTGCCAGAGCCATCCTTCATGGGTTCATGGAAAGTGCTTCTGTTCCTCCACCCAATCCTTAATGCAGGAGCTTTTGCACACTCCCTTGTGTTATGAATAGAATGACAGTAATGTTGTGTAAATTCTTATCATAACTTTAGATGTCCTCCTCTTCTGTATGCTGCTGTATAGTTTCCCACCCTGCCTTTCCCCCTTGCATTTGCTTGACTACTGAGTACCCACTCTGTAGTCGCTGATTTTGGCAGCATTCAGTTCTGAGGAAGGTGCGTGCTGATGTCTGTTTTGTACCCGACATCTGTTTATGGCCAGTGTCCACAGAGAGAGATGCAGGACGTCGCACGCACCGTAGTGGTAGCATCTGTCTTTTGTAAAACTGCCAGATGTACGAGAGTCACCAGAGACGAACTCCCTTGTGTTATGAATGCAGCAGCATATAGAAGAGAAGGGCATCTAAAGTTATGGTAAGAATTTACACAGCAATACTTTCTCTGCTTGTGTTCTGTATAGGAGTCTTAACTGTGTAGCTCTGAAACCCCCCTTCAAATTGGGTAAACCCAGTCCGGCCTGTTCTACTGGAAGAATTTATCCCACTTGACTCTTGCCATCCTCCCCTCCCAGACAGCAGGCTCCTTAAGCTTGGCCACTTTCTCCATCAGACTCATTGTGCTAAACGTTTTTTGTGCTCTAGAGCTATCAATAAATAGTTGCCTAACAGCGGTCTGTCTAAATTCATGCATATTATCAAGGTAATCCCTTTCTTTCTGATAACCCCTGATTAATTTCCAGTACCCATTCCTTAAATTCCTGTCTTTTCAACAGATATGTGGGAAAGCGCCAGTGTCTCATTTTTATTTCATTACTCTGTGTTATTTTATTTATTGTTGGTGCAGGATCTGAAATGGGTATTGGATGCATATCAAGACCTTCAATTAAATGCACATGTTCCTGTGAGATGTAAATTCTGGCTAGCCTAGCCCAATTTTTGTATCTTGGGGAATAAGTAAATTTACTCAGAAGTCCTAGTACTGAATACACATCTTCCATGCCAAATATTTTTATAAATTTCTTCAAAAGTCTACCCTCCTTTGATATACTTTCCCTTCTTGGCCCCCCGGACACGTCACTGTTGCAAATCAAATTCCAGTCCCCACTTGTAAGTAATATTCCTTAGGAAAGCTGATTATTTTTCCCAGAATTTTCTTAAGCTTAATTATACCAGATTTAGTTGGAATATAAAAACATGCCAGTGTAATACTCCTCCTCCCTTGCCTGTAAGCCCTTAGTGCTGCATATGTACTATTATCTTTTTATCCTCTTCCATCACTGTTGGAGCTCCTCTTGCAATTAATATAAGTACTCCTCTTTTCCTTTCTCCCAGTTGTTCTATTGATTAACCATCCTGAAAACTTTTCTTTATGAAATGCACATGTTCAGTTCTTTCCAAATGCGTCTCCTGTAGCATAGCTATTTGCACTCCACATTTTTTAATATAGTTCACTACTCTGTTTCTTTTCTGTATTTATCTGCGAGACCATTGAGATTGCAAAAAACTGTTGTATGTTAAGTTTTTTCCCCACTTTTTGTGTATAACAGCTTTATTGTTAAATGACTAGTTCCAGCTTTTGTGTTATAAGCATGCACTATTTGGCAGGTTGAACTCGTACAGTTTTTTCTTATTATATCCATTTGAGCCTATGCCACATCTTACAAAACCTTTTGATGTGAAGTTATTCAATCTTGCCATTTATTCTTGCACGTGGGTACGGAGCCGATCCATTGACTTTTGAGTCGGCCACTTTCCAAGCTCAAGATCTTTGAGTAGCTCGAGGCACAGTCCTTATCCCATGGTGCTCTCCTACCAACCCCAGATCTAGTTTGCCGCTGCAATGGATCACACGATCTTCGGAGAAGCTCGGGCCAGTAATCTCTTTTTCCTGTTTTTGGACAATTTTTTCTATAGATATAGTTTGTCAGGGATCTGATATAGGTTATTTAGACATATCACAGATATATGTTGCATTTCAGTGAGTTAACTGCAGTGTTTATATTGTTGGAGCAGTTTCTCCTAGGCCTTTGGCCTTTCTTTAGTTGGCGTTTTACTTGACAGGGCTCTGTCAGGTTGCTTCTCTATCCCCTTGTTGTTTGTCACATTTAGATTTGTTGTTCAACTTGCTATTGATATTTTTCTTTCTGTTTAGAGATTTGAACTCTCTCTCTCTCTATATATATATATAAAATGTATATATAAAATACTTAATGTTATTTGTTTTTCAGGGATTGAACTTTCTTGATAATTCTGTTATTAGATGTATCTCATCAGGGATCTGATCATTTGTGTTTGATTCTGTCATGTCTGAAAAACAGAAGTCTGGGTTTAAGAGGTGTAACTGTGGGCAGAAAATGTCCATTACCGATTATCATGTTTCTTGTGTGTATTGCTTGAGGCCGGTACATTTACAAGAGGATAGCTCTGTCTGCCACTCCTTCAGCGGCAGGGTTATGTTAAAAAGGTGAAGGAAGCATTGGACAAGACTGACCAGACCTCCAAGTCCTCGAAGGGGTCGAAGTCTTCAAAGGTGTCCTTGGAGCCCAGGTCCCCGGCTCCATGCAACTCTGGGAAGACTCTGTCGCCGACGACTCAGTCTTCGGAGCCATGCACTGAACTCCTATCTCGGCACCAAATCCCAATGTTGGAACCAGTGTCAGAAGTGTTGAAGTCTCCAATCCTTAGGTCGGTGGCTTCTTCGGCTCCTTCAACCCATTCTTCCAGGACCCTTTCGGACATCGATGTGGACCATGTGGTGCAGAGGCTCTTGGAGAACCCGCATCTGGACAAATTGCTTTCGGTTTCGTCTCAACTGACTTCAAAGCCAGCAACCCTCCCTGTTATGAGTTCTACTCCTCCTCTGAGGCTAGTCAAGCCTTCGGAGCCGGAAAGAGAAAATCTGATAGTTGTGGAACCCTTGGAGCTGAGGCCTGTTCCAGTACCCTCGGCCCCGTCAACCTTGATTTCTTCGGTCCCGATTGAAGAATCTCGGAGCGAACACTCTCTCGTTGGTTCCGGGGGGGGGGGAGTTGAACCAAGGCTTTGGTTCCATCTCTCCCTCTCGGGGCTTCAGCGCAGATGAGCTCTGCTCCGTCCTCTGGTTCAGACCCCGTGGCCTCGGCCCCGGGGAAGGTTGCAGTCTTCCTCGGAACCGGTGGACTCCTTGGGCTGAGACACCGGTGCTTTTGATGCCATGAGGAGGGTCATGTCTGCAAAGACTTTACCTCTTTGGATCTTTTCTCTTTCTCCCCTAAAGGGCCGCATTCTGTCTCTACATCACAGGTTCCTACCAAGCGTCGAGACCCAGAGCCTCAGGTGACCCCATCAGGTGACCCCTGCTCTATGGAGACTTCACCAGACGCCCCCACTGATGAGGTCCATAGGAAGAGTGTGTGCAAGAGGAGGCATTTGGATTCCCTCAGGAATCCTTAACATCAGACACTGACTTAGAGGAATCAGAAGGGTCCCCACAGTCCCCCTTTGAGGATGTCTCATTTGCAGACATATTGGAAATACTAAGGCAGAGGGGCGACTGGCAGTCTTACCCCTACTGAGGATGAGTCAGTGCTCCTGAAGGCCTTTGGGTCTCAACCTTCCACCTCCTAGGTTTCTCCGCCCTTTGACGAATTAATGGATTTGGTCGCTCGAAGGGAGTGGGAGTCTCCTGATTCCATGGAACCAGTCCCTCGGAGACGCAACAAATTTATCACCTCCTCCCAAGACGGATCCTTTCTTACTAAGGGAGCTCCCGTTGATGCCATGGTGGTGGCGGCGGCCACCAAGAAAGAGATGTCAGAATCCTCCTCTTCTGTCCATCCTCCTAACAGAGACTCTAGGACGATGGACAGATACAGGAAACGCATCTTTAGTTCTGCGACATTTGCAATGAGATCACTTAACTACTTAACCCATTTTATCTGTCTTTAATGAAATCTCCTCAAAGAGCTTGGAGATGCTCTACAGGGCAGCACAGCTGATACTGTCTCTGAGAAGGTGACTACACAACTTAACACCCTTAATTCTATTGTGAACTCGTCCATGCGGCTCATTTCTTATGCAGCCGATGGATCGAGCCGAGCAGCAGGTTCAGCGATAGCTCTGGGGAGACCATTCTGAATGCGCTTATGCTCCTTTGCGGATGCCTTCAAGTCTTCCTTTGTCAACACCCCATTCGACGGCTCTTCCTTGTTTGGGCCTAAAGTCAAGGAGACCCTCACTAGGTGTGAGCAGGAGGGAAAGACTCTGTCTGCCGTAGGAGTCCGTTTTTCCACCCCTACTAGACCATACCCCAAAGGGCATTTTTGTTTTATTGAAAGCCCTCGCACTAAAAAACACACCTCCAATAGCCCCCTAAAACTTATTAACTTAATGCTAACACACAAAACTATGTACATCTTCAAATACTGAAGGTTTACCCTCGGAAAAGGAGGCAGATGTCCCAAACTGACAGCCACACACACACACAAACTTGACATAATCTAGAAGAAAGGTTATCATTGCTAGGAGACATGGTGCAGCCTGTGCTTTTATTGAGCACTGTTTGAGATTGTCTTGTCGTTATAGCACTCCCAGCTGGGAAAATACTTGAAGGCTTTCAGTGAACATTATTTCTTAGCCAATTTCTCTATATTAGATTGTCTCCATGGAGACAAGATGCAGAATTGCTACTAAGCATGCATTTATTTGCTAGAAAAAAGCCTTATAATCATCATTCTTTTTTATTTACTTGCTTTCTCTTAAAACTTTTTAGATAAAGCTTAAGTGCCTTAATCCAGTCATTCCCCCATGCAAGAATGAGAAAAAAGTACATTATTTTTTCTTTTGTCATGCTCTTTTAACCAGACTTTGCTTTCTTTTTACATTGCAGTGCCTACATTTCTTAAAACTGAACAAGAATGAAAAGGGGAAAATAGGAGCACCTGTTTACAATATATCCTTACTTACACTTAAACATAACAAAAAAATTACTTTATAGCATGCAAAGAAAAGCATGCGCGATAAAAATAGTACTATAAATAATTGATATACAGTTAACTTTCTCCCTCCAGTTCCCCTCAAAGTGTCCTTCAGAACATGGCATGAAGTAAGCATATGCTTTAGAGTCCCCAAGTCCAACAGAATCCAAAAAAATCAGATGTTTACAGATTTTCTTGTTCTGTCATATTTCAGATATATAGTTATTGTGTTGTAATCCCACATTTGTCAATTTCCAAGTTACTGGTATTATTCCTGTTTGTCTCCATCTCCCACATCTGGTCTCTGCTTCATTTCCAGCATACTCTTGGTTCTTGTAGTCAGCTCTCATGCTCCTTTCCTTCTCTCCAGCATTTTCCATTGAAACATTGAAAAATGTTTCACTGGCACCAGTCTCTGTGGTCTTTATTACCAGAAGAAAATGAAGCAACCCACTTTTGGTTGGACAAACTTTTGCATTGCCTCTTTCGCATGTATGTCATCAAAAAATGATTTTGTCCTTTCAGGGAAGAATATTTTGAAGATAGCTGGATGCAGCAGTTTGATTCTCAGACATGCTTCTCAACATTCCCTGAATAATGGAATAAATGTACTCCCTTTTCTGCCTGGTATGCAATCAGCAGTCATTCTCAAAGAACACTCTGCTGCAGTCTCCCACTTTTAGTACTTTGTTCTTCTTCCACAGTTTCATCAGAATCAACTCTTCCTGCTGGTAGGTTCTTTACTATTAATGGTCTAGATTGCTTTTCATAGCCAGGTTTGGCACATACACATGATGTGCCCTTTCAGTTAACAATTTCTGCTGTGGAGTACCAGTCCAGTAGTTTATTTGTGCTTTCATAAAAATAATAAACTGTTCCTTCGAGCATCTCTGGTACAGCTGAAAATCTCAGTTTCTCCCTATGTGCTCTGTCCTGTAATTCTGTTAGTTTTTGAAACCTCTCTTCTTGTGCAGTCTCATTCAGCCAGCCTTTTCCTTCATTTTGACCTTTGATTTTTGCAGTTTTGGCACCTCATCGGAATATCTGTTAAATGCTTCTTCCTTTTTTCCAGCCTTTTTTTGTTTGAGTTGATATACATCACTGTACCATTTATTTTAAACAGGCCTGTTTGTCTTCTAGGTTGTTGGAAGTCAAGTCTGGAGAACAGCTGCAGTACTTTTTCCAGTCAGTGTTTTTTTCCTCACCTTTTGTAGCTGATTTAGTTTTTCAAGTCCTCTGTATTTCTTTTTCCCTGGCATCCAGGCAGTGCACTTAACTAGCCAGTTACTGAAATTTACCTAGAATCACAAGTCCACTGGCCTTCTCGGCTAAGGTTCTGTTTTCACACTGGGAGAGCGAGAATTAAGCTGTTACTCATTGTGCAGCCATCTTGGAAGTCTTTGGCATACCCAATCTTTGAGCACTTTTTGCTTATTGTTTCCCATAACCCTGCAAGGTTTTCTTCCTTGTATTCTGGGATTAATTTTGGACAGGGTTTATATGACTGATATATGCATGTGTTACTCTAAATGTGGATATACTTTCTAATGGGGGGGGGGGGGGTGCAAATTGATCTGAGGTACTGAGGCAGAGCTCAGGGAATTATGGGTAGGGGAGGAGTCTTGAGCCAAGAACCTTCAGAATTGATGTTTATTTAGGTCAGATCCCATTGAATCTGGCAAAGCCCATAGTTGAACCAGGAGAAAATCGGACAATATGCATCTCTTATGGTAAGTGCTTAACTTTCATTTTGCTGTGCTTTAGAACAATAGTAAAGACTAAGTCCACGTCCACAACCTTCAAATTCAGTTCATAACAGATATGCACAGTTTTCATTTTTCTCTTATTTGCATATATGTAATATGCAAATTCATTACTGTATCTTTTCTAACATAAAAGTAAAACCACTGTATATTTCTTACTGGAAATGTTTTCCAGAAGTGTTGTTTATAGTTAATAAAGTGAGGGTACCAAAATTGTCTTAAAATATTTTGTGGCCCTCGGGACTGCAGGGCTGAAGTTTGAGGTAATAATGATTGTCATGGAAAAGTGCATTCACAAAACTGTGACTACTCCCTTTAAATTTCCAACATTGAAACTAGCGTTAACACTTAAAATAGTTTGCACTCCATGAACACACTACTTATTAGCACCAAGAATGCTGTATGTGGAAGTGGGGGGAATTGTTAGAGGTACTTAATTCTTAAGTTTAGCATACATACGCCTCTGCTCACAGTTTTGTGATTAGACTTTTCGGTGTTAATCTCTGCTGCAGACTTCTGCTTAGCACTCAGGACTCTGTTGTACTAGATCTCATGTGGCCTTCATGGTTATTTTGAGTTTGAGACCCCCCCCCCCCCTCCGGCAGATTCATATCTTAGAAAAAGAGCATTAGCTCTTAACAGCCTATATGAATATTGAAAAGTGGTATGTGTAATTAAATAACATTATTACTTCTACAGGCCTCATCTTTCTTTGGCTGCTGTGGCAGAAGCTGTGAGTGAGATAGAAGACATTCCTGCTTATCTTCCCAGTGGTTTAGCTTTAAAAGATGCTATGCAGAGGGCTCAGGACTGGCTTCAGGAGGTGGAGTGCCTTCAGGTTGGTAACATGAATGCATTCTAATTGCAGAAGCAGTTAATTAAAACTCAAATATGAAATCTAAATGAGTTGTCTTGCATTCATGCATGCTGTTTTTTGTTGTGTTTGTACAACAACATGCCTTCTGGATTATTTTGACTCTGTTTATTTCAGTTGGATTTGTTCCAGTTTTGCCTTACCTTTAGGTGTTTTTTTTTTTTTTTTGAGAGTAGTTTTCTTTCTTGTAAAATGCTATTTCTTTGGACATATTTTCTGCTGGTAAAATCGTATCCCACTATCCATGAACCCAGCCTTAGCTTTGACTTGGCCCACTGTTTGACCTTGTTTTTGGAGACAGACTTGTTGCCTTCCAAAACTATAAAGAATAAAAAAAAAACAGAATTTCTTGGATGGACTTAAAACTGCTCTAGTAGGACATGTGTAGTAGAACCTGGGAATTGCAGCTTATTCAGTAGTATGATAATGACCAGATTAGGTGGGGAGAGCAAGCCATTTTTGATTACATTTTCTTTCTTTGTAAAGCTGGGCAGTTGAGTCAGCAGTACATTGAAACGAAGGTAGTTTCATAGGTCCAGGAACTGGATTGTTTAAAAAAAAAAAAAAAAAAAAAAAAAAACGTATATTTTACTTTTCTTGGGCATATTTTATATCAGACATTTATTCCACAGTGCAGAATCAGTTGCCAGTTTCTCAAGTTTTTTTTGGCTCAGTTCATGGCAGCTGGGCAAGTGATCTTAACCAGTTGTGGATTCGTAGTTGTGACTCATTAAGATAAGGGTGGCACAGCAGATGGCATTGTTGCCTCACAACAAAGAGGTTCCTGGGTTCTATTCCTCAGCCGGGGTGCCTTGTATGTGGAGTCTGCATGTCCTGCTGTGTTCATGTGCGTTTCCTCTGGGTGCTCCTGTTTCCCCCCCATTCCAAAGACATGCAGTAAGTGGACTGGACACTCTAAATTGGCCATAGGTGTGAAAGTGCAGTGTGGAATAACTGCCGCAGCAAGGCTAGCCACCCAGCGGTGTAAACCTTGGTTGTAGAGGATTGTCACTGTTGAAGCGATACCCTGATCCCATGTGCAAAAATTGGAAAAAGGGGTTTTGGATAGATGGATGGACCCATCATTAAGAAAAGGCTTTTAAGTGCATTTGTAATGTCTAAATTGACATGCTGCCTTTGAATACAAACAGGTAATGCATTCATATTGGCTAATGGATGCATTAGATGCAGTATCCTGCTAGTGTTGCTGATAGTCACACAGCAGTATTTTACAGAAACCAAATGGTATGGGAAATGCATATGTTTGTTGCATGCTGTCATGGTTGCAGCAGTAGTAAAGGGTTAAAATGGGGGAGGGGCAGCAGTGGTTGCTGGAAGTACCACCACAAGCAGGTGCTTATTTAACCTGAAATGAGTATTTCTAAAAGTTATTTTTTTAATTATTTAATTTCTTCCTGTTTTTAAACTTAACTGTGTTTTGTTTCCTTAGGCTGGTGGACGTGTGCCTGTGCTGGACATGTTGATTGAATTAGTTGCAAAAGGTCATGCAATCCCTGTTCATCTGGACCCGTTACCTAGACTGGAGTCACTGGTTGCAGAGGTTCAGACATGGAAAGAGAGTGCAGCTAAAACCTTCCTGACAAAGAATTCTTCATTTACACTTCTTGAGGTGAGGTGGAAGTTTGTAGATGTAGTATATGCTTTCATATGTTTGGTCTAGCATTAATGTCAAAACTTGCTATGTGAGTTCCAGATGAAAAAAAACAGTACTGTCAGACATATTTAGTTGTATGAATGCAGTTTTGTTTGTGTTTAGGTTAGTTTTCGTGGGGTAGAGAAGTGATTCTAGTATTAGAAAAACACTTCACTTAAAAAATTACAAAGTTAAGTTAAGGGAACCACAATGACAGAGCTGTTATACTGCTGCCTTGCAGCAGTGTTTGGTTCTTCTCTGCTTAGTCTGTGTCATACCTCTGTCTGTCAGTAAGACATGAACTCTAGGCCATAGCACTGACCTTAAATGAGTTTGCCACCTTTCAAGGAAACCCATAAGTCTTGTTTACCAAATCATTTGTCGGTCAGCCTTAACTTTTATCAAGACTAGAAGCCTTTCTCATCTCAAGTGGTAATTCATTCCACATTTTAATTTACCAGACCCATGTTGACTATAACTATTTACCCAAATTGGTATTATAAGTTTGATAATTCTTAAAAGCATTATTCGTACCATAACAATTTTTACTTATATCTGAACCAATAGTTGCAAGCATACTGCATGATCCCTTCTGACAACCCTGTATTGTATTGAGTACAGGCATAATTGTTCCAGACAGTTTCTGTAAATTAGACATCAACTATCTGTTTGGCATAGTACTTCTGAATTCTTTCCATCTGAATTACAACTGAGAACATTTAAGACACCAGAAGCTCCATAGTTTTCTAAATGGGGTCTTACAACAGTCTTAGAGGCATGAGAACTCTCTCTCTTCACAACTTGAAATGCTGAGCATGATGTCTCTCTAATAACTGCATATAATTTAATGCCCAGTGTAAGGTTGTTGGATTGTCTTTCTATGGACCTACACCAAACTGATAAACTATACTAACATATGTGCTTTTGAGTGAGACATAAGTTTTGTTTGCCACCCCCTTTAGTCTGCCATGACAAGTTTTTGAATTCTGTAAGTGATCATGGAACTGGCTCTTGAGTCTCAAAAATGTATTTATGGATCTGTCGTGGATCAAAGATGGATTCTGTTCTCTTAGAGATTTTTCCCCTGCTGGTGAGGCTTAACATTTTTCTTTGATCTTCTGTGCCAGTTTTCAGATTTTTGGCATTACGTTTCCTTTCACTGAACTTGACTGTCCAGTTTGTCGCAGAAGATGCCTAAATGTGAGTGAGAACATGTTTTTAATAACTTTAGTGCTAACACAAGATCTATGCAGGTCTGTTATGCTTTCTTTGGCATATGTTGCCCTATATTACATTATCATTTAGTATTAGTTTGTCAGCTGATCACGTGGCCTGTGATACTTTGCCTAATACTGAGGAGGGTCGCAGTCTTGCCTCCCAACCTATTAGAGTAAGAAATCTGTACAAAGTGTAAAATAATAGAGGGACAAAGGCCCAAAAATAGATACAGATTTGAAATATTACTCTTCTAAGCTTAGAAAGTTGCAAGAGTAACTATTAGCATGCATTTTTTGAAGGATATGAAGTCTGAAACTAATGCACATCATTTAATAACTTCAGCCATCAGTGATTTGCCAGCAGTCCACAAATTTTACAAGGAACAGTTCAAAAATATGCGGTAAAAATCTGCACAGTTGAAGAGGTATGGTTGCAATAGTTGTGGTACAGGTGTTTGCTAGAAGAAGAAAAATATTGCCCTCCCCCTGAATCCTCAGCTGTTTGTGAGAGAGCAGAAGATGCTTCTTGAGGATCACTGCCCTAGTATAATTCAATTTACATGGGAGTTGGCCACAGGTGGATATATCCTCTTTTGGTCGGACTTCCCATAGCAGATCTGGTTTCATTCTCATATCAAGGATTTCAGCATGATACTCTAGTAAAAGGGAAAACAGCCTATGCAGTTTTCTTTTCTTTTTTGTCATAAGAATTGTTGGGCCAGTCTCTCGGCTCTTTCATTTTCCAAGGAGTGATAAGTACCCATTTTTTGGTAGATCACCTTCTGATTTCAGAGTCGAACTTTGTATTTTTGGCATAGTTTGTCGACCCATACCATCCCTGAAAAAGATCACCAGTAAGCAGATCTGCAGGAGACATATTCTTCTGAAGGGTTATAGTTTTCACTTCTTTTATTTGAGGAAAAAAATCCAGTTCGAGAGAGAACAGTACAGTATGTCTAATAAGAAAGCCTTACTTTGTTGCACTCACTATGTCATAGCCTTCCTGGAGAGTAAGGAAATTCTTGTATTGGGTACAGACCCTGTAAACCCCCCCCAAATGTTCAGATGAGCAGAACACATCCTTTAGTGAGCATAACCTAGAAAGTGCTGTCACATCAAAGCAGAGAAATCTGAAAACTAATTTGTAAAAGACTCGTGTGCAAGTAGCGTATGGCCACAGTAACCCTGCCAAGTCCTACATGCCCTAGAAGGCATAGGTCCTACCAAGGCATAGCATTGTCTTCCACAACCCTGATGTCTCCAGTTTTTATATCCCCACCTTCTTTCAGGATAGCCCATGGAATTTCATCTTTTTGTACATGCCAAGCCTGGCCAAAGAAGTCAAAGCAGCTTAAATGCAGATTCCAATTTCTAGGCTTCTCAGGCTTGTAGGGGGATACACATTTTTCATGACTCTTAGACTATTTTACCAGGAAATTTTACCATTCTGTTCAAACACTTGCAGATCCTTTGTTGTGAAGCGGCTTCAAGTTTCGTTTCTCTTAGAAATCAAGTGGGACAGCTGCTCTGTGTTCCACCACTTTGATAGCAGGAACCAATGTACAACCAGCGGATGCCCACCCTGTTGTTTTGCTTGTCCCAGCTTTCACATATTTCAACTGTAGAAGACTTGCAGTTGATTACATGGTGGTGATTTTCTTACTTTTCACTGAGTGTAATGTGAACATGGTTTAAGTTGTTATATTGAACTCTGTGTTTATTTTTATTTATTTAAATTAAAATTTTGTGTGTCAGGTAAGGGCCTTAGATAAGGCAACATACAAAGAGTAAATGATTGCAAATTGAAGAACACACTTGAGAGTACAAATGCACTGTACATACAGTGTTGGAAAAAGTCTGAAATGTACAGTGACATTAAAATTGTGTACCGGTCTGTGTAGAGTACTTAATGGAACTACTGTTTGCTGCTTGTGTACCAGATAGGTGGACTACTCTACTGACTCATTTTCACCTGCTACCTGTAATCAGTAAGTAATGAAGTAATATCTAGGTTTGCAAATGTACTTGTTAAATATTTTAATTATAGCATCTTGGCTGGTATTGGTGGTATATTTCAGGGATCTAAGTGAAAATGTGAGGAGGAGTGTGTGATTAGGGACACTTAAAGATTAAAATAAATTGAAGTGAGATAAGTAGGGGAAGAGGAAAACTTTTCAGAAAAATAGAGTAAATAGGGAAGTGTTGGTGTGGGGTGACCCATAGGTGAGGTATGGGAAAAGTCTGGAGAAAATAGATTTAAGGTAATGTGATTATTTTTGTTTCAGCAGAAAGTTTGAATGGTTTTATTGAGGTGAGAGGAAATGGATTGATATTAATATGGATATGTCTGCTGTTTCAGTAGGAATTCATTACCATTGTAGTTTGTTTCCTAGTGTTGGTTCCTTTTCTATACTTTTCTTTTACTTATCTACACCTATGTGACAGTGTTAACATTTATAAATAAAAGGGTGGAGGAAAGACCTTTGTGTGTGTGTGTGTGTGGGGGGGGGGGGGGGGGGCTAGGAGGCTTGCCACCCTGCAAAAAATTATTTTTCTACCAAGTTTTGTGAGTAGAATAATTAATTGGGTAGCTTATTTCATACTGTTGAAGCTCTAGAGAATTGACACTGGGCAAAATGAAGGGGTGAACATGTGACTTGGCAAAAAGTTAACCCTGAAATATTTTGTCTTTGCTGTTACCTTATTTGCTGAGGTGCAGAAAGACCCTTGTTCAAATATGTGATTTGAACCTTGACTATGAAGACCTGTTCTATTTGAGCCAGCTGTACTCTCATCAGTAGGCTGTTGTAAAGGCATTGAAGAACACTGTTTATTCAAACTCCTTTTTAGAAGACATTTCCATTTTGTAGACCATTAGCCTTGTGAGGAAATGTTTTAAATTGTCGGTCTGGGAGTATTCAGGCACACAGTTACAAATGACAGGACTTCAAAAGCAGGCCTAGTACTGTTCCACTTGTGATGCAGGCCTTTAATGATGCATTGGAGAGTAGTTCTTTAGAACTAGACTTCCTGCTGGTAAATGTCTCTGCTCTTTCTTGTGTGTATTGGGAGTAATATTGTATTTGTCTATTTCTCTACTTGTGTTATTTCACTTTACTTTGTAATCTCAAGAATTGAGCTGATGCACAAAATTTTGTTTAGGCTGCAGCAGCAGAGAGAGAAAAGGGAGACTTTGAGTGGATTAAGTACCTCTGTTTTGGTTTGTATTGCTTATTTTCGCTATCCACACTATTCCGAGCATTTTTTATTAACTTTGCAACTTATTTGAACTGTTTTATGAATTCCGTTAGTGTTTGCACTTTAACTGATCGTTTTTAAGTGTTTTTTCAACTGTTGAACTGTTGAGGGCTACACACAAGTGCACTAGCCATTTTTCTGCTTTAAAAGTGTTTGTTTTACTGTATCTGTTTTAATTTTTGAAAAAAAAAAAACAAACAAAAAAAATCCTATCTCTCTACTCGTTTCCCGCCTTTCTATAACTAGTGGAGTCCAGTTTTCAGATTTTGCTGAATTCTGGGCTGTTTTGTAGTTTCTATGTTGCCCAGACCTTACTAAGATAGAAGGAAGCTTCTCTGCTCATCAGTGAGAGTGGTGAGCTTTGAGCAGCCTATCTGTCGCTGGAGGAGTGGTTTCAGCTCAGAATCTGTAGTTTTACTGGCCATTTTGGGCTATTTCTATCCATTTCATCTTTCTGTTTAAAAACCCATGTTTACACGGTTTTGCGCATCACACAGCACCGTTTAACTAGGGTTAAACTATTCCCGGTGCCAGAAAGTCTGCTTGTCTAATTTTTTCCTTAGAACTAATCAGTTTTCTAGTTTTAGCATTCAAAACTGTTTCCTTGTGCTCAGCACTTGTTCAAAACTTGTTGCAAGCACTAAATCTGCAAAGTACTGCAGCACTCAACTTTCCTCACTTGTTAAGAGGAAAACAGTTTTTAGTACTTAAATTAATAAGCACCTATCCAGGCATGTGCAAGGGTCAGCTCCCGGTATTTTCCCTTGTCCACCTGATGAAATCTGGGCATTTTGGGGCAATGTAGTAGTTGCCTCATGTACACTGACAACCCTCTTCTCCTACCACCCAACACTACAACCTGTGAGATGCGCACTTATATAGCCAAACTGGAAGCCAAGCTCTCTCCAGTCAGGAGGAGAAGGTAAACACCAGCACCACACCGCACTCAGCACATAGTCCATCAAAACCTACACCACCTAAGCCCACACATAGTAACACAAAACACACACCAACATTTGCAGAGGCTCTCAATAAAAATCTACCCAAAGAACAGAGACCTCCAAAGCTGAAACGCAAGCAACCACCCACCCCCCAATACTACCCAAATGACACATAGCCCACAAAATCAGTGTGCCACTCAACCTCAGCCCATAAGGCAAAACAATGTACCCAGCACACTAGTCATAGGTGACTTTATAGTCAGGCACACTGATGTCCCACTCACCAAGCTAAACAAGGAGAAAGTTACTGTCAGCCTCCTGTTGCGTGCCAGGATCTGCCACATAATGCAAGCACTCTGGTCACTCCACAACAAGTACGTATATGACTCTGTCATTGTCCATGTTGGTGTGAATGACCTGAGATGTACCTCCCTGGACTACATGAAAAGAGACCTGGAGGAGCTCTCGGATCATGTAGCTCGGGCAGGTATGACCCTAGCCCTGAGTAGCATCCTGCCATCACCCAGAATGATACCACAATACAGGGACAAAGTAATTAACTTCAGCAATTGGCTAAGCTTCTGGTGTCATTCTAAGGGGATCCAGTGTCTGTTTGCCTGGGACGACATGATCGACAGACCACGATGCTTTGCTAGAGATGGCTTGCACCTGTCGCCCCTGGGATTCCGGATACTGACTAAGGCTCTTGCCACCCCTATAGTGCCTTATTTAGACAAGGTTCAAACGACAAACTCGCCACCATAGCGGGTATAAGCGAGCAAAATCTGAGGGTAATGCTAATCAATGCTAGAAGTCTAAACCTCAAAATACACTCACTCGAGGCACTCCTTAAAATGGAGAACATCGACATCTGTGCAGTGACTGAGACGTGGTTCAAGGCTCTCTCCAGAGTGCACCCTTGCATTACCAGGCTATAACTTATACCACACCTTTCAGCCACCTAACCTGGACCGAAACACTAAAGGAGGAGGCTTGTCCATATTCATTAAGGATATCCACACCTCCAGGCTAGTTGCTCAATGTAATGCATCCAAAATTATCCAAGTGCAGCTAACACTGGGCAAGACTGCAATCCAGGTTTTAGCTTGTTACATATCCTCCTGCCATGCCCTAGGATGCCCACTCCACGTTTCTTGATATACTGGGTAATGTTGAGGTACAGCCCAATACCCTAATAATGGGCGATTTCAACTACCCGACCATCAACTTGGAAAACTACTCGTGTACTAACTAATTTGCTCAACACTTTCTGGAATTCATAAATTCCAATGCCCTGGATCAGCTTGTCCATACCCCCACTTGGGACAGCAATACCCTGGACCTAGTCGTTACCAATATGGGCAACCAATGTTCCACTCCAGAGGTCAGCTCCTCGCTGGGCAGATCTGACCACAAACTAATCACCCTAGACATCAGTATCCTGCCCCCATCCCCCATTAAGGAAACCACCGTAAAAAACTTCTCCAAAGCCAACTTTATGCTTCTGAAGATAGAAGTGGCAAGATTCACGACACCCATACAGACAGAAAATAGAGGTATGACTGCTGAAGCCTGTACAAATGTACTGTATAAGCACATACATGAGTGCATGGATTATGCCATCCCCAAAAGAACCAAGATGCTATCCTCCAAAAAAAGGAAGCTAATCAGGTGATCCCCTGCAATAGACAAACTCTACAACAGAAGGAAGAAGCTGTTGCAAGAAAGAGTAAAATCCCCTGATTGCAGAAACTCCCTGGTCAGCCTCAGTAAGAAGCTGAGAGCCCTCATAAAATCCTCCAAAGCTAGTTACGAAAATAAAATCACCACGGATTCTAAAGACAACTACAAAGCATTCTACAGCTATGTCAAGAATCTCAGTGGCGACACTCAGATCTGCTCTGAGCTACAGCACAATGGCACTAAATATACAGAACCAACTGATATTGCCAACATCCTGGCAGATAAGTTCAGTGCAAACTTCACCCTCTCCCGCACCCC
Source organism: Protopterus annectens (assembly GCF_019279795.1). NCBI lineage: Eukaryota > Metazoa > Chordata > Ceratodontiformes > Protopteridae > Protopterus > Protopterus annectens. The sequence goes on along the minus strand of NC_056739.1, from coordinate 188,891,284 downwards.
CCAAAGGGCCCATCACTATACCAGAAGAATGCAAAGCCCCTGTAATTACGGCTGCACAAGTAAAGGCCGTGCACTCCAAAGCCAAGAACACAGCATCCATGGGACCTGACAACATCCCAGGCTGCATTCTGCACGAACTACAGAACGAACTGGCACCCCACCTAAGTACCATGTTCAATCATAGCCTCACTTCAGGCTTTATGCCTACTGAATGGCACACAGCAACAGTTATCCCACTCGACAAAGAGGGTGCCACCACGGACCCCAGAAACTACCGCCCCATTAGCCTGACGAGCCTGGTCTGCAAGGCCATGGAACATATCTTGGAACTTATAAACAAGGACCTAGGTAACCTACAAACTCTGCACCCCACTCAGTTTGGATTTGTAAAAGGTAGATCATGTCTCCTAAACCTGATTGACTTTGTTGAAGCAGTCACCAGAGCTGTGGACGAGGGTAAGGTGGTGCACACAGCCTATCTTGACCTCGTCAGGACTTTCAACGCCATACCCCACTCTGGAGTTATAGATAAACTCACTAGACTGGGCATAAATCCCTATGTCACAAGATGGGTGGCCAACTGGCTCACTGACGGAAGCCACGCAGTGAAAGTAGCCTACTCCAAATCCAACTTCAGACCAGACCAGTGACAAGTGGAGTACCACAGGGCTCAGTCCTGAGTCCTCTCCTGTTTGGCATCTACTTCTCAGAAGTCCAGGCTGATAAAGCAGGTCTTTGGCTAACGAAGTTCACAGACTACTGCAAAGTAGGTGCCATGATAGAATCACCTAATGATGTGGAGATTCTGCAAAAGGGTCTCATTGAGACTGATGCTTGGTGTCAGTCATGGCCTCAAGCTCATTTCCAAGAATTGCATTGTTATCCCCTTTGGGAAACTGTACTCATGAACTACCACATAGGCAGTAGCCTACTAAACACCAAAAGTGTGATAAGAGACCTTGGGACACAGGTAGACAGTAGTCTCTCCTTTGATAATCACATCACCACAGTAGTCAGGAAATAAATCTTTCTACATGGCACACCATCACAAAGGGTTCACCTCCACAAAAAAAGTCATTGACCCTCTCTACTCATCCCTCATCAGACCCATCATAGAGTACAACACCCTGTTTGGCATGTACCTCGCAAGACATTGACAACTAAAAAGGCCACAGAAATACCTCACTAAGAAGATTACCAGCCTCAAACAGATGCCATACGCAGACTGTCTCAAAAAACTGTAGCTCTACTCCTTCGCTTACCGCCTACTCAGAGGTGACCTCTGCCTAACATACAAAGCCATATCCAACCCAGATCTGTTGGACATGCTACACTTAATGAATCCCAATCCCTCCGAGCCACATGCTCCAGGGACGTAAACCTTGCCACCACAATCAACAGAACATGCTGGAGGGATAGATTCCTGTCCCAGAGACTTCCCATGCTCTGGAACAGACTTATCCATTCATGTCAAGCAAAGCTACTCATTAGCCCTCTTTAAGAAAAATCTCGACAGTTGGATGGGAAATAGGAAATTTACCCCGGGGATCACTTCTGTGGCTCTGCTAGACAGGGTCACAGGAAAATAACTTTTTTGGGTGGCAAAAGCCAGGAAATTTTTTGGCTAGGCTTATATAGGTCCCAGGGCCTATAGCCTAGTACCTACCTATGAACCTGTGTAGTTCTAAATGACAGTAAAGTTTACTTTGACTTTGCCCATCACAAAGAAGCCTTAGAACTGTTACAGCTTGCAAGAGAAGTACAAATATCTGTACAAAAATCCAGTCATAGATCTTATATTGGTGTCTGTGGATGCAGCAAGACTCTGCAACTTCCCCGTAACAGGAAGACTAGGGTACTGTACTGACTTAGTAAGAAAATATTAAACCTCACCATCCATTGCACTAGGGGGCTGTAAACTTCCAAACCCATGAGATTCAGTATCAAGGAGACAAACTGATGAAGTCTGTGATATGACCAAGGAACTGAAAAATGACACTGAAAGGCTGGCTTTGTATATTGCTAGACTGCCCCCTATAGCAGGAAAACATGTCATTAGCTGTGCCTCAGTTCCCTCACTTGCCTTTGCTAGTGGAGCAACTACAAGTATCTTTGTGAGAATGCATGCATGTCCCAACATTCAAAACCTAACTGAATACATCAGAGGACCATTGTTAAATATACTCTTAGATACAAAACTACTTTTGGGTCTCCAAGAAATGTTTGACATTTAAATACAAGGGGTAATCTGTGCAGCCTGTATCTCCTCTTTTTCATTTCTCATTTCCTGAACAGAGTATGAAATGTCAACAAACATATCTTTTTTCTTTCCAAGCAGTCAGGAAAAGAAAAATAATTTTTTATGCAGAAAAGAGCCTTTTAAAAGAAGCAGTATTACTTGGGGGGGGGGGGGGGGTGGAGAAGCTATGGCAAGAAATAAGATACAGTAAAGTTTAGTAGGTTTTCTCCTGGCCAAACAAGAGGAATGCTGTTTATTAATTTAGGGTTCTCCTCCAGCCACCTTCTGGGTCAAGAGACTGTCCTACTACATATAAATGTGTCTTGGCCTGACAGCAGAATTCTGAGTAAGAGAGAAGCTCTCCCTTTGTTGTGTAGGATGCTCAGTTTCCGCCCCCAACTGTATCACATTAGCGCTATTTGAAATGGTTGCTGGAGCCATACTAAGGAGCCCCAATCTAGGACAAGGAGAGGGACTTGTATTTTTCGTGCCAAAAATGAGCCTTGGAGACTAAGCTTGAATATCTCTAGATTGAAGTTCTTTGGATTCAGTTGAAAATGCGCATCTTGCAAGCCCTTCTCTCTGTACTCTTGAAGTATGCACTGTCAAGTGGTCCTGGATGTGAAGGATGCCTCCTTATATCTCCACATGTGAATATGATCACAGGGAATAGAGGCAAGTTCCTCCATTTTGTTGCCTTGAGAAAAGCAGTCCTTTTTTTTACCTTTCTACTAGCATTTAGTATGTACAGTATGTTCAGAGTATTTACCAAATGTATATCCTCAGTGTCTTCCTTGATCCAGTTTATATGCTGCAAAGGTGGGAATGATTGCCGCAGGTGAACATCCTTTCCTTGTCTTTCAAAATTTTCCACAAACTTAACTTCCTTTCCTTACTCCTGTAATGCATCTTTCTCCTCACTCTTGCTGAATCTCATTGCTGTTTTTCAACCATCAGACTAGGTCTTACACAGCTTGAGCAACAGAACAAGTTTAGGTGTCCTTTTTCTTTCCATACAGCATTTTTTAGTCTCATAAAGTAATCTAAGCGTTTTTGACAGGTTTTTACATATTCAAACATAATTTCTACCACTCTCACCTTCTCCTCTTTCAAAGTTTTACCTTTCTTCCCGTTCATTTTTTTTTTGTCACAAATAGAAAAGTAGAATTGTTAGTCACTGCATCTGCAATTCATAACATTGAATTTGTTTTCTAATGTGAGAATGGTACAGTAGTGGACTACTTGTTTTAGCGTGGTGATATCAAAAAGGAGAAAAACAAGGCCTCATTTTATTTTCAGTGTGTGTTACATACCAGTAGTGTGTTGTGACTGGTGGTGGATCATCTTATCACTGACTGTGCTATATGCAAAACTTTTAAGTTTACATACCCTTCTCAAGCATTAAAAAAATTGATCCTTAAAGTACTTCTACCTGCTTGAGTCTAGAAAGGACAGCAAGGAGGAGGAAAAAGAAAAGAAAGATTTAGGAGAATAGGTTGACTATCCCAGTTCTACTTTCTGTGAAAATTCTGAAGGTGGAACCCATCTCCAGAGCAGGACCAGTAACTCCTAAGATGCCTTTGATGACCAACTGTAACCACTTCACCTACCAGGGTACCCTGACATGACCTGACTCTGCTCTAAGGAAGAGATTGGTAGGCCTCTCTGAGCAAGAGCTCTCTAGGTATTTGCACTCTAGGCCGCCTTCTGCTTTATCCATTAGATTCTGTAAGTTGGTGTGGAGCCCTTCTGCAATTCTACATGTGGATAAAATGATGATCTTGGTCAAAGCTCATTTGGAATTTGATGCCATCTTGGTCCCGTCTCCAGGCTAGCTAGAGAGGACCTTCATCCCTTTACTTCATCTGCTTTTTTCTTGGATGCCATTTAGGCACTGGGAGTTTGAGAAGTTTGTGGCTCCTGTGCTGTTTCCATCACCATTAATGGTGACATTTCCATCTGTGTCGATACTTTGGCACCAATGACTTCAAAATCAGCTCTTTTGGTTCCAAGAGGCACTACACTTGAGATCATTACTGCCGCCTTCTGAGCTGTTCAGTGTCAACACAATTGACATTTGAATTTTCTGTGGAAGAACCCCACTCTGTATCAAAGTTGACCCTAGTGCTAGCAGATATCAATGTTGCCTTTGTGCTGAGTTTTGTATCGACTCCCAGTGGTAGTTCTGATTCTGGCTGTTTTGACATTGATTGCTACAATGAGAAAGTCAGTCCCGGGGGAAACCTTATAGATTTCCTTCCTTGGAACATTTACTTTCAACTGCAGTTTCACCAGAGCATACTGTTTAGTCTGGAGTCTTGTGCCACTAATCCCGGTCTGTTAGCCAGTACTGAAAAGCCTCCTGAAACCCCAGAGATGTGTGAGAGAGTCCTCTTAGTGCTCTGATGATTCCACTTAAAGCATCTCTAGGAAGAGGATGTGCAAGTGGAAGACCATAGATTCTCCGGCAGAGTATCCCACCTTAAACCTTTATCTTGATGGCTAACTCCATCCCCACCTGGAGATGTCAAATTTGGGGAAGTCCTGGAAATGATGCAGCAGAGGAGATGTTCTTCGTGTTTCACTGTTGCAGTTATCACACTTGGGATATCTGCCTGCAGGTAGCCCTCAGTCGGCCTGAATACCAGAGTCTTGGGATTTCTGCATCGGATGCTGTTGCCTCTTCCATGACGTCAGGTTGTCAGAGGTATAAAACATGTAGCCGATGCCATTACATCAGCTTTTCTTGCTGTGCGGGAGCCCGAAGCAGAAGTGCCGGTTGGCCGCTACCTGAAATTTTCATTTTTCGAGTTTCAAACCTGAAGTCTTCTAAAGCCAAGTACCCCGTTGGGGATCCTTTTTTCTTGTTCTAACTGATGTCAGAAAAAGTTAACAATTGTCATGCCTGTGGAAAGCAAATACCTCAAAGAGATTTTCATTCTTACTGCGTCACCTGTTTAGGCCCAGACCACGACGTTCCTCGCTATCAGTTTTTGTGCCTTGCTCAACACCCAAACTATTCGTTGTCAGGCTATCTTTGTTGCTAAATTCTTTCACCCTCATTCTCCATATTCCGAAATGGCTTTGTTAAGCCATCTGACTACCGATGATCTGAAAAAATGTAGGGATAAAGACAGAGAAGGACAGCATAGGTCCGAAACTGCCGACGACACTTTCATTAAGGTAGTCCGCCGGTACTCAGTGAGGCGCTTTCGCAGCCCCTGATACCCACGCCTACAGATTCGTAGGCTTCTACTGAGACCCATTCAGAGTCCAGTATGCCGCGAGATGCTTCTTCGACTATGGAACCAGCGGATGTCTCCACCTTGGATGGGTCCAGAGGTGCTGTGCAGGCACCGGCTTCTGAGGGTGTATTCAGGCCTTCTGATGTTTGTATTAAACTGACTACTTCGTTTTTGACTAAAACTACCAAATTTCTCAGGCCCGGAGTTCACACTACGCCTAGGAAACAGACGACCAAAGCGCATTCTCAAGCTCCTATGCCTCAGAAACAAATGCTTAGAATGACTGAAGACCTTATTACTTTAATTAGGAGAAGCCAGCCTTCCCCCTCTAAAATACAAAGAATTGAATTTCCTTCTGATTCTACAGACCATGAGTCCGATGACTCTGAGCCCTCTGATTACCAGGACATACCCTTATCCACCTATGACAATTCAGATGCAGAGGATTGCATTCTCTCTGACTCCCCTCCAGAGGACTTTTCTTGCGGTGAAACCTTGCATACCCTAAGAGGGCATTTCCGCTGGGAATGCCAGGACTACCCTCAGTCAAAAAAGAGACTCAGGGAATTTTTGGACTTGCCTCAGCACAGGCCTCTAGCTATACCCCCTGTCCTGGATATTGTAGATGATGTCTTCATGGAATCAAGTCTTACCCCTGATACTTTACCTCCAGCTCCTAGAAAGCCTGACAGGTACTATAGAGTTACCTGACTCTCACAAATGTCTCTCTAAAAATCCTTCTGCAGATCCAGAGACCATTTCCCAGGGAACTAAAGGTATTAAGGCTACTACAGCCAAAAACCCTACACCTTCAGACAGGGATTCTAGAGCTTTAGACAGATGGGGTAAGAAGATATATGCCTCTACAATTCTTGCCATCAGGGTTTTAAATTGTCAGTTTCACATGTTGAAGTACCTGCAACATATTATGGAACTAGTTAAACAAAAATGTTGATTCCTGATTGTGCAGAAAATAAAGATTTACAGGAGTTAATGTATTCTGCTAACCAAGTTGCTAAACATACCTTGCAGAGTGGTTTTGATGCCTTAGAAGCGTCTTTCAGGGCTGCTGTCACTCACTGGGTCTGTTCTGAGAAGGCATGCTTGGCTGAAGGAACAAATCTTGCCAGACCATGTCAAATCCAAATTACTAGATGCTTCATTAAGTCAAGAATGTTTGTTTGGCACAAAAGCAGAAGTTCTTAAAAAGATGGAGGAAAAAGATAAATCTATGCAAATCGTTAAAGATTTCTTACAGGTACAGCCACCTAGAGTCAGTAAGCATTGACCTTCAAAGAACTGGTCCTTTCTAGTCCCTCCCAGGCCTTCTTAGCCCAAACCCAGGGGCAACAGACAATAAAGATTACCGTCTCAGGGTATACACAGATCTAAACAATGGAGTGCTCCCACCTCATAAACAGGGAGTGGTAAGCCACCCTCTTATGGAAAAAGTTCACAATGACTTCTGCATCCTTCCCAGCCATGCCCAAGTACTTGCACCCCTAGGAGGAAAACTCGCCCTGCATGCAAAAAACTGGGAATACATTACCCAGGACTATTGCGTCTTAAACATTGTATCCAAGGGATACAGATTCTCCTTCCATTCGCTGCCAGCCCCAAGCGGATTGCCAGACCTTCCCCCAAACGAGTGGGCAGAGGCCTAAAAACAAGTACTTTCTCTTCAGTGTCAGAGCTATTCAACCTGTTCCAACAGAGCAAAGGGGACAGGGTTTCTACTCCAGACTGTTTATGGTGCCCAGAAAAGAAAGCTCGTGGTGCCTTATCCTAGATCTGTCAGTTCTCAACGCCTTCCTGGTGGTACCAAAGTTCAAAATGCATACACTGCAACAGCTGCTGCCTGTGCTAGCCAAGGACTCCTTTCTGGTCACCCTAAACTTAAAAGAAGATTACCTGCACATCCCCATAAGGGAATCTTGCAGGAAATATCTACGTTTCAGGGCAGGCTGTATGCACGGTCAGTTCTCTGCACTTCCCTTTGGCTTATCTACTGCACCCAGGGTATTCACAAAGTGCCTGGCTCCAGCTATTGCATACTGCAGGCAGAGAAACATTCAAATTTTCCCATACTTGGACGATTGCCTGATTAAGGCGGACAGTTAGGAATTGCTACTTCAGCACCTGACATTTGTAAGAGACTCCTAACTTCTGTGGAGTATACCATCAACGAAAAGAAATCATGTCTGGTACCCAGCCATGAAATTGTATTCCTGGGAGCAAGCTAGAACACAACTTCCCAGATGGCATTCCTCACTCCAGAAAAGCAGGTTTATTTGACAAATTACTTCAAACTACTGGTCACCCAAACCCAGGTGTCTGCAAGAAAAATACTGCAAGCCCTAGGGTTCATGGCCTCATGCATTCTCTTAATTCCATATGCAAGACTGCATATGAGGAAACTTCAGTGGTACTCAAGTCTCTGGTGTCAACATTCTCAGGACCTGGAAACAGTGATTCCGATCGTTCCTTTGGTGGGCAGAGGCCTGCAACCACAACAAGGGACTCCCTTTCACTCCACCCCCTGCCGCACAAACCCTAACAACAGACGCATCAGACTATGCATGGGGGGGGGGGGGGCTCACATGGCAGGCAAATGAAGCCTAGGACAAATGCACCTGCATATCAATCAAAAAGAAATGTTAGCTGAACAGAATGCTCTTGACAGCCTTCAAATACCATATCCTTCCAGGACAACTATTGATAAAGACAGACAACACCACAGTCATGTGGTACATAAACAAGCAGGGGAGAACTTATTCCTACCCACTGTGCAGGTTAGCCGTGGCTCTGTGGAACACAGCCTTGAGCAACCAAGTGCACCTGCAAGCTCATTTCCTGCCGGGCAAACAAAATTCACTGGTAGACGACTTGAGCAGAAATCTAATGGACCTGCACGAGTGGGAACTGGAACCCAGTTCATTCAACCTTCTAATCTACAGGTGGGGAACACCAGAGGTGGACCTCTTTGCTTCCCCCCAGAACCAACAATTGAGCAAATTTTGCACCAGAACCCCCCACAGCCAGGCATGGAAAGTGGATGCCCTATCCTTTACATGGGAAAACATCTCAATCTGTGCTTTTCCCCCTCTGCCCCTCCTCTCAAAAGTACTACTCAAGATCAAGCAGGACAAGCCAAGGGCAGTACTTATTGCACCTGACTGGCCAAGCCAGCACTGGTACTCACTTTTACACAGTCTGATAAAAGTGCTACCCTGGCACCTGCATCAGACCCCTTGTCTGCTGTCCCAGCAGGAGGGCCAGAATTTGCATCCTCAGCTGCAAACCCTGAACCTAGAAGCCTGGCTTACTCCCTGAATAAATGACCAGCAACCCACAGCAAACAGGTGCTAGACATCATCCTTGAGGCCAGGAGGCCTAGTACTAGGAAATCCTATTCGGAAAAGTGGAAAAGATACTGTTCTCGGAGTCGGTCTCAGGGTAAGGACACAGCCGTGCCCACCTTACCTCAAATCCTAGATTATGTAGCAGAGCTCCTCCACAAAGGCCTATCCTTCTCGTCCATTAAGATTCATGCCTCTGCCATCTCAGCTCATTACCATACTGAGCCCACCCCTGTTTTCTTACCCTATAGTCAAACAGTTCCTGAGAGGAGCTAACAACCTAAGACCCCCGAGGAGAGCTCCCATTCCTGCCTGGGACCTTAACTTTGTATTGGGAAAGCTCACGCTTTCCCCCTTTGAGCCTGCTACTACAGCAGATTTGAAATTCCTCTCTTGGAAAATGGCCCTACTTCTAGCCATCACTTCAGCAAGAAGTGTGTCCAAGTTACAGGCCCTTATGGCTGTGGAGCCCTTCATTATCTTCCATGCGGACAGGGTTTCCCTCAGGACTAACCCATCATTTATGCCCAAGGTGATGTCCAGTTTGACTTTAAACCAATCTATCCATTCACCTTTTTTCCTAATCCTCAGAATAAAGGGGAAAGGATCCTGCACTTCTTGGACGTGCACAGACAGCTTAGGTTCTGCCTTGACAGGACTAAATTATTCAGAAAATTTGACCAGCTGCTATAGTCAACTTTGCTACAGGGGCAGAGGGAAAGGCCATATCAAAAGCAAACCATCTCCAAATGGCTAACGCACTGCATCCATTTCTGCTACAAGCACCATGGGAAACCTACCCCGCAGGGGATCAGAACTCATTCCACTAGGGCTAACTTAGCTTCTACAGCATTTCTCAGGGGAGTCCCTACCAGGGACATCCTGGAAGCTACAACCTGGTGTTCAGTACACACCTTCACCAAGCATTACCACTTGCCTGCCTTTTCTAAATCCAGAGCTGGATTTGCTACAGCAGTCTTACAAGGCCTGTTAGCCAGCCCTAATGCTTCGACTCCCTCCACCCTCTCTCAGCTTTGGGAATCAATCCAAGTGTGATGACTGCAACAGTGAAACACAAAAAACATAGTACAGTTGTGTACACTTACCATAAATGTAGATGTTAGAGTGTATTCACTGTTGCAGTCTTGGTTACCCTCCCTCCAGCCCCCCGACTTTACTTTCTACCTATCCCTTTTTTTTTGGCCATATCTTAAGGCAATGGTATTTACTTTTTACTGGAGGTGATCCACACCATGTAATTGCTTCCTATTTTAGGGGCTCCTGACATCTGGGGCAAGAAAAACTGATGTAATGGCGTCAGCTGCATGTTTTATACCCCTGACATCATGGAAGAGGCGACAGCATCCGACGCAGAAATCCCAAGACTCTGGTATCCGGGTCGACTGAGGGCTACCTGCAGGCAGATAACCCAAGTGTGATGACTGCAACAGTGAATACACTCACACATCTGCATTTATGGTAAGTGTACACAACTGTACTGTCTTTACCCAGCAGTCCCACATCCCCTGAGGAAGACATCCACCAAGAAGCTTTCTGGTCCCACACCCACCAACAAGTTTGTTTATTTATTTTTTTATTTTATTTTACATTTGTTGACCATGCTAGTCTGGCTGGATATATGTCCATTTTCAGCAGAGGCCCGAGGAGAAAAGCTCCACTATATATACTAGTAAATAAACATAAAAAAACAGCACAGTAAGAGACAAATATAAAAATCTAAAGAAAAAAAAAACTATTCCAACGTAGCATAGTTACAGTACAGCAGCAATTTAACAGATAAAAAATAATGCTAGGGTCGTTAATCCCATATTCTTTGCATAAACAGGAATTGAAAATGACAAATAATAATAAACAATAGAGTTTATACAATATTTGTAGAATTAACAATTATGATAAACATTTGTGCCAGGCAATAGTTTTAAGAACCAGATTTGCACAGCAGGAAGCAACATACAGGTTTAAATAATAGATGAGATGACAGGGTGCAGTAATATATCTAGTGTAAAGAGAAAGTGATATTATAGGAATAGTAATATCCAAGTGGATGCTAGGTAAGCTACAGAGGAGGAGTAGTACTAGTGAGAGAGACAAGTAGAAGAGATGGATGTATAACAACAGGTAATGGAGAGAAACTATAATGAAAGTTGGATGCTGTGGTCAGTCAGGATATGAGCAAGGGCAAAGCCAGTGTGATTTTAAATAGTTCTTTAATTGTTTCTTGAAAAGTTGTGATGAGCCTAAAGTAGTCAGTTCCATAGGAAGTTTATTCCAGTATGAGCCAACAACATTTGTGAACAAGGAGTCACCAGATTTATTGTAAGATTTGAGAGTAGCTACTAGCAGTTTGTTAGCTGAGCGGAGGGAAGTAAGATTCCTGTAAGGGGTAACAAAGTTAAGTATGGGTGTATTAGTAGGGTAATGGAGAATTTTATGGGTGGTAACTAATTGATGTAGAAGAATAAGATTTTGAAGTTCAAGCCAGCCAAGTGTTTTGAGGTTAACACAATGATGGGTACGAAATTGGGAACCTGTGGCAAACCTGGCAATGCTGTGGTAGGATGTGGCAAGTTTCTGAAGGTTAGATTTTGATAGGTTGATAAAGGATGGAGAGGCATATAAATGTAGAGATGAGTTTGTGCTAGAGACACCCTGGTAGTTGCTGTAAAAAAGGGCTTAAGTCTATAGAGGGCACCTATCTTTTTCTTGACAGCTTTGATGGTTAGGTCAATGTGGGAATCAAAGTTTAGTTGATTATCTATTGTAAAACCTAGAAGTTTAGTGGAACAATCAGGTGTAATGATAGTGCCATTGTCAGAGAGAATAGAAAAGGAGAAGGGGGCAGATTTGAGAGTTGGAGAAAAAAGTAATAATTTGTTTTTTTGGGATTGAGGAGACAGATATGTTGGAACCAGTTTTCTGCTGCTGTAAAGACTTTTTGGGTGGAAGAATGAAGTTCAGCTGGAGATGCAGCAGAACAGATGAGTGTTGAATCATCTGCATATTGAATGCATGAGGATGTTGGGAGTGAAGTAGACAGATTATTTATAAATATGGAGAAGAGAAGGGGACCTAAGATGGATCCTTGGGGGACCCCAATAGTGACTGGGAGTTGAGAGGATAAGTGGCTGTCCCAAAGGACTGCTTGTTTCCTGTCTTTCAAATATGAGTTAAACCAGCGCAATGCCAGAGTCAAGGGAAAGAGATTTCAAAGTGTCTAGCAGAAGGTGATGGTTCACCATATCAAAGGCTTTAGAGAGGTCGAGAAATAAAGCAGAGGAGAATAGGTGGTTATTGCGATTTTTGTTAGAGTCTGTAAAGGAGAGAAGAGCAGTGGAAATGCTATGGAAAGGTCTAAAACCATGTTGGGAGTCTGCCAGTAGGTTATTATGTAGAAGATGATTTAATAGTTGATGGTGTATACAACGTTCCATAATTTTAGATAGTGGTGATAGTAAGGGTATAGGACGGAAATTAGAAAGTTCATTAGTGTTTCCTCCTTTATGCAGTGGAATGATATGGGAGACTTTCCAGAGGGAAGGAATAGTAGATTCGGTTATTGTTCTGTTAATTAAGATGGAGACTGGGTATGCTAGTACTTCTGCTGCTAGCTGCAGATATTCAGCTGGTAGTTGGTCGGCTGAAGGAGTACATGGTTTAAGTTTTGAAAGTAGCTTAAGAATATAGGTTGTGGAGACTGTACTAATTTTTAGTGGGGGGGTGTTACGAGGAGAGGTATTTTGAAGGGATGTGGGGGGAACCATGGTACTTGCTAGAGAGGTGACTGTTTCAGAAAAGAAGTTGTTGACTGTATTGGCTATTATGTTAGGTGGGGTCTGAGCTAAGTTAGCTGGAGTAGGTGTTTTGGAATTCCCTGGATGGTGCAGTTTATTGATTCCTGACCAGACTTTTTTTGGGGTTATGATTTTGATTTTCTTGATATTGGAGGTAAAATTTTTTTTTATCAAGAAGGGTGAGTTTTTTTGTAGTATTTCTAAGGTGTTTGAAGTTTTGATGGTCAGTTGGGTTTTTAGTAGTTCTCCATTTTGTCCATAGTTTGTTCCTTAATAGCATTGTTTGCTTGGTTTCTTTAGAAAGCCAAGGAGCAGCTTTGGATCCTATTCTAATTAAGCGAGAGGGGGCGTGATGCTCAAGAATTTGGAGGAATGTGTTGTTGAAAAGGGTAACTGCCTTATCAAGTGGGAGGTGTTTTAGAGCTGACCAGTTACATCCTTTGAGTTCATCAAGGAAGTTTTGAAGGATGAAGTTTGTTTTGTTACGTATAGTACGATAGCTAGCCTGTTTGTGATTATTTTTTTGTTTAGTGATATAGGTGAAAAGATGGTCACTGATATTGTCAGGGAGTATTCCAGTTTTATATGAGAGGGGGATTATTGTTGACCAATATCCAGTCCAAGATGGCCTGTTTATTGGTGGATTTGTGAATCCTAGTTGGGGAGTTTATGGTTTGTTGAAAAGTAAAGAGGTTTAGGTGATAGTTGGGTTTAGGGGATATGCAGGAGTTTCAATCAATATTGAAGTGCCCTAGGATTATGTTTTTTTGAGGAAAGGTAGTGGAGAGCCAGCTAAGGATGTTTTCAAGTGCATTTAAGTTATTGCCAGGAGGGATATAGGAACATATTATGTATATGGCTTTGTTTTTATTTAATTGGAATTTGCTACAGAGTATTTCAGCATTGGCAGGGGAAGGAGGCAGGGAGTCAATTGAGGCCACCTGCAGTTCAGATTTATAAAGTAAAGCAACTCCCCCACCCTTTTTGTTTAGACGATCCTGCCTTAAAATGCTGTATCCAGGAGGAATAGTTTCATTGTCCTTGTTACCTGGTTTAAGCCAGGTTTCAGTAAGACAGAGGATATCAAATGAGTAGAGGTCAATTAAGGCATGGAGCTGCGTGATTTTATTGTTAATGCTATGAATATTTGTGTGCTATTGAAAGGGAGTTAGAAGAGAAAGGTGACCTTAGATTGTTAGTAGTTTGGTCTGAGAGGGTGTGGGAAAGGGAATTTTCAGGGCCAGGGTTGGGGTGAATGTCCCCGTGTAAAAGTAAGAGTGTTTGTGGAAGTGGAAATATTTTTGAGTTTTTATAGGGTATTGGGTAGAGTTTTCTAGTTGTGTGATACCTGTTGCGGAGTACTCTGTGATAGTGAGGAGGAAGGTAAGGGCAGGATGACAGGAGGTTAATATAGGTTTGTTCAGCTAGAGGAAGGACAGAGTTTGTGTGTTTAGCTAAACTAGGAGATCTGCTAAGGGTATGGTATTCGTAGGAAGTAAGGGTATAGTATATAAGAAGGATATTCAGGAGTAGCGGTAAGTAAAGTAGCTTAAAAGTCAAGGTCATATTGAGTTTGTTAAGCTTAGCAAGATAGATAATTAGTAGTACTAGGTTGGTAGGGAGTGGGGTGTGGCAGTTAGGAGTGGAGTGTTGGAAAGTGTGAACGAGGCAGCAAATATGATAGGACGTGGATAGGTTGGGGGTGTGGCTGAGCAAGTATAAGGTTAGGGCCACTGGGGGTGGGTGGGAATTGGGGGTAGGGGAGCGGAGTGAGCCCGCAGGGCGAATGGAGCGGGTTAGAGCAAGTAAAGCAGGAGACAATCAGTAAACAGTACCAACCCAGATAGAGCAGGTGGAGAAGGTAAGTAGGTTGCAGTGGAGCAGGTAAGATGGAAGACTAAGGTTAGTGAGGAAGGCAGAGTATGGAAATTAATAGTCAGAAGAGGGTAGGGGATGAGAAGAGTGCAGAGAGGAGCAGCAAGAGAGCGATTAGGGGAGCCACTAGGCAGTAGGGCAAGGGAAGAGAAAAGGAAAAAAAGTGGAGAGCCAAAACGAGAAAAAAAATTGAAAGTTTGATATTCTCTTCCCCATCTGCAGTGGTTGTCATAGTGGTGCAGACAGTATTGATGGAGCCCGGTGTTGTAGAACACATTTCCCGCTGACCCCCAAAAATTCTAAGATCTCCCAAAGATAGGCAACCTTGGAGTAAAAGACCCCTTGATGACTCAGTTGTGGTCTGTTTCCACCAAAAGAGAGGCTCCAGTGGAAGCCCTGGTGATTCATCCTACAGACAAGGATGCTATGGAAGTGAGTAAATGAATTAAGTACTTATATTGGAGCCCTCAACTACTTGGTATATATGACAAAATTTCAGCGGGATCTAGAATGTAAAATCCTGAGATACCCTGAAAAAATTGCCATTATTTGATGAACATAAACAATTAGACTTACAAGTGGCAACTATGAGCACTTCCAGAGAAGGTCTGGTAGGTCTTAAGCATGACAGTTGAAGCAGTACTTTTGAGAAGTCTTCCTCACCACTCAGCATGTGATAGATATGCATACATGTCATAGGTTGTACTTTATCCTTAACCCAGGGCCAAGATTGCAAGTATTTTTAGGTTCGGTACCAAAGTTTGAGAGCTCAAGAATTTATTTGCATTAACAGAAAGTTCACGAAGGATTTATTCCACGTTGTTCCACTCAATACTTAAATGATTTTCTAGAGGTTCAGCTGATTGCCTACATATTTGGTATGTTATGTTTTGTAGATGTTAACATTTAATGAGCCTTTTCAGCACATGTGAAGAACTCAAATGTTTTTAAATAAAATTGTGCATCTGTGTGGAAGTTTGTTCATCTGGTAGGGTGTTAACTATTTGACAGGGTTTCATTTTATTGGCTTAGTACTTCCAAATGTTCTGGAGATAAATACATAAACAAATAGCTGATATACAGTCATACATGTTGATACAGAAATGGCTAAATTCTCACACAGCACACACTTGATGGAAAAAAAATCATTTAACCCCTTTTTTGCAGTAATACCATTTAGCAGCTTGCTACAGTTCAAATGTTATTGTATACATGTAGTTAGTAAAAGTTCATTAAACAGTTCTTGTACATATTTCATCTCTGTGGAACGTGACCTGCTTCTTCTGGGGGAATGATCAAGGAGCCTCATTCCTCACCACTGACATCGGTAGGGAATGTTCACTGTGAGAAAAATGCACAGTATTTTCAGATGCAGCCGTCTGCACCAAGTACAGTTTCCCTTAACAGCATGCAGAGAATGCGCACACCTGTCCTGGGCTTTCTCTCCATGCCCCAAATAAGACTCCCCACTGACCACTATAAAACTGAGTCCTTAGCCAAGTGTTCCAAAACAAGTCCTCCACCACAGTCTCTTGAAGTCAGTGCTCTCTGTCCTTGTTCAAAGTAGCTGTTACACACACCTGGGAAAGGCTTGTGCAGCTTACCCACTCTGCTACCTGCACTATAAGGTAGATCTGCTGCCAACAGAATACCTGAAGCCAGCTACTTCAAGGCTTTTGCCAGGGTACCCAATTACACTTACTAAAATTAATACTTGTACAAATGGTAGTGTTTAACCAAGCAGCAAGACTTTCAGGAACGTAAAGCCACGGTGCCACTAAATAAATGCAAGTTCTCTCAAAGGTTAAATATTTTCTAAAAGACCAGCCACAATGAAAGGTTTAGATATATTTACTAGTAAATAAAAAAAGAAAACATGAAAATACTGAGTATCTGTTTACAGTAAACACCAGAGTTTTCAATCACTGGAAATATAAAAAAAGCATAGATGGAATGACTCTGAAAGATGCAGGAAAAAAAATAGCTAATCTCACTGTATTTTTCCTAAATGACTGAAGAAGTACTGTTCCCTAATTAGTTACTAAAGCAAGGCAAGATGAATGTGGATGTGTCTTGTCAGGTTCAAAAATAGAGTGCACACATGACATCTCTCAGTAGTAGTCAAATACAATTTCAATGCTGGCGACAGAATGACATCACATCTGGTCACCTGACTCTGATGTTCCCACACTACCCTCACTACAAGCTAAACCAGGATTTGGCATTGGTTTGTCACAACAGACGCAACTTTAGCTAAGTTTTATTACAGCATCTGGAAACAGTAAAACAGTTCCAACACTTCCACCCTTCCTGCAGAAACAAACAAGCTGTTCTTTGACACCACAGGGTAACAATTACTTCACCACTAAGGACAAGAGAGCAGGATCCAAGCCCAGGCTTTTCACAGACATTGCATCTCTGGCTGCATTCAGACCTGTCAGATAAAATCTTTATGGCCTAAACAAAGTAATTTAATTTCAAGCTATTTTTCTTAAGGTTACCTGGGCTGAACATAACCCCTTCTTCCAGTGTTCTCTGTTTAAAATGTATACATTTCCATCAGTTACAACAATACAGTCTGACATACATGTATATTTCTTTTCTTTCCAGCAGGACCCACTGTTGATACATTTTTAACTCAAGTGACTTTACAAATACATTTTTAACACAAGCATCTGTACAAATCAGTTTGATATTCAAATGATATATAATTCTTTACAAAACTTCAGCTAGCTATGTTGGCATATGTTAGCAAAAGCACTGAACTCCCCTTGGCAGAGCTGCCACAATCTCGCATCATCACATGGAGCATAAAGGCATGTGGCAGTCCCAAGGAAACCGGTTTGAAGAGCATTTCTCTTTCAGAATTAAAAATACTTTTCCTGGCAGTGCAGAAATTACAAAATGATTTGAGCTCTGTATGGGAGCTGCCGCACTCTACAAATGAAGAGCACTCTTTATAGGGTTATAGCCATTGCAGCGAGTGTGGGTAGTACACTGTAAAACCCATCTGTGTAAGTGAACAGCTGCTTGCTTTATATCCTTTATATTCTATGGCTGTACAGCTGTACTGATAGTCAGACAGTGCTTTCTTGCATGTGTTATGAAGCATTCACTGAGCCATGTGGGGGAAGAGAGCAGTGTTAAATGTTTTTTTTTGTCTGCTGGTTTGTCTCCGTTTTATCCACTGACACCCACCTAGCAACCATTTTATTGTACAAGATAAGAGCCCAGCCATTGTGCACAGCAGTCATCTGAAGGATTTTTCTTGAGTCCTTCCATTCCCTGCACATGCCACTGAGATCTCAGGGGCAGGGTGTGCAGTGGGATAGTGTGAGGACTTATTCAGTTCAGTGCGAGACGTTATCCTCTCTAACCCCATCCCCATGTAGTAGCATTCCTTCATCTATCTCCCCATCTCCAATGGGGATTGTGGATGAAATGCATATCTTTGGCCTCACTCCTCCAGCCCTCCCCTGCAAGATATGAGCAGCCTGTCTCATTCTTCCTCTACCTCTACAGCCAGCTTCTCCAGTGCTTGGGTTGCTAATTGAGTGTGTTATATGTGTAGTAGTCAGATCTTCATTCATCTGTGCTTCAGAGCTGGCTTGACTGCAACTTTAGTGAAAAATCTGTTCTTGTCAACCTGTTTAGTAGTCATAGAGGTAATAAGTAGAAAGACACGTAAAAATTAAAGAAATTGCTGTTTGTGACATGGGGCGGATGTGTGGTCTCAATAGGAATGCTCTTGTTTATACACAACCTTAGTGTAAATGCATTCTATTGCTGTTAGTATGTTTGATCTCACCTATTGAATTTAATCTCATTTCAGGTGCTTTGTCCCAGATTTGATGTTGGGGTAGCAGGTGTGAAAAAAAAGCAGAAGAAGTTGAAAGAGACACAGTGTGTAAAGAGAGTTCCCCGAGTAGAGAATTTAATTGACCTGGAGAAGGCATTATCGGAGAGCAAGGATACGTCAGCAGCAGTATGTACTATATAAAGGATATATTCTAGATGGAGGCAGTTCCTTTAGAGTAAACACTTTTAACTGTGTGAAAATTGTGTATCTTTGCATATGTAAAGGTAATAATCTATTTAAAATGTTTACATTTTGTGGAAGGTGCTTCATTACAGGTTTGTAGTCTCCTTGGATCCGTTTTTGTCCTTTGTAGCAGCATTGTGCTCCTGAGTTAAAGGACGTGCAGTTTGTTGTGATGAATTGTACAGCTTCTGGCATGTCAGATAAAACTTTTCAAAGTTCATTGAACAGATGGTAGTTATCTAGCCTTCTGAAGCAGTTACTTCATTTTGATATGCTTTCTGCCATGGTAGTAAATATGATGCAGCAGTCATGTTGTCATTTTTGCTAGGTTGAATGCAAGGAGTTTAATTCATATCACAGTCCTGTATAGAAAGATACAGATAGTGTTTTTGGGATTCTTAAGTACTGTTTGGCTTCTCTGTGTTCCCAGTTCTGAGATACAAGCCATGTACACTTGACTGGTACCACTCTTCACATAGACCTCTATTTGGCATATCTTGCTCAGTAAAGAAAGATATGTCCACTGTCCTCTTTATTACTGCTGACTGTGATTGAAGCTGAAATATGACTGCAGTATTTTCTGGTTGTTTCTTTTTTATTGGAACTAAGTTAATCTCTAAAAGCACAATGTGCTCTTCCTGCATGTGCAGTTAATCTCAAAAACGTTCACCATTAGTGCTTGCCTTCCCATGGACCCAGTCAGTGTCCAGTTTTTTAGACTCCTGCAGACTTAAATTAGCTCACTCAAGAAATGTGGCATTAAACAGTTTGGCCCTTTCACCTAAAATTCTAATCATGTTGAACAAGACCTCAAAGGAGTGAAGAATGTGAGGTTGGAGCAGTCTGTCTGGGATGAATCATGTGAAGGTCTGCAACAATAAATCTAGAAATATTAGAGAACCATAGAAGGAATTAGAATGTGTATACAAAGAAAACAAATAGATTTATCACATTTGGGATCACCTTCAGTATTTATGCTTGAGATTTGCTGAGGGCAGTTATTTTTCTCATCTGACTTTAGAGCTTTTGCAGATGTTCCAGCAAATGTTGCTCCTGCTTACAATACATCAGGCCAACACATGGCTTTTACATGGGATTCATTTGTGACATTATTCAGTTCTTTTTGCTGAGCAGTGATCTGTTGGGTCCCATCCAGCTGGCAGTAGTACCCAATTTGGAAACTTCTCTTGGCTTTAAATTAAATTATTGTTTTGTCTTATGACTCTTACTAGAGTTGGATAGAGAAGTATTTGTTGGAAATGTAATTTTCTTTATTTTCTGAGGTCCAGGATATCTGGGGATGTGTTCTAGTAAGTGTGTGCAGAAAAAGTGTAGGTTTATATTGCCATGACTGGAATGGATCCCATAAAATTATTATTTCAATCTTTGATGTTAGCCAAAAGTCCTCTTTGCAGCACCTGTAGTGTGACCAGAATAGACTCCTGCAGTTCATACAAAAGAGTTACATGTATTGGTAGCATATCTAAGTATTGTTGTAGATTCTTTTAGACCCATTGCTGTATTACTGTTGGAACTGTCTGGGTATCTTTCTTCCATATTGCTGTCATTTCTGCCTGCAAAACGCGATATTTTGACTGTCTGTCTCTCTCTGTATGTAAGACTGTGCAGTCACTAGGCATGGCATTTTAAGAGATCTTTTTTTCATTGACTGCTGTATCTGGTTTTCTTGCATCTCTTTTTTGAACTGTTGGTTAGGGGTGGATCCCATCTGATGTAAACTTCACTTTATAATGCTTTTTGGGTCAGATTTCCAACTCTTCTCAGCTACTTCTGCATTTTAATGTTTGCACAATCCCCAATGAAATAGTTTTACCACATTGTGCTTTTCAGTGCAACGTCCCTCTGTCATGAATATATCACACCCAACAAGATGTGCAACTGTTTCCAATTCTTTTTTTTTTTTTTTTTTTTTTTTTTTTTTACAGAACCTTGTCTGTTTCTCCCATATGTTCAATGGACTTGTAAAGTCTGTGTGGTCCACTATCTTGGGATGCCATTATTAACCTTTCATCTTTTTGTTTCAACTCACTTCTTAACTGTTTCTATGTCAAGTCTGATCAATATGAGGCTGTCCCAGGAAATACTTGCCACTATATTTCTTTTCCAAATGTATTTCCTTTTCATCTGATCCTTCTTCTTTTATTCTTTTCTTTTTTTGTTTTGTTTTGGTTTTTTTTTTGGCACATTCAGTTGCTGTCTGATTTTTTTTTATCTAATTCTGGTTTGATTTTTTTTCTCGCTTGATACCAGAATGCTTCTGCCAAACTAAGCGAAGAGGTCATTTTTAGTCTCCTGTCGCGTTTTAAAACTGAGTATTTGGAAATTATGAGGTCAACAGATGTGTATGCAGTCCCACAACTGCAGATCTATACATGTAATCAGTTTTGAGGTGACCCATGCCTCCTTCAGAACGAGGAAGATATGATCTTGGTATGCACTTATTTTTATATATCTTGATAAGTGTGAATTATTTTTCTTGTTTTCCTATCCAACTGATTCAGTACCTTTTAGAGACGGTCAGTCATACTTGGACTTTATTCCTAGATGTCAAGGCTTCCTGCTGAAGTGTTCCTTCATGAGTTTAATTCACATTTCTTCATGTTTTATTGCCGATCCTTCATCATTTCACAAATATTTATGAACTCGCTCTTGCTCAAGTTCCATTGTCACATTTCTGTTTCAGATTTATATTTTCTTGATACTGCAACATTCCTGCTTTAAATGTTGCTTTTGCACACTTATCAAGACCAAATTACATTCTTATATCATCTGAGAAAGTTTTACCCACTTGAAATTGTGCTTTCAACTCCTCATCTGATGAACTGTAGTTTTAAGTCATCCACAAAAAGTAGATGAGAAGTGTTTAAACAAGGTTGTTTTCTGGAAGCCAAATTATAACCATGACTTAATCTGTTAAGTAAAGCACTTAATGGGTTTTAAGGGCAAGACAAAACAGTGGTGATAAATAATATCAATCTCTGATTTTTTTTTTTTTTTATCTTGGGAAGAATAATTTGTCTTTTGTCATGGCTGAACTGCAGAGTGGTTTCCCACTGTTTGTTTCATCACTGTAATGTAGTTGATAAGTTGGGTTCCTATTTCCTTGAAGAGGCGTTCTATCGAACGCCTCTTTATTGAACTTGAAATCATGAAATTTGAAAACCTTGAACGTCCATATAAGTGATTTCTTTCCTGGAGAAAGAAATTGTTTGGCCATCCTCGTCAGTTTGCCATTTTCCCGCTGTAGTGTGGTCTTAGATTTGATAAATTTAGTTAGGGGGGTGTCGGGGCACAGCCCCCCACTTTGTAGTGTTTGTGGTTATTTGTTGGTGTTTGTAGGGCAAACTGTCCTTTCCAAGGGCAAGAAATTGCTTATGTGGAGGTGTGATATTTTGAAAGTTCGCGGTTTTAGAGTCAATGAAGAGGCGTTTGGAACGCCTCTTCGAGGAAATAATATAGACCCGATTAATAAAGGATGTATGCTGTACATCTGTAAGCGCACTCTGCTCATGAATGAGGAATGCTGTTGTATGCTTTTTTTGTAATCTGTTGGTCTAGAGTTTTTAAGATGGCTTACAGGTTTGTTCAGTCATAAGGCGGAATGTCATTTTTTCTGTTAACCAGGTTGGAGTCTGTTTGGTATGCACATACAAGTAATTCTCGCTTAGAGCTAAATCTTTGTATAAAGATGTTAATACTTTTAGCCTGAAGTTAGGTACTGCATTTGGGCCTGGGGTTTCCCTTTTAGGAGCTTTTCTTAATTTTGTTTCAATTACTGTGCCAGTTTTATCAGCCGGCCCGAATACCAGAGGCTTATTATTTCTGCATCTGTTGCTGTTGCTTCAGGACTGACATCAGGTTGTCAGTAGTATAAAGTAAGGCAGCTGACACCATTACATCAGTCTTTATTGCCACGGAGCCAGAAGCAGTTCACACGAATGCCGGTCGGCCGCTACCTGAGTTTTGTCTTCCGAATTGAAGCTAAAGGCTTCTAAAGCCAAGTGCCCCGTTGGGGATCTTTTTTTCTTGCACTAACCAATGTCGGAAAAAGTTAACAATCGTCTCGCCTGTGGATAGCAAATACCACACCGAGACTTTCATTCTTACTGTGTCACTTGCTTAGGCCCAGACCACGACGTCCCCCACTGTCGCTTTTGTGCTTTGTTAAATGCCAGAACTATACGTCATTGGGCCCTTATTGTAGGTAGATTTTTTTTGCTTACAGTCTTCAAATTCTGATGTGGTTTTGGTAAGCCATCCAACAGCAGATCTTCCAAAAAAAAGGTTAAAGACAGACTACACGGGTCAAACTTACCGATAACACTTCCGTTAAGCTAGCTGTCAGTTCTCCGGTCCTCAGTGAGGTGCTTTCGCAGCCCCTGATGCCCGCTTCTGTGGATTTGCTGGCTGCTACCAGGACTCTCTTGGAGTCCGGTATGCTGCAAAACTCTTCTTTGACTAAGGATTGTCCGGTTGTCTCTCCCTTGGATAGGTCCGGAGCTGCTGAGCAGGCACTGGCTTCCAAGGAAGTACTTTGCACTACCGATTCTCGACACAAACCGATTTCTTTCACGTCTACCATTCTTTCAAAAACTAATGAGTTTCTAAGGCCCAGGGTACAAACCACACCCAAGAAACCGATGACCCACTCTCGGGCACCTGCTTCCTTGCCTCAATCTCAAATGCTTAAAATGGCAGAAGACCTTATGTTGATCAGGAGAAGCCAGGCTTACCCTTCCAAAAGAAAGAGAGATCTGTCCCCAGTAGTTTTGTCTGACCAGGAGTCTGATAACTCTGATGCATCTGAATGTGAAAACATGCAACCCCTCTCTGCTTATGAGGATTCTGATGCAGAGGACTGCATTCCTTCAGCCCCCCCCCCCCCCGAGGACTTTTACTTTGGGGAAACCCTTCATACCTTGAGAGCATTTCCAATGGGAATGTCAGGACTATCATCTGTCTAAAAAGAGACTCAGGGAATTCTTAAATCTTCCACAGCACAGACCCCTGGCCATTCCCCCAGTCCTGGATGTTGTGGATGATGTTTTCCTGAAATCCAGTTTGACTTCTGACACCCTCCCTCCTGCACCCAGAAAACCCGACGGGTATTAGAGTCCCTGACTCGCACAAATTTATTATTAAAAATCCTATTGCTGACCCTGAGGCAATTTCTCAAGGACCTAAAGGAATTAAAGCAACCTCTGCTAAGAATCCCACCACCTCAGATAGGGATTCCCGAGCACTAGACAGATGGGATAAAAAAGTATGCACCTCTGCTACTCTTGCTATCAGAGCACTAAATTGCCAGTTCCATATGCTGAAATTTCCGCAACATACCATGGAACTAAGTGTCTTCCTTTCCTGCTTGTGCAGAACCTGAAAAGTTACAAGAGTTAATGCATTCTACAAGTCCAGTAACTAAAAACACCTTGCACTGTGGTTTTGACACACTAGAAGCTTCTTGCAGGGCAGCAGTCACCGGTTCTGTCCTTAGAAGGCATGCATGGCTTAAGGAATAGCCCTTGCCAACTATGTTAAATCAAAATTGTTGGATGCACCCTTGCACAAAGACAACTTATTTGGCACTAAGGCAGAGGATGTCTTAAAAAGATGGCAGAAAAAGCTAAATCTTTGCAGACAGTTAAGGATTTCTTACAGGTTCAGCCACCCAGGTTCAGCAGGCATTGCCCCTCCAAGCACTGGTCCTTTCCTGCTCCCACCAGGTTAGTTCAGCCCAGACCCAGTGGAAGCAGACCCCCCCAGACAGCAGCCATAGGGAATGCAGAGATCAAAACAGTGGAATTTCTCCACTTCAAAACCAGGGAGTTCTAAGCCACCCCCTCATGGCTAGAACTCTCAATGACTCTCCTCCCCCACCCCCTCCCTCTGTCCACCTTCACTTACCCCTAGGAGGAAAAGTCTCCTTTCACGCAAGCAACTTGGGACACCGTTACCAACGACCGCTGGGTCCTCGACTTAGTGTCCCAGGGATACAAATTTTCTTTCAACACTCCTCCAACTCCAGAAGGGTTCTTAGATCTACCTCAAAACCAGTGGGCAGAGGCGCAGAAGCAAGTCCATTCCCTGCTCTTTATGAGGGCAATAGAGCACGTTCCTGCAGAACAGAAAAGCCAAGGTTTCTATTCCAGACTTTTTCTGGTACCCAAAAAAGAGGGCAACTGGCACCCCATCTTCAGTTTATCCATTCTAAACACCTTCCTGATACCAAAATTCAAAATGCTCACCTTCCAGCAACTGCTACCCATGCTCTCCAAGGATGCTTGGCTAGCCACCCTAGACCTAAAAGAGGCCTACCTTTACATCCCTATCAGGGAATCGTGCAGGAAATATCTATGTTTCAGGGCAGGCTGTCTACGCTTTCAGTTCTCTGCACTTCCCTTTGGCTTATCTACTGCTGTCAGAGTTTTCACAAAATGTCTGGCTCCAGCCATTGCCTTTTGCAGACAAAAGAATATCCAAATTTACCCATACTTGGACAACTGCCTAATTCAGGCAGACAGGAAAAGCTGCTCAAGCACCTGACCTTTGTAAAGTCCCTACTGACCTCCCTAGGGTACACAGTAAATGAAAAGAAATCCAAACAAGTACCCACCCAAAGGATTGTATTCCTGGGAGCAAGGCTGGACATAGCATCCCATATGGCATTCCTTACTCTTAACAGCCTACTTCTCTCAACTAGCCACCAGATCCCATTTATCTGCAAGGAAAATCCTGCAAGCTCTGGGGTTCGTGACATCTTGCATTCTAACTCATTTCATATGCCAGACTGCATATGAGGAAACTTCAGTGGTACCTAAAAAGCCTTTGGTGTCAACACTGTCAAGACCTGGAAACTCTTATACCCATGATACCTTACCTCAGAAAAGATTTTCTTTGGTGGGCAGCAGCATGCTCCCACAACAAGGGACTTCCTTTCTCACCACCCCCCCTGCTGCCCATACCCACGCCGCAGACACATAAGACTATGCCTGGGATTCCCACCTGGATGGCAGGTGCATACAGGGCAAATGGAGCCCACAGCAAATCCATCTGCACATCAACCTAAAAGAGACGATAGCTGTCCAGCATGCCTTGATAGCTTTCAAGCCCCTTCTCTCCCCAGGGGCTCTCCTGATCAAAACAGACAACACCACTGTGATGTGGTATATCAACAAGCAGGGAGGGACCCGCTCCTACCCTCTATGCAGGCTGGCCATGACTCTTTGGCACACAGCCTCTGCCATGTAACTCCGCCTGTTAGCACAATTCCTACCAGGTTCGCTAAACTCTCTGGCAGACCACTTAAACAGAAGTCTTCTGGACCCACACGGGTGGCACCTAGACAAAAGAACCTTCACCCTGATAACTCAGAAATGGGGCACCCCGAAGGTCGACCTCCTTGCATCCCACACCAACCATCAGCTCAGCAAGTTCTGCACCAGGGAGCATCACTACATGGCTTGGAAAGTGGATGCCCTGTCCTTCCCCTGGGTCAGTCTGTCTATGCCTTTCCTCCACTACCTCTCATCCCCAGGGTGCTGCTCAAAATAAGGGAGGAAAAACCAAGGACAGTTCTTATTGCT
This sequence comes from Protopterus annectens, assembly GCF_019279795.1. Lineage (NCBI taxonomy): Eukaryota > Metazoa > Chordata > Ceratodontiformes > Protopteridae > Protopterus > Protopterus annectens. The sequence goes on along the minus strand of NC_056739.1, from coordinate 188,865,108 downwards.
CCAGACTGGCCTTACCAGCACTGGTACCCACTGCTGCGCAGCCTGTCCCCACTGCCACCATGGCATCTCACTCAGACCCCAACCCTCCTGACCCAGAGGGAAGGAGAATTCATGCATCCCCAACTACAAGACCCTCAGTTTGGCAGCTTGGCTTATTCCCTAACCACCGATCAGTCTGCCAACCTCAGTAAACAGAGGTCCTAGATGTTGTACGTGAGGCCAGACACCCTAGCACTAGAAAGTCTTATGCTGACAAATGGAAAAGGTTCTGCACCTGGATTCAGGCTAAGGGAGCGGATACGGTACAGCCCTCTCTCCCTCCCTCTCATCCTGGATTACGTAGCTGACCTATTACACAGTGGTCTCTCTTTTTCCTCTTAAAATTCATGCCTCTCTCTCTCTGCTCATTTCCCCACTGAGCAGCCCCTTGTCTCACACCCTGTGATCAAACTATTACTAAGATGGGCTAGCAACTTGAGGCCACCCAGAAGAGCACCTGCCCCAGCTTGGGACCTTAACTTTGTGTTGAAAAAGCTCACCCTGCCCCCCTTCAAACCAGCATCTTCAGCAGAGTTAAAATTCCTCTCTTGGAAGACAGCTTTCCTTCTGGCCATCACTTCAACCAGAAGGGTTGCTGATCTACAAGCACTCATGGCTGTGGAGCCCTTCATCATCTTCCAAGCTGACAGGGTTTCCCTCCGGACTAACCCATCCTTCATGCCCAAAGTGGTGTCCAGTGTAGCTCTCAACCAATCCATTAATTTGCCCACCTTTTTCCCTAACCCACAGAACAAGGGGGAAAGGATCCTGCACTCTCTAGATGTGCACAGGCAGCTCAGATTCTATCTAGACAGGGCTAAATCCTTCAGAAAGTCTGATCAATTGCTGGTTAGCTTTGCTGCAGGGGAAGAGGGTAAAGCCATCTCCAAACAAACAATTTCCAAATGGATAGCACACTGCATCCATTTCTGTTGCAAGCAACATGGAAAGCCTCCGCCTAAGGGGATCAGGACTCACTCCACAAGAGCAGCCTCCACCACTGCAGCTTTCCACAGAGGAGTCCCCACCAGGGACATCCTGGAGGCTGCCACCTGGACATCTGTTCACACTTTCACCAAACATTACGACCTGCCTATCTTCTTCAAACCCAGGGCAGGGTTTGCCGCTGCAGTCTTGCAGGGCATCCTCGCCAGCCCCCAGTCTCCTTGACTGCCTCCACTCTTTTCCTCAGCTTTGGGAATCAATCCAAATGTGATGACTGCAACAGTGAAACAAGAAGAAAATAGTACAGATGTTCGTGTTACACTGATGCAGTCATTACACTTGGGTTATCCTGCTGTCAGGCGGTCCCTCAGTCGCCCTGAGTTCCAAAGTCTTGGTCTGGCATTGGTTGCTGTCGCCTCCTCCCAGACGTCAGTGCGACAGGGGTATATAAGATGCAGCCAACACCATTTTCTTCAGTCTTTCTTGCTGCGCGGTGCCCGAAGCAAAAGCAGTTCGCAAGTGCCGGTCAACCGACTCCTGAGATTTTCATTCCGAATCCAGAACCAGTCTTCTACAAAGCTAAGTACCCCGTTGGGGAAACTTTTTCTTGCCTCAGACCAATGTCAGTAAAAGTTAATAACTGTATTTCTTGTGGGAAGCAAATACCTCATAAGGATTTCCATTCCTATCGTATCCCATGCCTAGGCCCAGACCACGACATTACTGGTTGTCGGTTTTGTGCTAGGTTTAACAAGCACACTATTAAACGTCAGTTTGATTTTGCCCGACATTATTTTGGCAGAAAATTCAATTACACCATGCCGTCGGAACTTCCGACGACCGGAATACATAAAAAGCGCAAATACAAGGTCCGGCATCCGAGGCCCAAAACTGACGACGAGGCCTCTTCTAGGCCGGTCGCTGGTTCTCCGGTTTTCAGCGTGGCTCCTTCACAGACCCTGACGACCGCTTCTGCAGAACCACAGGCCGCCTCCGACTCCCACGTGGAGCTGGCTGGGCCTTTGGATGCACACGTTTTTCACCCTACCACAACTAACCCTTCAGAGGGAACCGAAGTAACTGAGCAATCCACAACTTCAGAGGGTGTTTTCAGACCTACTCAGTGAAGCATTAAACTCTCTGCTAAGTCTAAGCCTCCCTTAAAAACAAACAAACAAATACAGCATTCTCCAGGACAGGCCTCCATGCCTAAGAAACAAATGCTCAAAATGGCCGAAGACCTAATCACCCTGATCAGGTGGTCCCATCCCCCTCCTGATAAAAGGCACAGACAGGATGCAGACTATGACTCATCCGACCAGGTGTCCATTTCTTCAGATTCATCCTCAGATCTAGGATATTCTTTACCCCCTTATGAGGATTCTGATGCTGAGGAATCTATTCCATCAGCCTCTCCGCCTGAGGATTACTCTTTGGGGGGAAACCTTACACACCATGAGGGAGCATTTCCATTGGGAAGGCCATGATTACTCAGAATCCAAGAAAAGGCTCAGAGACTTTCTTTTATTACTTCAACACAGACCCCTTGCTATTCCACCAGTGTTGGATATTGTGGATGATGTGTATACTGAATCCAGCTTAAATCCTGACTCCTTACCTCCAGCCCCAGTAAAACCTGACAGATATTAGAGTTCCTGACTCTCACAAATTTCTGTATAAAAGCCCTGTTGCTGACCCTGAAGCTATTTCTCAGGGACCCAAAGGGATTAAGGCCTCATCAGCAAAAAACCCAGTTCCCTCTGACAGAGATTCCAGAGCATTAGACAGATGGGGAAAGAAAGTATATGCGTCTGCAACTTTAGCAATGAGAGCCTTAAACTGCCAGTTTCACATGCTAAAATATCATCAATTTTTGATGTCTCAGTTGAAACAAAAAATGCTTCCAGATTCAGATCCTCCTAATTTTAAAGAAATGCAGGATTTATTGCATGCAGCTGAACAAGTAGGAAAATATACTCTGCAATGTGGTTTTGATTCTTTAGAGGCCTCCTGTAGAGCAGCAGTTGCAGGCTCTGTCATTAGAAGACATGCTTGGTTAAAAGAACATACATTACCAGATCATGTTAAAGAAAAATTATTGGATGCACCTTTGCAGTGGGATGTGTTATTTGGAGTTAAGGCAGAAGAGGTATTAAAGAAGATGGAGGATAAGGCAAAATCTATGCAAACGGTGAAGGATTTCTTACAGGTTCAGCCTCCTCGATTTAGCAGAAATTGGCCAACAAAGAATTGGTCCTTTCCGGTTACAGAAGACCTCAAAGGGGCAGATACAGACATCCAAGAGGTAGAGGTCAACCACAAGGTCCTTACAGGCCTCGACAATGGGGTGCACCAGGCCAGAAAAGGGGAAGACAGGCCCCAACCATATAAAAAGCAGCCTCAATGACTTCCCACTACAGCTGCCAAAGAGCTCTCTCTTGGCAGCCCCCTTAGGAGGAAAACTGGCACTTTTCTCTCACAATTGGCATTGGATCACCAAAGACAAATGGGTTCTCAACATTGTATCTCAGGGTTACAGGTTCCACTTTCACACTCTGCCAAAGTTAAAAGGAATGCCAAATCTGCCACCAAGTCAATGGGCAGAGGCTCAAAAACAAATTACAGCACTCATGGACATGAGAGCTATTCAAAAGGTACCACCACAGGAGCAAGGGCAAGGATTTTACTCGAGACTCTTTCTGGTTCCCAGAAAGGACAAACCCTGGAGGCCCATTCTGGATCTTTCTTCTCTAAACACTTACCTGGATGTTCCGAAATTCAAAATGTTGACACTACAGCAGCTTCTTCCCATGCTGGGCAAGGAAGCTTGGCTCGTGACCTTGGACCTCAAGGAGGCATACCTGCATGTCCCTATCAGACAAAACTGCAGAAGATACCTCAGATTCATAGCTGGTTCAATGCGCTATCAATTCTCTGCACTGCCCTTTGGCTTATCTACTGCGCCCAGGGTCTTCACAAAGTGCCTGGCACCAGTAATTGCATTTTGCAGACGGAAAGGAATTCAAATTTATCCGTACCTGGATGACTGCCTGATTCAAGCAGAGAGCAAGGACATTCTTCTAAAGCATCTGGCGTTCGTAAAAAAGTTAAGTTGCCTGGGGTATACAGTAAACGAAAAGAAATCAAAACTAGTGCCCTCACAAGAGATAATATTCCTGGTTGCCAGCTTGAACACAACGGCCCAGATGGCTTATCTCACGCCAGACAAGCAAGGACAACTGACTCAATACTTTCAATTGATGACAACAAAGACCCAACTCCCTGCAAGAAAAATTCTGCAGGCCTTGGGTTATATGGCATCTTGCATACTACTAATTCCATATGCCAGACTGCATATGAGGAAACTACAATGGTACCTAAAGAGTGTATGGTCTCAACACTGTCAAAGTTTGCTAACAGTTATACCACTAATTCCTTGCCTTCAACAGGAGTTTTGATGGTGGGATCAAGCAATGTCACCTCAACAAGGGACAGCCTTTTACTCAACCCACATCCAGGCAAACACTGACAACAGATGCATCGGATTACACCTGGGGAGCACACATGGCAGGAAAATGTATTCAGGGCGAGTGGCCCGCAGAACAAAGGTATCTTCACATCAATCAAAAAGAGATGTTAGCTGTACAAAATGCCCTTATAGCTTTCAAGGACCTGCTGCATCCAGGACAATTATTACTAAAGACAGACAACACCACAGTTATGTGGTACGTAAACAAGCAAGGGGGCACACACTCCTACTCCCTCTGGAGACAAGCCATGACCTTGTGGAACACAGCTCTAGACTATCAAGTTCATCTGCAAGCACAATTCCTGCCAGGAGAGAAAAACACACTGGCAGACGACTTAAGCAGAAACATCATGGATCCCCAAGAATGGGAATTGAATCCACAAATATTCAGGATGATAACACAGAAATGGTGGAGCCCGGACATAGATCTGTTTGCATCCCCAAAGAACTGCCAGCTACAGAAATTCTGCACAAGGAGTTACCATCCACAAGCATGGAAAGTGGATGCCCTCTCATTCAGCTGGAAAAACCTACAAGTATACACTTTCCACCTCTACCTCTCCTTCCAAAGGTACTCATAAAAGCCAGGCAAGAAGACCCAAAGATGATCCTGATTGCACCAGACTGGCCACACCAGCACTGGTGCCCAATCTTAAAGAACTTAGCACAAGAACCACCCTGGATTTTGCCTTAAATCCCACATCTGCTGACTCAGCACAACAATCGGATACTTCACAGCCAGCTAAAGACCTTAAACCTAGCTGCATGGAAAATTCCTTAGTCAAGCAAGCAATGCCTCTCTCCAAAGCTGTTATGGATGTCATTCTGGAGGCCAGAAGGCCTAGTACCAGGAAAGCCTATTCGGATAAATGGAAGAGATTCTGTGCCTGGAACCAGGCTCACAGCCTTGACCCTCTTGTCCCAAACATTCCTCAGATACTACAATATTTAACTGAGATGCTGGACAAGGGCCTCTCCTTTTCATCCATCAAGATCCACGCCTCTGCCATTTCTGCTCATTACAACACGGATCCACCAATTTTCTCTAATCCTTTGCTAAAACAGTACCTCAGAGGGGCTAAAAACATAAGACCACCCCGTAGAGCACCTACTCCAACTTGGGACCTCAACTTTGTTTTGGAAAATTTAATTTTACCTCCTTTTGAGCCAGCTAACACAGCAGAATTAAAATATATCTCTTGGAAAACTGCTCTGCTACTGGCAATAACATCAGCACGAAGAGTTTCAGACGTACAGGCACTAATGGCAGTGGAACCTTTCCTCATTTTCCACCAGGACAAGGGTGTCTAAGAACTAACCCTACGTTTATGCCAAAGGTGGTTTCAAGTGTGGATCTAGACCAAACTATTCACTTGCCAACATTTTATCCAAAACCACAGAATAAAGGGGAGAAACTACTGCATTCTTTGGGCATTCACAGGCAGTTACGCTTCTACTTGGACAAAACCAAAGCTTTGGTAGCATATGCTGCAGGATCACAGGGAAAAGCCATTTCAAAGCAGACTATTTCAAAATGGACAGGGCATTGTATACGTTTCTGCTATACACACCATGGGAAACCTGTACCTAGCATCATTAGATCTCACTCCACCAGGGCAACAGCCACTTCAACTGCCTACCTCAGAGGAGTACCTACCAAGGATATTTTGTAAGCAGCAACATGGAGTTCTGTGCATACCTTCACCAAGCATTACCATTTGCCTTTATACTCCAAATCCAGAGCTGGCTTCGCCACTGCTGTGCTGCAGGGCCTTATAGCCACCCCTAATGCCTTATAGAACCAGCCACCCTACCTCAGCTTTGGGATTCTACCCAAGTGTAATGACTGCAGCAGTGTAACACGATGAACATAGTACAGTTTTGTACTTACCATAAATGTAGATGTTAGAGTGTAAACACTGCTGCAGTCCAGGTTACCCTCCCGCCTTCCCCTCTTACTTGCTGGTACGTACTTATGTCTTCTAACCTTTACTACCTATGGGGAGTATTTGCTGGTAACTGAAAGTTGTTGTTTGCTTTTCTTATGTATACTTTACTAGCAATTTGAATTGCCTACCTATTTGGGGGCACCTGACATCTGGGGCAAGAAAAACTGAAGAAAATGGCGTCGGCTGCACCTTATATACTCCTGTCGCACTGACGTCAGGGAGGAGGCGACAGCAACCGACGCCAGACCAAGACTTTGGAACTCAGGCCGACTGAGGGACCGCCTGACAGCAGGATAACCCAAGTGTAATGACTGCAGCTGTGTTTACACTCGAAAATCTACATTTATGATAGGTACAAAACTGTACGTACTTCGTGTTTCACTGTTGCAGTCATCACATTTGGGTTATCTGCTTGCAGTAGCCCTCAGTCGGCCTGATTAACAAAGTCTTGGGTCATGTGTTGGTTGCTTTCTCTTCTTCCATGATGTCAGGTAGTCAGGGGTATAAAACATGCAGCCGACGCCATTACATCAGTCTTTCTTGCCGTGCGGTGCCCGAAGCAGAAGCAGTTCGCAAGTGCCAGTCGGCTGACTCCTGAAATTTTCGTTTTCGAGTTTCAGAACCAAAGTCTTCAACTAAAGCTAAGTACCCCATTGGGGAAACTTTTTCTTGCTCTAAACCGATGTCAGTAAGTCAATAATTGTATTTCTTGTGGAAAGCAAATACCTCATAAAGATTTTAATTCGTACTGTATCCCTTCCCTAGGCCCTGACCACAACGTACCTCGCTGTCGGTTTTGTGCCTTATTTAAGCAGTGAACTATCTGTCTTCAGTATATTTACGCTTCTAAATAGTTTGGTGCTCGGTTCAGTTATCCAGATACATCTTCGGTAAGCCATCCGATTATAGACATTCCGAAAAAATGCAAAGATAGACAGAGAGAGGCAGCCTAGGTCCAAAGCTGCCGATGACTCTTCCGTTAAGCTAGTCGCCAGTTTGCCGGTACTCAGTGAGGTGCTTTCACAGCCCCTGATACCAGTTACTTCAGATTCGCAGGCCTCTACTGAGACCCATTCGGAGTCAGATATGCCGCGATATGCTTCTTCGACTATGGAACCTGCAGATGTCTCTACCTTGGATGGGTCCGGAGCCGCTGTGCAGGCACCGGCTTCTGAGGGTGTATTCAGGCCTACTACTTGCATATTAAACAGACGCCATCTTCTTCTTCAAGGCCTAAAACTTAATCCACATCTAGAAAACAGACGCCCAGACCGCATGGTCAGGCCTCTCTGCCTAAAAAACAAATGATAAGAATGGCTGAAGACCTTATTACTTTAATCAAGGGAAGCCACCCTTCTCCCTCTAAGAGACCTAGAACTGAGTTTGCTTATGATTCTTCTGATCAGGATTCTGAAATTTCTGTTTCTTCTGATGACCAGGATTTGCCCTTATCTACCTATGAGGATTCTGATGCAGAGGACTCCATTCCCTCTGCTTCTCCTCCAGAAGATTTCTCTTTTGGTGAAACTTTGCATACTCTTAGGGAGCTTTTCCGCTGAGAAAACCAGGATTACTCTGACTCCAAAAAGAGGCTTAGGGAATTCTTATTCCTACCTCAGCACAGGCCTTTAGCTATCCCTCCTGTACTGGACATTGTAGATGATGCCTTCTTAGAATCTAGCCTGGCCCCAGACACTTTACCTCCGGCTCCCAGTTACAGAGTGCTTGACTCTCACAAGTTCCTCTTTAAGAATCCTGCTGCAGATCCAGAGACCATTTCACAGGGACCCAAAGGCATTAAAGCTACTACTGCCAAAAACCCTACCACCTCTGATAGAGATTCCAGGGCCCTGGACAGATGGAGTAAGAAGGTATACACATCTGCTACTTTGGCCAGTAGGGCCTTAAACTGCCAGTTTCATATGTTAAAGTATCAGCAACATATTATTGGATTGTTTAAACAGAAAATGTTGATTCCTGACTATGCTGAAAATAAAGAATTACAGGATTTTAACGCATTCTGCTGAACAAGTTGGTAAACATATATTCAATGTGGTTTTGATTCATTAGAGGCATCTTGCAGGGGTGCTGTCACTGGGTCTGTACTTAGAAGGCATGCTTGGCTTAACGAGCAAACTTTGCCAGATCATGTTAAAGCTAAATTACTGGATGCTCCCTTAAACCAAGACCGCTTGTTTGGCAACAGAGCAGTAGGAGGAGGAGGAAAAAGATAAATCTATGCAAACTGTTACAGATTTCCTGCAAGTACAGCCTCCCAGATTTAGTAGGCACTGGCCTTCTAAGAATTGGTCCTTTCCTGTCTCTTCCAGGCCTTCTGAGTCCAAACCCAGGACCAGCAGACCACCCAGGCTTCAGTCTCAAGGTACTCACAGGCCTAAACAGTGGGGGGCTCCCACTTTCAAAGCTGGAAGTAGTAAGACACCCCCCCCATGGTAAACTGTCACAATGACTTAACCTTAAACCTTCCAAGCCCGGCTCAACTGTGGCTGTTCTTTTGGGGGAAAGATCGCCCTGCATGCAAAAAATTGAGAAGTCGTTTCCCCAAGACAAATGGGTTTTAAATATAGTTTCCCGAGGATACAGATTCCACTTCTATTCCTTACCAACCCCAAATCAGTGGGCAGAGGCTCACAAGAAGGTTCTCTCTCTCTCCTAAGTATCCGGGCTATTCAACCTGTCCCAGAGGATGAATGGGGGCAAGGTTTTTACTCTAGACTTTTCCTGGTACCAAGAAAAGACAATTCCTGGTGTTCTATCCTGGACCTGTCTATCCTAAACACCTTTTTGGTAATCCAGAAATTCAAAATGCTAACTCATCAGCTGCTTCCCATGCTAGGCAAAAATGCCTGGTTGGCAACATTGGATTTAAAGGAAGCTTACCTGCACATCCCAATAAGGGAATCTTGCAGAAAATACCTACAATTCAGAGCAGGCTACATGCACTATCAGATGTTCTTCGTGTTTCATTGTTGTAGTCATTACATTTCGGTTATCTGCTTTGCAGTTGCTCTCAGTCAGCCTTATTAACAAAGATGTTCATCGTGTTTCACTGTTGCAGTCATCACTGTAGGGTTCTTCCTGCCGGCAGGCAGCCCTTGGTCGGCCAGAATCCCAAAGTCTGGGTCCAGCGTCGGCTGTTCAGTCATGCTCCCTGACGTCAGAGCATAAGGAGTACAAAGCTGCCAAGCCGACTCCATGTTCTCCAGTCTTTCTTGCCGTGCGGTGGAAGCAGTTCGCAAGTGCCGGTCGGCTGACTCCTGATATTTTTTCGTGCTTCATTCCGAAGACTTACTTCTTCTTCTCAAAGCTAAGTACCCTGTTGGGGAAACTTTTCTTGCTCCAGTCCGATGTCAGAAAAAGTTAATAATTGTATTTTTTGTGGGAAGCAAATACCTCATAAGGATTTCCACTCCTACTGTATTCCTTGTTTAGGGCCCTGACCACGACGTAGCTAGTTGTCGGTTTTGTGCTAGATTTAACCAACGTACTATTAAGCGGAGGTACAATTTTGCTTTTCACTACTTTGGCAGGCGATTTAATTATAAAATGTCGTCGGACACGCTTCCGACTACCGGAGTTCACAAACGACGCAAGGATAAGGACAGGCCTCCGAGGTCCAAATCAGATGACGGTTTACAAGCAGAGCCAGCTGCAGGTTCGGCCGTAGTCAGTGAGGCGCTTTCGCAGCCCCTGTCATCGGCCATTTCAGAACAGACTGCCGAAACGGACTCCCACGAGGAGCCAACTAGGCCTTTGAGTACTCAAGCTGCAGGACCTTCGTACAATGCTCCCTCGGATGGGTCTGGAGCCGCTGTGCAGGTACCGGCTTCCGAGGGGGTTTTCAGGCCTACACAGCTTCTGATAAAGGCAAAGACAAAGGCAAAGACTCCTCCTAAATCAAAGACTCCAGCCCAGGCCTCTTCTAATCTGGGACTCAAATCTCAGAAACGGCTGCTTAAAATGGCGGAGGACTTACTAACCATGATTAGGGGTTCACATCCCCCTCCAGACAAAAGGCCAAGGCAAGAATTGGGTTATAAATCCTCTGATCAGGCATCTATTTCTTCAGTGTCTTCCTCTGAACAGGATTATACTTTCCCTCCTCATGAGGATTCTGATGCTGAGGAATCCATTCCATCAGCTTCTCCCCCTGAGGATTTTTCTTTTGGGGAAACTTTACATGAAATGAGGGAACATTTTCACTGGGAAGGACAGGAGTACTCAGAATCTAAGAGAAGGCTTAGGGATTTCATTCTTCTTCCCCAACACAGACCCCTGGCTATTCCTCCTATTTTGGATGTTGTGGATGATGATGTCTTTTCTGAGGCTAATTTAACTCCTTACTCCAGCTCCTGCTAAGCCTAACAGATATTACAGGGTCCCTGACTCCCACCAGTTCCTTTACAAAAATCCTACTGCTGATCCAGAAACCATTTCTCAGGGCCCTAAGGGTGTTAAGGCCGCCTCTGCTAAAAACCCTATTCCGTCAGATAAGGATTCTAGAGCTTTCGAGAGATGGGGCAAAAAAGTGTACACTTCTGCTACTTTATCCATTAGGGCTTTAAATTGTCAATTTCATATGCTAAAATATCAGCAATTTCTGTTTGTTATGAAACAAAAGGTAGGTACCATTTCTGCATGTGCAGATAATAAGGAATTACACTATTTGATGCATGCTACTGAGCAGGTGGGGAAGCATGGCTTACACTGTGGTTTTGATGCCTTGGAGGCTTCATGCAGGGTGGCTGCCACTGGCACAGTCATTAGAAGGCATGCTTGGTTAAAGGAACAAAACTTACCTGACCAAGTGAAAACAAAGTTACTGGATGCTGCTGTTCAGCATAATGTTTTGTTTGGGTCTAAGGCTGAAGAGGTGATAAAGAAAATGGAGGATAAGGCAAAATCCATGCAAACGGTTAAGGATTTCTTACAAGTTCAGCCCCCAAGATTTAGCAGAAATTGGCCAACTAAAAATTGGTCCTTTCCCAGCTCGGACAGGCCTCAAAGGAGTAGATATAGGCGCTCCAGAGGGAGGGCCCAAACACAGACCTCTTACAGACCTAGACAGTGGAGTGCTTCCACCCCCAGGGGTGGGGAGGACAGACCTCAATCTTACAGAAAACAGGCTCAATGGCTCCCCCTGCATGGCTCCAGGAACCTCTCTCCTGGAAGCCCCTCTAGGAGGAAAACTCTCTCTTTTTCAACAAAATTGGACTTGCATAACTCAAGACAAGTGGGTTCTGGATGTAGTTTCAAGAGGTTACAAATTCCACTTTCATACCTTACCAAGACCAAACGGATGGCCAGACCTACCAAAACACCAATGGACAGAGGCATTAAACCAGGTGGGATCCCTCATGGCTATGAGGGCCATAGAACTGGTTCCACAATCAGAGACAGGGCAAGGCTTTTACTCAAGACTTTCTAGTTCCCAGAAAACAAAATTCATGGAGACCCATCCTGGATCTGTCAGTCTTAAATACATTCCTGGAGATACCAAAGTTCAAGATGCTTACTCTACAGCAGCTCCTGCCAATGTTGAGCAAAAATGCATGGATGGTGACATTGGATTTAAAGGAGGCTTACCTACACATCCCTATCAGACAGCAGTGCAGAAAATACCTCAGGTTCAAGGCCGGCTCGAAACATTACCAATTCTCTGCGCTGCCCTTTGGCTTGTCTACTGGGCCCAGGGTCTTCATCAAGTGCCTGGCACCAGTAGTAGCTGATTGCAGACTCAAGGGAATTCAAATTTACCCTTATCTGGGCGACTGCCTTATTCAAGCAGACAGCAAGGGTGTCTTACTCCAGCACCTGGAATTTGTTCAAAATCTACTCAAGTACCTGGGATTCACTGTGAACATAAAAAAGTCAAATTTGACACCCACACAACAGATAACTTTTCTGGGTGCTCTTCTAAACACAACAACCCAGATGGCATTCCTGACATCCGAAAAACAACTACAGCTGGCTTCAACTTTCAAAACCTTGGCGTTAATGTCTCAGCTAACTGCAAGGAAATTCCTGCAGGCTTTGGGTTACATGGCCTCCTGCATCCCTCTCATACCATATGCAAGATTACATATGAGAAAAATACAATGGTACCTAAAAAGTGTATGGTCCCAGCATTGACACAGTCTAGACACACAGATTGCTGTCTTGCCTTGCCTACAAAAGGTATTCCATTGGTGGACCATGGCATGTCTTCACGACAAAGGGAAAGCCTTCAGTCTGCCTCCAGCCAGCCAGGTGTTAACCACGGACGCCTCGGATTACGCATGGGGAGCCCACTTGCAGGGGAAAGGCCTGCAAGGTTTTTGGACAGAGGATCAGAAACACCTACATATCAACTTAAAAGAGATGTTAGCTGTACAGAATGCCCACTTGGCCTTCAGGGATCTTCTACAGCCAGGACAACTACTGATACGGACAGACAACACCACAGTTATGTGGTACATAAACATGCAAGGGAGTTCACACTCCTACCCCCTTTGCAGACTAGCCATGACTCTTTGGAACACAGCTCTAGCTTGCAAAGTGGATCTACAAGCTCAGTTCCTGCCAGGGAAGCAAAATATTCTGGCAGACAGCCTGAGCAGGAACCTGTCAGACCCACACGAGTGGATGCTAGACACCCAAATATTCAAGATGATTACAGAAGCCTGGGGCTGCCCGGACATAGATCTATTTGCATCCCCCCTCAACCACCAGTTACAGATTTTTTGCACAAGGACATTTCACAAACTAGCATGGAAAGTGGATGCTCTCTCATTCAGTTGGAGGAACATCTCTGGGTATGCCTTTCCTCCACTACCTCTTCTTCCACGGGTGTTATTAAAGATCAAGCAGGACAAACCCAAGATGAGTTTACTGGCCCCAAATTGGCCTTGTCAGTTTTGGTATTCAACACTGATGAATCTATCCCAGGAGCCTCCTTGGATTCTACCTCAGATTCCAAATCTTTTGTTCCAACACCAGGGCCAGGTTCTGCACTCTATCAAAACTCTCAGCCTGGCAGCCTGGCGTATTAAGGGTCTATGATTAATCCTACCCTTCCCACACAGGTCATGGTTGTCATCTTAGAAGCCAGACGGCCTAGCACTAGAAAATCTTATGCAGGTAAATGGAAGAGATTTTGCACCTGGATGCATGCTCAAGATTCGGATCCTCTCATTCCTAATTTCCCATTAATTTTACATTACCTGACAGACATGCTACATAAGGGTTTATCCTTCTCCTCCATAAAAGTACATGCCTCAGCTATCTCTGCACATTACAATACAGATCCTCCAGTCTTTTCACATCCACTTCTGAAACAATATCTCAGAGGAGCAAAGAATTTAAGGCCCCCTAGGACACCACCCATACCGGCCTGGGACCTCAACTATGTTCTGGAAAAACTCACTCTGCCTCCTTTTGAGCCTGCTGCCACATCTGATATTAAGTATTTATGGAAGATAGCTATCTTACTGGCTTTGACTTCAGCCAGGAGAGTCTCGGAGTTATAAGCACTCATGGCTGTGGAACCTTATATTATTTTTCATCAAGATAGGGTGTCTTTAAGGACTAATCCTATTTTCATGCCTAAAGTGGTTTCCAAAGTGGCTTTAAATCAAACTATTCATCTGCCAACTTTTTTCACAAATCCACAAAATAAGGGGGAAAGGATCTTGCATTCCTTGGATGTACACAGGCAACTTTGTGTTTACCTGGACAGAACCAAGGATATCAGGAAAACAGAGCAACTGTTTGTTTCTTATGCAACAAATTCCCAAGGCAAAGCTATTTCAAAACAGACTATTTCTAAATGGATTGCTCATGGAGTCAGATTTTGTTACTGTCATCATGGAAAGCAAATCCCAGGAAAAATTAGGACTCACTCTACCAGAGCTGCTGCTACTTCAGCTGCCTTTCTCAGGGGAGTACCTACCAAAGATTTTTTGGAAGCTGCAACTTGGAGTTCAATGCATACTTTCTCTAAGCACTATAATCTCCCTCTTTACCCTAAGTCTAGGGCAGACTTTGCTTCTGCAGTCTTGCAGGGCCTTCTAGCCGCCCCTTCTACTCTGTATCCACCACCCTTTATCTCAGCTTTGGGATTCAACCCTGCAGTGATAACTGCAACAGTGAAACACGATGAACATAGTACAGTTGTGTACACTTACCATAAATGTAGATGTTAGAGTGTCACTGTTGCAGTCTGGGTTACCCTCCCTCCTGTCCCCTCTTATACTTTCATTAGTTTGGTTTCCTACTTCAACCTTCTTCTGAGGTGTATTTGCTACAGGGTGTGGGGTTTGCTGTATGTTACATTTTTGTTTTACTATTAGCCTTCACTTTTGGGCACCTGACATCTGGGGCAAGAAAAACTGGAGAACATGGCGTCAGCTGGCAGCTTTGTACTCCTGGCTCTCTGACGTCAGGGAGCATGACTGAACAGCTGACGCTGGACCCAGACTTTGGGATTCTGGCCAACCAAGGGCTGCCTGCCGGCAGGAAGAACTCTACAATGATGACTGCAACAGTGAAGACACTCGAACATCTACAT